>NC_034597.1:57968604-57984949 GCF_900095145.1 Mus pahari
AAAAAAAAAAAAACAGTGTCTGTGCATTTGAACATACACAAATGACAATGGTCTTCATTGAGAAGAAGAGAGGTGGGTCTTGAGCTCGCACTGTACCTCATTATTCACTACTGTTTCTACTTGAACTATTGAAAGCCTATACTTGAACTTCCCCTTTAGAAAAAAAATATGAAATGAACTGCCACAAAATAGGCCTTGTGGCTCAAGTTTGTCATTTCAACCTGGGAAAGCTAAGGCAGAAAGATCCCAAGGTCAAATTTGCTTGCATTAGGAAATAAGCTCAAGACCAGCACATGAAACCATGAATCTACTTCGAGGGAGGGAGGGAGAAAAGGAGGGTAGGGTAGCTAGGTAGGTAACCAGGTATAACCACATGGCTTTAATCCCACTACTCAGGAAATGGGGAAACAGAGTTTTGCAAGTTCCAGGTAAGCCTGGGCTACATGGTTGAGTCCCTGTTTCAAAAACAGGGGTGTGGGGGGTGGGGAGAAGACCTATCTCTTCAGACTGTAGTGTATCGGCCTAGCTTGCCACGTATAAGGCCCCCGACTGTGAAAACAAACATTCAAAGCCACCTACTCTACAATGTAAAACACACTTCCCAGGGACATTTGTTTCTAAAAGTTAAAAAACAAAAACAAAAATAGTCCTGGGCAGAGGTGGCACACGCCTTTGATCCCAGCACTTGGGAGGCAGAGACAGGCAGATTTCTGAGTTCGAGGACAGCCTGGTCCACACAGTGAGTTCCAGGACAGCCAAGGCTATACAGAGAAACCCTGTCTCAAAAAAAAAAAAAAAAAAAAAAAAAGTATAATCATGTATTACTTGACACACACATACACACACACACACGTGCGCGCGCACGCACAGGTCTAAGACTACTTGAAGCACCTCAGAGAAGCTATCTTCTGGTGACTACCAAGCATGCCATGTGTTGCAGGCTGGTTATGTTATTTTCTTTCAGGAATAGGTGAGGTTGGATACAGTGGGCATGCCCGGATTTGGGAGGCAGAAGTAGGCTATCAAGACTTCAATGCTAGCCTGGGCTACTGTTTCATTACCTCCCTTGCCTCATAAATACAAAGAAAATACCATTTATTTAAAAAGAGAGGAAGGCAGAGAGTAAAGAAATTTAATTGAGAGAAAATGGGTCTCCAAGGAGACATGGAATCTGGAGTGGCAATGCTTTATGCACTGTATTCCTATAAGTTCAATACAGAAAATCACAGGGTACAAGAGTGCACCGAGGGGGCTCTAAATATCTCCCACTGTGTTACCCTAAGTAGTCATGAGTCTATACACTGTGCAAACAGAAAGACATAAGTGCTAAGATTTGCTTCTATTAATAGTAAGATGAGAAAATGTGAAAATTTAGACTAAAAGTTTTAATAGACCATTACACCCAGATCTCCAAGTATCACCCCCATCTCTGCAACCTCAAGGTCCTGATTGATAGGCCAAGTCACATTTTACACAAACACACACACACACACACACACACACACACACACACACACACACCCCTCTTAATTTGTCATACAGAACTTCAAAGTTTGGCCAACATCTCACAGAGTTCTAACTCTTTCTAACACCTTTCCTTACAGAGGTACAACTAATGAGAAGATTCTTCTTCCACTCATGTGGCTTATAGAGAAGACAGTGACAAGCAAAGCTAAGGAAGAAGGGTACTCTCCTAGAGATCATCCTCTGCAGAGTTGGAAAGGAAGAGGAAAGGAAATAAACATTTTTCTAAGCATTGGTTCTACCTGCCAAGTCACCATGTTACCATACATTCATAACAGTGCTCTAACAGACACTGCTGCCTATGTCTGCTGGTAAGGAATAGTCAACTCAGTATTTGGGATCAGTCAAAAGAAGCAGAAATAAAACCAGCCTAAATAAAAATCGGTACCCATAAATCTGAATTTGCAAGTTAACAATATAAGAAGCAAAAGTAGTAGGCTTTACATTCTGTACAGAGAAGGGCCTGTATCCTCTACAGGATATGTGCCCATGTAGTGCCTGAGAGCAAAAGATGCACACTTACCGTTGGTAGACAATAAAAACTGGGCAGCATTTTTCTGGGGTAACCACCTAATTTTGTTGATCTTCTCTTCTATTTCTAAGCTTTTCAAGTAGTCAAATTCTGGCTCATGGCTCTGGAAGGTGCTGTAAACATTGTATTCTCCTCTGCTATGAGACTGGATTTTGTTCTACAACAGAAAAAAAAATATTTGGACTATGTTGAGAAATATATCAAATCATAATCAACTTCAACAGACTCTGAAAATTGTAGATACTCCAACTAGGCTGCCTTATCTTAAATGCTACTGTACTGTTTTCTGTATTTAAAGGCCTTAAAGGAGAAAGAAAGCTTTATAAAGAGTAAGAAGGAAACACTTAAGAAAGTCTCATTTAATAGGCAAACAGTAGACCAAATACAAACTGATTCATTAACTTGCATATTAAATAACATGGTTATACTGTTAAAGAAGAAAACTGAACACCCACAGAAATAGATACCATTTAAAATTTAAAATTAGGAAGACACTGCTCAGAAACAGCTGGCTGGAACACATTTTTGTCTGCTGTTATCTGATGTGACAGTTGGCCTCCTTGTCCTTTCTGAAGCCTCTGAAACTTTACACACTGATGCTTAGTGCACTTGGTGCCAGTCTGCTGATTGTCCAATTGAAGGAATGTGATATAAACACTACTTGTGAAGTGCTTCCGTTAACACTGGTAGCCTAGCAAAACTAAGAATTATAATCACAGAATTCCATCTTGTGACCTATCACACAATTAGAAATACTTTCATAAAAAAATTAAAAAAAAAAACTTACTAGAATCTTTGGAAAAGTAGATTAAATGAAAACACAACTGTATGGATAAGCAATCACTTAAATGGAAACCAAGTTATCAAGTGAAATGTTTATAGTTAGCAAAATAGCCATCTTCTCGTTCACATCAGAAGAAACCTATTATATTATCTTGGAAACACATGCTTTGGTTTGTTTAGTCTAACAATACAGTCAGGACTGTTCACTTATTCTTGCATGCATCAATCATTAGTGAATGGGCTGGTCAAAACATTTTCAGAATGTACCATGGGGTGTTGGTGTGCCACACTCACATGTCAAATTCCATAATGTATTTGTTTTTTCTGTATACTCAAACATCACATGCTGTCAGTCTTACACACCTAAATTTACCCAAACAGCCCCATGAAATAATAAATGAATCTACAATTGAGTTATTATTATGAATACTGTTTTAGTTTTTTAAAAGATCATATTTAAACAATGGTACAGAGTACTATGAGTATCTAAGACTTAAAGGGAACAGAATCCTCTATATCTAAAGTATGCCCTTCAAGTACCCAGTGTGCAGAAGAAGCTACACACTCAGTTATTTCATGAAAACCTGTGAAAACAACACTTTTAGAAACAGAATCAGAAAACCATCATAAAGATTCCTGAAGAATCTCACACAAGGTCCACACCTGATCTATTAGAATCTATTACAAAAACCTAAAACAAACAAACAACAACCAGGAGTCTGGCAACTATAGACTACAAGAAACATCCTTTCCCTGAAGGGATAAACTGTATCTTAAGGTTAAAAGAAGCCACATGCCACTACACTACAGAAGAGAAACTCACTCCCAAGACAAAGTAATAGAATAGATGGCCTAGCACTGAAAAAAAAACAGAACAAAACCCCTCAGACTCCAGCTTGCAGACAGCCTGGGCTTTTCCTCCAACAGAAGAACCCATGCTCAGGTTAAACAACCATGGCAGCTGTTCTCTAACGGACCCACGATGGTGCAAAGTATGAAGAAGAAGCAAGGTAAAGTGTGTTACCTACAACACACATCAACGTCACGTGACTTTCTGGGATTCACTTAAAACAAAAAATGAGGGCTGGAGAGATGGCTCAGCAGTTAAGAGCATTGACTGCTCTTCTCCAGAGGTCCTGAGTTCAATTCCCAGCAACCACATGGTGGCTCACAACCATCTGTAATGGAGTCTGATGCCCTCTTCTGGTGCATGTAAAGACAGCTACAGTGTACTCATAAAAAAATAAATCTTTTAAAAAAATGAAATAAAATAGCTCTCATACATTCTATGAGTATGAATACTTCAGTTTTCTGTGCTTCAGTTTTCTTGCATAGCCTTTTAATACCCCTAATTTCTTAGTGAGCACCGCAAACACCTATTTTCTTCACCATGCACATTATGTGTAAAATTTTGCCTAACAACTTCACAAGTGGCTTATCCTCAACACTGTACTAGTGTCTGGAATATAGCAAGCTTCAGTTTCTGCTGAGACACAGCACTTGGAACAGAAAGGACTTAGCAAAATACATAGCTAGCAACACAGATACAGCTTCCAAACAAGCTCCAAGACATACCTATACTCACCCAAAACAGCACAAAACCCAAACCACATATTTCCATTAGAGCAACAACAGAAGACTGCCCTAACAAGCCTTACAGCCAAGTGCGTAAGGCAGAGCTACACTGCACAGGAACAGGGAGACACAAAAAAGCCACACATATGAAGATTTGGATTCTGCCCATGGTGGTCTTATTGTGCAGAGCCACTGACTGGAAGGCCAGCGCCTATCTCAAAAACACATTACCTTGCACAGGTTAACCACTGGCCACAAATGAACACCTAAAATACTATAATCAAAGGGATACTCACTCACTCAACTCATTTATCCACTCCAGAGTTTTTGCGTCAAACCTGTGATTCTCCCACACCAGCCTGCCCTGTGCTGGAATACAGGTGTGCACCACAATGGATGGGGTTAATAGCTACTACCTCCTTTGTTCATTCACCTACTTTTCAGCTTTTAGAATGGGTCTATTGGTTATTTTCATGAACTGCACTACTGAAAAGTCCAAGCCCCATCCATTTTACACCTTACATAGGTCAGCACTTCTAAGATTGCAGCCCATTAGAATGGAGGATGCATTGACTAGAACCTCAGGTAGAGGCTTTGGGAATAACAGCAGCATTACAGCAAACCTAGTTGTCTTATGTATTTGCTCTTTATTTCACCACCGTGACTACAGTCTCTCTATAAATTTAACTGTGAATAGCCACATAGTGAGTAAGGAAGAGATAGATGACAATCCAGATACAAGAGGCATTCCGGACAGACAACCAGAAAGGAACCACCTCCATCAAAACGTAATTAATTTAAACAGCAAATATACAAAACGAAGAAAGTAATCTCAAAACAACTCATATATGGAGGCAGGCCCACCTACTGTAAAATTGAAACTTACAAAGCCAGAAGGTCTCAATTCAGAAAGATTATGAATGCCAAACACGACTACTACATCCAGCAAAGCAACCTCTCATAATGGTAGAACAAAAATTTTCCATGGTTAAAATGGACTAAATAAGCCAGGCGGTGGTGGCACTCGCCTTTCATCCTAGCACTCAAGAATCGGAGGCAGAGGCCAGTCTGTCTTAAAGCAAAAACAACAAAAAACTAAAGCAATGTATGAGGAGGAAGTCAGCTTTACAGAAGATATCTAAGGAAGGGAAAAGCAAACTCATCTACAAGGCCACAGGAAGAATAAATCATACTAGAGTAATAGTTAAAACCCGACAAAGAAGAAAACACCAAACACTACAAAAGCAACAAAATAGCAGAGGCAGAGAAACCTGTCTCAAAACAAACATCTCCCAACTGGGGACTGAAACAGTTCAGCAGCAGCAAGCTGCCTAAGCCTGACAACCCAAGTTCAACTTCCCAGATCACCATGGTGAAAGGAAAAGGCCTGTTCCACACGTGCACGTGGCATGTGTACAAATCCACACACCCAGAAACATACTTGGTAGTTTGAATAAAAATGGCCCCCATATGCCAATGTTGGAATGAGTGTGGCCTTATTGGAGGAAACGTGCCTCAGTTTCTTCTGGCTGCTTGCCTTCCAGATATAGAAGTCTCAGCACCGTATCTGCCCGCATGCTGCCATGCTTCCCACCATAAGGATAATGAACTGAACTCTGAAACTGTCAGTCAGCCTTAATTAAATACTTTCCTTTATATAAGTTGCCATGATCATGGTGTCTCTTCACAGCAATAGAACTAGACTAAGACAGACAGACAGACAGACAGACAGACAGGCAGGCAGGCAGGCAGGCAGACAGACAGACACTATAATTTTAGCCAGGGATTGTGGCATATACCTTTCAGTAGGTAGAGATGGCTATGATATATACTGATACCCTTTCTTGTTAAGATGATTTAAAAAAAAAGTCTCCCAACCAAAATTAGTCTAGAGTTACATGGATTCACTTCAAAGAACACCAATGCTTTTCCAAAAGCATTCCATAAAATAGAAAAGGAAGACATATTACCAAAGTCGTTTTATTAGTATTATCTTGATATCAACACCAAAGACGTAAGAACAACTCAGAAATAATCCTAAAAAAGAACAACAAACCCAAAACAACGAAACCCTCTTGCCACCTAAATTCAAGAATACAAACAGATCATCAAGTTGGCTTCATTCCAGAGATGTAGAGATGGATGGCGTGATGGTTTGTATATTCTTGGACCAGGGAGTGGCACCATTTGGAGGTGTGGCCTTGTTAGAATAGGTGTGACCTGGTTGGAGTAGGTGTGTCACTGTGAGTGTGGGTTTAAGACCCTCACCCTAGTTGCCTGGAAGTTAGTCTTCCACTAGCAGCTTTTGGATGAAGACGCAGAACTCTCAGCTCTGCCTGCACCATGCCTGCCTGGATACTGCCATGCTCCCACCTTGATGATAATGGACTGAACCTCTGAACCTGTAAGCCAGCCCCAAGTAAAGGTTGTTTTTTAAGACTTGCCTTGGTCATGGTGTCTGTTCACAGCAGCAAAACCCTAACGAAGACAGATGGTTTGAGATATATGTTATAAATTACACAAATGGACTATAGGACAGAAATCACATGGCCATCAAAATAGATGGCAGAAAGGGCTTTTGACAAATTTCAACATCCTTTCATGTTAAAGTCGTGAAGATAACTAGAATAGGAAGAATGTACTTTAACAAAATAAAGGGTATATAAGACAAACTCATAACCAACATTAAAAGGGGAAACACCTCAAAGCATTTACAATAAAACCAGGAATAAGACAAGGGTGCTTCCCCTTTTCACTCCTATTCAATACAGCGATGTAAATTCTTAGCCAACGCAGTAAGGGAACCAACCAGGGCTCAGTGGATCAGAGTACTGGTTACTCTACTAAAGGACCCAAGGTCAATAAATGCCCAGCTCTAACTCCAATTCCAAGAGAAGCCCTCTTCTGGGCTTCACAGGCAACAGGTGTGCACATGGTGCACAGGCATTCATTCAGGCAAACCATCCATAAGCATTAAAAAACAAACAAACAAAAAAACCAAAAGGAAGATAATATATTATCAGATAATGATTCTATACCTGCGACCCACAAGAGCAGCAGAAAGCTTTCAGATCTGATAAACCCTTTTGTGTAAATTAACTTATCAGCAACAAGCATTTGGAGAAAAAGAATAATAAATCAGGGAAATGATGCCCCACTCAATTGCTTAACACCAAGATGAAAAAGCTGTCCAGAACCTACTACTTTGTAAAAAATATATTTTGGTATAAAATAATTTTTGGTATTAAAACTTTATACCAAATTTTCAAACACTGGGTTTGAAGGGTGCCTGGTTGGACAATGCTGCACCCAGAAGGTACAGGTTATAAAATAATTTCAGTCCTCGGACTGGGTTACCTTCCTACAAGTCATTAGTGAGGGAGGCCCCAGAAGCACCCAAAACACAGGCTATTGTTTTTGCAATTGGCTATCCACCATAACTAGATGGAAAGACCCTGCTGACAAAACACCAGACCAATTATAGGACAAAAAGAAAGAAAGAAAGAAAGAAAGAAAGAAAGAAAGAAAGAAAGAAAGAAAGAAAGAAAGAAAGAAAGAAAAGAAAAAAAGAAATGANAAAGAAAGAAAGAAAGAAAGAAAGAAAGAAAGAAAGAAAGAAAGAAAGAAAGAAAGAAAGAAAGAAAGAAAGAAAGAGAAAAGAAAGAGAAAAGAAAGAGAAAAGAAAGAGAAAAGAAAGAGAAAAGAAAGAGAAAAGAAAGAGAAAAGAAAAGAAAAGAAAAGAAAAGAAAAGAAAAGAAAAGAAAAGAAAAGAAAAGAAAAGAAAAGAAAAGAAAAGAAAAAGAAAAAGAATCTGGAACTAATGGAGAAACTTCCCCACTGGCTAGCTTCCATAGAGGACAGGCACAACACAGGCTGCTTGGGAAGAAGACATCAGCATTCTTAACCAGCACTGGACCTTGCCTGCTACAATACCAACCTTAACAAGAAAGACAAACTCACCTAACCACAATGGAATGGCTGTTACAGAGGTACAACTACTTAGCTGAATTTGAGGTTTGTGCCACAGGAGGTAATTCATGTGTGGAGCTGTAAATGTAAACTTGGCCAAAGGACCATGGCTAAGAAGGTCATAGGCTGAAGGTAGAAGGGGCGGTCCTACTATGTTATTTTGCTAAATGTTCATGCTATCAAACTGCCTTCTAAATATTTATGTTTATGTCCATAGGTTAATTACACTCTCTACTTACTTAGGCCAGGGAAGCCTCTTTTTGCAGTGGGCAGCAGTTTATAATACAGAGAGACCAGCAACTGATCAAACAAAGCACTAAGAATTAAGCCACTATGAGTGTTCTGCCCTAAGTATATAACTTACCACCCCTACCCTCACTTCAATACACATCCCAGAAAGAGTGGAAAGAATGTATAAGCTAGAAGTTTAAGAAGGATGCTGTGAAATGTTTTTCTGGACAAGATTAAACCACAGCACTAGTGAATTCACAGCAGAAGTAGTTTTTACCTGCAGAAGACTTAAACAAGAATCAAGCCAGTCAGCATTTCAGCATGGATGGAGAAGGGAGTTATGAGGGTCCATCCCTAGCTGAAGATCTACTGGCAGTTGGTAATGGCAGGGAGGGGGGTGTGGAGGGGGAGGAAAGGAGTCATTTTTCTTTCAGGATGTGGACAATGGTAGGCTGCCCAGAAACCTATAGATGGCCATATGGGCAGCACTAACTGGACTGTGTGCGGGCTTATAAAAGAAGGAAGGAGAGGAGACAGACAGGAAGGGTTAGGGTGCAAGGTAGAAATAAATGTTAAAATATGTATTCAAGAATGAAAATCACAAAGAACAAAAAATACCGGTTAAAAAGAAAGAAACCAACAACTATAGTGGTGTATACCTTTAATCCCAGCACCGAGAACACAGAGGCAGCAGGATCTTTGTGAGTTCGAGGCCAGCCAGGTCTACAGATAGGTCAGCTAGAGTGACAGTAAGACAAGAATGTCTCAAAAGAAAAGCAAACCAGTCACAGCAACTGCTTATCTCCACTGAACATCCATGCAAACCACAAAACCCATTACAAACCAGAAGGCAGCCCAAACCCTTCTAAACCCTGGACTGTTATAAAAAAACCAAAACATTCAGATATGTCTTTTGTTCTCAAAAGCTATTTTAAATTGTAAAACCAAATTAGGAAGATGGGTAATCTACTTTAGAACATACTGTAAAGATTTACTGACCACACCATAGCTATGAATCACCTGGGGGGGAAAAAATCTCTTTACTTTTGTGCCTCAATTTCTCTATTAAAATAAGCAATATACCCTTGTCATGGAACTTTCTGGGAGATTTAACCTAAAAATAATAAGGAAAAAGATTATTGTAGCTCCTTTCTCTTTTCCAGGAACACACTTTCACCAATATAGATGTGACTCCCTCAGACCTTGTGCACACACTTATTATTAATCACTGACAGACCCAGAGTCACCCTCTAAGACACAGCTTACAGTATGCAAGATTAATTAGCAGAAACACATCAATTAATATCAACAACATGCAGGTTTAGGGTTAAATCATCACTGTCACTTAACCAATAACTTAAAAACATTTTATAGGGATGGTGAGATGGCTCAGCGGTTAAGAGCACCGATTGCTCTTCCAAAGGTCCTGAGTTCAAATCCCAGCAACCACATGGTGGCTCACAACCATCCGTAACGAAATCTGATGCCCTCTTCCGGAGTGTCTGAAGTCAGCAACTGTGTACACACATATAATAAATAAATAAATCTTTAAAAAAACATTATATATATATATATATATATATATATATATATATATATATATATTGAGTGATTCTCAAAATAATGCATATAAAACAAATGATAAGAATTCTTTTCATATCATGGCAATAATTACCAAAAAGTTACCCATTCTGCTCATTCTTCCTCAAACAGTACTTATTTAAAATAGCATTTCAGAATCTTTGGAGAGATTTCAGAAAATAAGAAACTACTTTCTTAAGAATACTGTTTCTTTCAACTGGGGGTGTGCCACAGCCTCCATAAGGAAGCCAGATGAACCTGTAGGTGTCTGTCACCTCCTTTGACCTCAAGTTCTAAGAATCAAGCTGTAGGTCATCAGGTTTGGCTGAAGGATGACCTTTATCCACCAAGGTATCTCACCATCCTGAGACTACTCCCTGGTATGAATTGCTGGGCTTATTTTCTGACACACTTAGAACTGTTTAAACAATTTCCCTTTGTCGGGTTTTGTTACCAAGCACTATCACTGGTCCTTTTAGAAAGATTCTAGAGTGCTTTGACAACTACTAAACTCATACAAAAGCAACCATTTGCCTCATTTATCCTAAATTCCCATCCTTTTTTGCATCTGATTTGACTTTAATAACAAATTAACACCTACAGAAAGTGGAAATTACTTCATCCACATGCAAAATATTTCCAAGTTAGCTTTTAGTTGACAACTTTCATTTTAAAATAGCAGTGACCTCAGCAAAGAACTGGAACCGCAGCCCCCAGCCCCCGAATGGGAGCCTGTGTGCACTGCCCTTTGCCTGTGAGATCAAGCACAGTAACTGAAATTATTTTTGAACTTTTTTCCTAGCCAGTTGTAGTGGCATATACTCATAATCCCAGGACTTGCATGCAAAGCAAAGCCAGATGACCCAAATTCAAATTCTCTGCCAAAGTCGTTGCTGGCCTGGGCTATATGATATACTGTCTCCAAATCAGTAAGTGAATGAATGAATGAATAAATAAATAAATAATGTTCACATTTGGGGGGAATTTAATACAAAAGGCAGTTAAAAAAGAAAAAGAAAGAAAAGACATCCCAAAAGTTCTAGAGATTGGCTATATATTTCTAACTTAATATTTTTATTTGTAAAGAAAGGAAGTCCCAGTCCCAGTTCACTTTCTTTTAAAGACAATTATGGTCAAGTTCTACCTGTTTGAACAAATGGGCTGGGGATGTGGCTCAGGGGGCACACTGCTTGCCGAGCATGCATAAAGTCCATCCCCAGTAAACATAAAATTCAGCATAGTGCTAGAGGACCATAATTCCATCACTTCAGAAGTGGAGGAGGCAAGGTCATCATAAGTTCAAAGCCATCCTTGGCTACATAGTAAGTTCTAGGCCAGTCTGACATATCTGACACCCTGGCTCAAAACAAATCCAGAAACAAAAACTTTGATTCTGCCTCCCTTCCCACCAGATCATTCTTTGTCAGGCAAAGGCTTGAGTCTTATTTTTCTTACTTTCTTCCAACCAAAAGATTAAATTAAAGGAGACATATTTAGTGTTTGTGCATCTTCTATTCAGACACTATTAATCATTTCTTTTAAAATTAAATTACCTACCTCACTGGGGTGTTGTGAGGATTAATTCATTAGTGTTTCTAAAGCACTTTGAGATCCTCAGGTCAAAGGCGCTATAGAAGTGCAAAGTAGTCGTATTATTACTAGATTCTTTGCTTATTTAAGGAATTTTACAATCCTTTAAAACCTTACCCTGTGTTTTGATTTAGACATTTGTAAAATCCTGCAATTTATCAACATTAAACTCTTTGAGTATGTTACAGACAGACAGGGACAGATGTTTCAAAGCCAATTGTCTTAAAGGTTACAACTTGACATAAATGACTGGAGCAAGCTTGGAAATATTCAGCATGACAAATTGTCCATACAAAATTCTTATGAGATATCCTGTCAATCAGATTTACAAGTGTGCATAAATTGTAAGAAGAACAAAACTGAAATGTACTTAACCTTAGACTCTATTAAAATTTTTTTCATTCTTAAGAGGAAAGGGAACAGTATCCAAAAAATTATTTTACAAGCTAGCACTGTGTTGATGCATTAATTATATTCACATAGGTGCAAGCACAACACAACATTAAGGGCTAGTAAAGGTTTTTGTATGAACTGATTATAAAGTAATCTGGCTGATTTTCTTCCAGTTAACCTTACCCTCAATTACATAGAGCAGCTAAGCCTTGAGAGGTCAACTTATTACTGAGGGTAAAGGCTTCAAACCTGGCTAAGTCTTGAATTAATCAACTACTTCCTACCCTCTTCTCTGGCCAAAGGTTTTTACAATTAAAATGGGTTTTCAAATAAAAGTAACAAAGGCATACATACACGAGCACACACAGAGAGCTAAGAGAAACCATAAGCTATCTGCAGACAAATGTTTACTCAAGGTCCAGCATTAAAGCTGGATCTCTCCAGCACAGCCTCCAGTCTCAAGATCAAACTGAAAAGGAGACACTGAACTGTCAGCACTTACCTCCTGCTCTTGTTGAAAGATGACAACTCTCCCACCTTTATCTCCAGTGGCTAGTAATTCTCCAGAATGATTAAACTCTACTGTAGAAATTATATCTGCTGTATAATTGAAACAAAAACAAAAAGGCATCAGTTTTTGACCCTCAACTTATTAAGGATGTTCTTAACAACATTCTAGATCTATGCACATCAGAAACAAAGAGATCTAAAGTCTTTCTGTAAAACACTTTCATTTGGAAAGAAAGAAAAAAAAAAAAAAAAAAACCACTTTCATTTGGGAGAGAGGATCCCCCAAATAAACCGACTCAAAGTCATTCAACCAATTAGGAAGGTAATAATAAATGCCAGGTTTGTATATACTTCACTTACTTTGTGAATGAAAAAAGAAAGCAGCCACTTATTTGTGGGATTTGCTATTGTTTGAATTTATTATAACCATGTATATGTGTAACTTGTAAAAGGGTGAATAGGCCAACATGTAGAGGTCAGAGGGCAAGTTTGTAGAACGGGTTCTCTTCATCTTCACATAGTTTCCAGGTTTGCACTACAAACACTTTAACCACTGAACCGTCCTGAAAGCCCAGTTGGTGGGTTGTTTGGAAAAGTGGTCTCTTGTAGCCTGGGCTACTCTTGAACTCCTCATAACTTAAGTTTTCCTCCGTGAACGTCCTGAAGTATTTTATGATAACACCAAACAATAATTATTTTATTAATTTTCTAACAATACTGATTATTGGTTTAGTTTTCCCAGACAAGGACTACCTGAGTAGCTCACATTGGTCTCAAACTTGTTATCCTACCCCCTCAGCCTCTTGAATGCTGGAGTTAAAGATAGATGCCTCCATACCTGGCTTTATTTACATACTTGCAATGAGCATGACATTGACATTTTTGGTTTTGTTTGCTGGAAGGGTTATCACTCTAGATCCAACTCTGAAGGAAGACTCAAGTATACTAAGCAAGAGCTCACCTCTGCTGCTAGGCTTATTTATATAAACTCAAAGCCTTCAAAATCAGGGCAGAAAGAAACCAATGAGTAGTGCAGGTCAGTAACCCCCAATACTTGGGAGGCAGAGGCAAGAGCATCAGGATCAGCTTCTGCTACATGAGACCCTGTCTCAAAACCCAAGAAAAAACAACTACAAAACTCTAAGATATTATAGGAGAGGGAACACTTTTAATAATTTCAGATGGAATTCTAATAGTCATAGATCCAAATTGTATTCTTAAAAGTCAGTAACATATACACTCTTAGGTACAAAGAAAATAGTCAATTAATTATAATAATTAATAATGAATACACATCATTATAACAAACGCGCTGGAAAAGAGAATTGTGTCATGAAAGCTACCAAAATGGGAACACTCTTTAAATAACTAGGGCTGGAGAGATGGCTCAGTGGTTAAGAGCACTGACTGCTCTTCCAGAGGTCCCGAGTAGAAATCCCAGCAACCACATGGTGGCTCACAACCATCTATAATGGGATCTGATGCCCTCTTCTGGTGTGTCTGAAGTGTACTCATTGGAAAAAAAAAAAAAAAGTTAAGTAACTATTCTATATTTTATAAAAGTGATAGCAGTGACACCACAATCATTATACTAAATGTGACATATTACCCAGTACAGAACATTATGTCCTCATAAATAGGAAATGCCAAAGACCAAAATACTCTTTTAAAAGAAAAGGAATCTTTCTAAAGACAATAAAAATGTTATTTTACAATCAAGACTGCCTTACTAATCTTAGAGCATTCTAATATGGTTAGTGGAAAAAAGAATCCCCCATCCCCACTCACTCACCAACTAACACTCAGCAAACTTTAAACACATAGATTTACAAATTATGCAACAAAAGCAAAGTCTTTAAAAGGCTTCATCAGTTCTTACATTAATTCGAGTTTATAATGGATTCATTCTATGAATATAACATCTCCTTTTTAAACAATTACCGTCCAGGCTTGCCCTTTGCAGGTGAAATAATCACTTTTTTGGTGGGTGTGACTGACAGCAGCATTAGTGGCCTATCTTTACCTTGCCTGTTTTTGTCATCTACTTTTCTGAAAGTCCTTTGTGTGGCATAATAAACAGATGACAGATAGCCAAGAATCCCAAACTTTAACAGTTGTTTTAAAACTCCTCAAAGAAAAACATCAGCTTGTGGCCTACAGAAACTGTAATAATTAGTGACAAATGCTGCACATCAATGGACCAAATTCTCAGCCCTATCATTTTCTCTGAAATCCAACTCTGAGCTGTGAGGCAATGCAGTTACTCACTGTTTTTTTTTTTTTTTTAATTTTAAAACAAGAATGACTTTTCAAAGAAGTAATTTGAAAGAAACCAACCAGTACAGATATGCAAGATTTCTGAAATTGAAAGCTGAAAATATGCTAAATACCCAATAAACAAGAGATGTGAAATGTAGTCACAAGTTGAAAACTATGGCCCACCACCCTCTCTGTAAGTACCTTCCTGGAGCCCAGTACTAAAAACTAAAAACTAAAGGTAATTTACTAGCTGGTTAGCTAGTAAATTCAGAAAGGGTGACAACCATAGTTCTTATATAAAAATGACTCCAAGCACATAGTGGACACAGATATATAGAACTACAATGTACCAAGTGAGCATTAAATATATCTATTTCCTATTCATAGCACTAACTGTATTGTTTTTCATTTTCCATGTATAGAGGAACAATGGAAAACTGTAGATATCAAGTATGTCACGGGGTGGTGCTACATACAAATGTCAAGAGTCAAGGCCAAGACTCAAATTTAGCAGCTATATGGTTTTAGGAACAGCAAAGGGTTCTGTAAGTCATGAAATGAAGGTAAAGGAATACAGTCTAGGAATTCAATTTGCTGCCTTCCTTACACCCCGACAAAGTACCAGTACTCAACAAAGCACCTAGAACCAAACAAGTTTATAGCTTAGTAATGACTGAGCAGTAAGTAAGCACTTAACACAGTACCCACTACATTAAAGACACCAGGGGTACTGAGTGATCACACATTCTAAATTCTACCTCTGCAAGAAAGATGAACAATATATTCATAAGGAGTTAGTAAATGTTTGAAAGTAGAAAAAGAAAACATAGACACATTCACAAAACTACCAAGGAGTTAAGACAAATAGCTCATGGGTCAGATGCCTATCTAGATGGGCTCTAGGTGAGAAATACCATCTCAAAAATAAGGTAGGGTGGCAAAAGCAAGGGTTGTTTGAGGTAAGCCTAGTCTACACAAGGAGCTCTAGGCTACAGAGTTATACAATTAACCTGTTAAAAATAATAAATAATTCCAGGTATTGGTGGTGCACATCTTTAACCCCAGCACTTAGGAGGAAGAGGCACAAGAATCTATGAATTCAAAGCCACCCTGCTCTATAGAGTGAGTAGCAGGACAGCCAGAGCTATTCAGAGAAACCCTGCCTCAAAAACCAAACAAATGATAATAGTAATGCCAAAGGAGATAAAAAACAAATACTAATCCTAGCACATAAAGATCAAATAAATGTGTAGAGATGCCTCCTCATGTTGCACTTAGGACTGACTGTAGCTCAGAGGCAGAGCACATTTTTTTTTTCTTTTCTTTTTTTTTCTTTTTGGTTTTTTCGAGACAGGGATTCTCTGTATAGCCCTGGCTGTCCTGGAACTCACTTTGTAG
>NC_034597.1:57985779-58015194 GCF_900095145.1 Mus pahari
GCTCTTACCCACTGAGCCATCTCACCAGCCCTGTTTCTTTTTTCAAAACAAGGTTTCTCTGTGTAGGCCTGGCTATCCTGGAACTCACTCTGTAGACCAGGCTTATTTATTTGTTTGTTTTTTTCAAGACAGGGTTTCTCTGTATAGCCCTGGCTATCCTGGAACTCACTCTGTAGACCAGGCTGGCCTCGAACTCAGAAATCTGTCTGCCTCTGCCTCCCAAGTGCTGGGATTACTTGCGCCACCACTGCCCGACTACCAGAATTCTCTTATATACTACTCAAATAACTAAATGAGAAAGAAAGCAAAAGGCAGTAATCTGTTGACAGAGCAGTCATCACTTAACATACTGTATAGGCACAGCACTGCAAACGCACACATGGGTGTGCAGGACTTCAGCACTGTGATGGTAAATCTTCAGTGTCAACCTGACCAAAGTTGTTAGCACCTAAGAAACACACCTCAAGTCTTCTGTTTTGGGAATAGTTTAGCTGAGGAGGAAGACCCCACCGGTGGCAACCATCTCAGGGGCTGTGGTCTCAAGCTGAATAAAACCAGGGGAGGGGCAATGAGGACTTTGATTCCTGACTGTGGACACAGGATTAATAGCCACTATTACCTTCCCTGGCATGAGAGTATATCACCTCAAACCGTAAACCAAGCTTTTATCATCCCTAAGTTGTTTTTTGTCAGCTACAAGAAACTAATACAAATATACTCATCATGTTGACTAAGCAATCTCACTGAGTACTTATTTACCCAAGTAAAACAAAAACTAAAAAACCAGACGCCCATAAATGACATGTCACAGTAAGAAGGAATAACTACTGATATAAGCAATAGCAAGCAGGATACAGCTCAAGATGTCCTGGGCTGAGTGAATAAAGTTAAATGCAAATGGCACAAGAAGTTGAAACAAGAGACCACTAGTTGATTGCTAGAGTCAGGGATGAGATGCACAGTACAGAGGGCCTGGAGCTTCTGGAGCAACTCAAAAGAGTTATGTTTACCATGTGAAAATAAGTGTCGGGGCTAGAGAGATGGCTCAGCAGTTAAGAGCACTGACTGCTCTTCCAAAGGTCCTGAGTTCAAATCCCAGCTCACAACTACCCATAATGAGATCTGATGCCCTCTTCTGGAGTGTCTGAAGACAGCTACAGTGTACTTACATATAATAAATAAATGAATGAATAAATAAATCTTTAAAGAAACAAACAAAAAAAAAAAAGAAAGAAAAAAAGAAAATAAGTTTGTCGCAGAAAGTAATAAAATCCAGACACTGGAATCCTATCCCAGGCACTCTGTAACCCTAATCTTGATATTTCACTCACTTGCTACCATGCTTTCTGAATTTTTAAAGCCTTCAAGGGTATACCTAAGGCATATAGTATTCTGCAAGTATTACCAGTCATTCAAGTTTCACTTTCACAACTTTACATCATTCATGTTTAAAGTAACGGATTCAAATGCTCACTATCATCTGCATCCTTAAAGAGCTACGAGAGAACAAGCTAGCTAGCTGTCCCATCTGCAGGCTGCCAGGCTCTTTCTCTTAGGTCCTGAAAAGCTTCCTCCTTCCCTTCACCAATCTCAATAATGCCCTGCAAGTCACTAACCACTAGGGGATGACAAAAGACTAAGGATAGGGTCCCAGTTCTGCTCTACCAATAGGTAGTGGTTTCTGTGTTCAGGATTGGGTTTGTCTTTCAACAGAGTATATGCCTTGACATATTTAACAGGTATTTCAACCTATCTAGCAGGAACAAGAGTATAATGGCTGGAGAAAATACTATTGTTTTATTAGGAAACTTCTAATACAGAAAATTAAAGGTCTGAAAGGGCCATACATCTGCAAACACTACCCAATTTTTCCTAGGACCATGGCTTTCTGTTAGAAAACCTGGAGTTCATAAACTACACTGACCTAGGGTCTTCCAAGAACATGACCACAATATCCCATACACTACAGTCTATTTCTCACACTTGAGGACCATGTAGTCAGAACACGAACCCCAGGGAGACAAGCTACACTCAAAGTAGCACAGGCTTTTCCTCAGTTTCCTACAGAACAGCCTGATGCTGTTTAACTGTAAACAGTGGCATACAGACTAACAGGTGTCTCCCTTTACAAACACTTAACAAAACTGCATAAAGCTGATAGAGACTCTTCCAGAAACCTTTCCCCCAGATTTAGATTTAAGAAAGGTCACAGACATGGTAGAGTCCTGTAGACACCTCATCTAGTGGCACTACTGTTCACACCTCACACTGCTATTGTCACAGATAGGGAAGCAGCTTGGCACATTTTAAATGAGCGTGATAGTGCTGTTCCTCAGTTCCTCCTTGTGCCTTCTCCACTCCAAAACTTCGTCCAGGTTACCCTACTACAGTCTGGTTACTTCCCTTGACCTAGGAGTTTCTCAGACTGCCTTGTCTTTGATGAACTTGAGAGTCCTGGGCAGTAGATAGTGGGAAATCCCTCAATCTGAGACTGTGAAATGATTTTTTTTTTAAACAGTAATGCTGCAACTGTTGGTTCCTAGCAGGAAAATCACAAATGTTAGCATGTCATTTATGTCACAGTATAACTGTATTACATCTTCCTTGTGGTCAGAGTGGAAATGTCCATGATTTACTGATGACATAGTCCATTCTCTGTTGACCTAAAGTTTTTCCTATAGAAAGTTACTCCTAAGCCCCCACATTGTGCTTAGGAAGGTGCAGCCTAAATTCAAGGGGATTGGAGGAAGCTTAAAGCTCTTGGTTAAAATTTAAATATAGCTGGTGGTGCTGCACACCTTTAATCCCAGCACTCAGGAGGCAGAGGCAGGCGGATTTCTGAGTTCAAGGCCAGCCTGGTCTACAGAGTGAGTTCTAGGACAGCCAGGGTCACACAGAGAAACCCTGTCTCAACAAAACAAAACAAAACAAATAAATATAATTTCAATCTATCTTAATTATTCTACACTTAGCCATTAAAAGCCTTCAGAGTTGGCTTTGGATCCTTTTGGCATGCTTTGACCATCCATATCTTTAGGAGGAGGAGGAGAAGGAGGAAGAGGAGAAGGAGAAAGGCAATGCTAGCACTTAAGAGAATGAAAGTGGGAGCTGTAACTCAGTTACTAGACTGCTTGCCTAGCGTGTATGAAACCCTGGATTTGATATCCAACACCACAAAAAGTGAACATGATGAAGACATTTGATCTCAACCAGTGGTCTCCCCAAGCATGGACATTTGCACACGCACACACACAAGAGTTTTATTCAAATCATTAGCACAAAATTAACATTTTATTTTATAGCTGCAT
The DNA here is from genome assembly GCF_900095145.1 of Mus pahari. Classification (NCBI taxonomy): domain Eukaryota; kingdom Metazoa; phylum Chordata; class Mammalia; order Rodentia; family Muridae; genus Mus; species Mus pahari. Next base: position 57,989,088 of record NC_034597.1, read on the forward strand.
TTTTAAATAACTGAATTTACACAAGTTCTGCAAAGAGGAATAAACAAAGAATAAAAGTATGAACCACAATAAAAGCTGTAAACAATGCACCTCAGAACATTTGACCTCTGCTAAGACTTTTGTCCTGGAACAAACTGCTCAGCAGTCAGCTAGGCTCTGAAGCTTAGGCAGGTCAGTGTCAGCTCATTCACATGTTTAATTAGGCATAACATGTTTAATTGGGCACAAGCCTATACCTTGGCTCATCATCTTGTTAATTTTCTTGTACTTGTTCTTTTCAGATGTTGGAGAGGTGGACTGAGGAGAGCAGGTAAATACATTATCCGTTTCTCTGCACATTTCACAAGGTCCATTCAAGACCCAAAGCTTGTTACATATTTATATTCCAATTAAAAGGCATGGTCCATTTTCACCATCTTTTCTTTGGCCCCACAAAGCTATTTAGATATGACTAACCCAAATTTTTTCAGAAAGACTCATTTCTCCGTACTATAAGGGAATGCTCAGACTGGGGTGAAACTTAGCACTTGTGAGGCTAACACACAAAGGGGAGGAGAATGCATTCATAAAGTAGTAACTTCTTACTTAAAAGGGATGGTTATCTTCAGGTTCTTTCTCTAAAGAACTTTAGGAGGCTCTTTTTACACTGTTATCCTCTAGAGGGAGCTCAGAGTCCTCAATGGTTTTCCCAAGGTCAAGCCACTAAACTCACACAGATCTGGTTTTGGAGAAACATCCACTGTGCCATGCACAGCAGGTCCAACTTACTGCTGTCCTTTTGGAAACCTCTTCCCTTCAAACTGAAGCCCTGACAAACAGGCCACACCGTTTCTGTCTTCCCTCCACTTCAGACACCCCACTTGGCACTGACTAGACCATCGTTCCTCCTACCGAGAGGCAGAGGGAAGACAGAGGTGATAAGCACCTGGAGGCAAATCTCTCCCCACTGTTCACTCCAGGCTGCATCCAGAGAAGCCAGAGCCACTGTCTTCATCAGGGAATGGACAGAATGAGATGGTTGGCATTCTTTTAAAATAAAGCTGCCTTTGTCTTCCTAGGTTCACTCAAGAAACCACTCATCTACGATACCTCAGGACCACATTAGTGCAGCACAGGCACAGAAAACAGACAAAAAGTGTGACTGTCTGATTCCTACCTGGCCATTCATTATCTTATGCCTAGAGGAGGAAGCTTAGCCTAGCCTCTTAGAGACTCCTTTTTTTTTTTTTTTTAAGACTTATTTATTTATTATATGTAAGTACACTGTAGCTGTCTTCAGACACACCAGGAGAGGGCGTCAGGTCTTGTTAAGGATGGTTGTGAGCCACCATGTGGTTGCTGGGATTTGAACTCTGGACCTTTGGAAGAGCAGTCGGGTGCTCTTACCCACTGAGCCATCTCACCAGCCCCTCTTAGAGACTCTTTAACCCAGCATTAAGGAGACAAAGACAGGCGGGCAAACATGAGTTCAAGGACAACCTGCTCTCTAGTTAGAGGTATCCTAGCCCAGTCAGGGCTACACAGTGAGACCCTTTATAAACAGCAAAATAAAACAAAATATTAATTGTCCCTAGGGTGGTATGGTTAACATAGCCTTGGCCTTTGTTTTCCAAACAGTCTACTTTATTTAGTTCACTGAAATCTGAGCCTACAGCCCAAACAAGTATCACAACTGCCTTGCTCTGTTACTTCTTCACACACACAGAGCCCGGGCCTGTGTCACATTAGCAAACCCCAGGCCAGCAAGGGCTACTGAGTGAGACCCAATCTGAAATCACCAGTAATACAATGGTGATACAAACATTTCTTTTGATGTCTATGCAAACAAACTACACTTCGCATCTATGGGTATCTTAGTCACCAACCAAGGATGTTTCTACTTTCACTTCTGAGATAGGGTCTTAGTAGTGTGTAGTCCTGGCTGGCCTGAAACTATGTGGACCAGACTGGCATCAAACACAAGATACTTGCCTGTCTCTGTCTCTGTCTCTGCTGGAACTAAAGCCCATGTGCCACCACATCTGGCAGTTTTTATATGCTTAAATGGTTGAAAACTAAAATATTCCATGGCACTAAAAACACACATGAAATTAAAAAAATAAAAGAAAGGTCTTTTAAGGCTGAAGAGATGGCTCTAAGGACCCACAACCATGCACAACTCCAGTTCCAAAGGATCCAACATTCACGTCTAATGTCCACGGACACCTGAATGCATGTGACGCATATATATACATTTAGCAAACACATAAAATATTTTTTCCCACAGAGCAGAGGTGGTGAACGTCTTTAATTCCAGCACTTGGAAGTAAGGGCAGGTGGATCTCTGAGTCTAAGGCCAACCTGGTCTACAGAGTGGGTTCCAAGACAACCAGGGCTACACAGAGAAACTCTACCTCAAAAAACAAAACAAAAGCCGGGTGTGGTGGCACACGCCTTTAATCCCAGCACTCGGGAGGCAGAGGCAGGCAGATTTCTGAGTTCGAGGCCAGCCTGGTCTACAAAGTGAGTTCCAGAACAGCCAGGGCTACACAGAGAAACCCTGTCTCGAAAACAAAACAAAAACAAAACAAAGTATTTTCAAAGTAATTTCTTTTAAACTCAGAATTGGCTTCTATTGGTGTGTGTATTTATAAAAGCTTTACAGACTACAACTGTCATAGTCACACTATAAGAATCAGGACACACCGCACTGTCCATTTGTCTTAACAGTCATCCTTAATTCAAATTTGATTTCTCATAGGTTACAAACACATAAGAAATTTAGATGAAAAGACTAGAGATTTTTAGATTATGTTAAAAAATTTTTACAGGCTTTATTATTCTAATATCCAAAAACAGAACACTGAGTTTTAACTAACAACAACCCTGTCAACCCTGTCAGCTGCAACACAGAAGAGGAAGGAGAGCAGATAGGACAGCAAAGCAGAGGTGGTTTAGAAATCCTAGTAAGCAACCCTGTAGTCAGAGCCAGTGCAGTGCTGTGCAGTGCCATGCTGTGGTAAGCTGCATGCAGTGTACTAGCGTTTAATCCCTACCACAAACAGGAACACTTGTTTATATTAATACAAAGGCTTAACAGATGAAAAACCTGAGGCCAAAGGCCAAGAGGTCAGGTATGAACAAATCTTCAATCAAACATGTGCATAAAATAAAGATAAATATCAAGAAAAAAAAGTTTAGGTCTTTCCACTGGTTCAAAGGACCTCATCTCTAATAGGCAGATATGTGCCTCAGAAGCTCCAGTTAATAGCATCTAAAGAGCAAATAAAACTAAAGAAAGAAAAGCCCACTGGATAACTAATCCAAAAGATTACACCACTGATTTCCTCACAAACCCTTAATCAAAAGGAACACCTCATGTACCTTTATAGGAACAGCAATTTAAGCACACCATGGTAGCAAACTACACTCCCAACACTTAGATAGGCGGAGGCAGTGGATCAGGAGTTCAATGCTTGCCAGAGACACTCAAGAGTCAAGCAAAAGGGAGAAAGGCAATTACAGTGAATTCCTTCTACTTGTACCTTTTTAAAAAAATTTTTCCCTCTTAATTTTGGTAGGTAAAACATCAGGACAGGTAGGCATCTCCTGACCTGGTCTGCAGCCACATGTAAAATTCAATTCCTTGTCTCCATTACACTTCTCAAAGGAAGTTATGTTTTCAAAGAACTCCGTGAATGTGGTCTTACTAAACAAGGGATGAGAGAGTCAGAGTTGTCTGGCAGCAGAAGAATGCAATTCTGAAGGCAGCCCTGCCAGAAACATGGATGGGTAGACGGATGGACGGACAGATCAACCTACCGAAAAGTAGTAACAAGCTTGTAAAAACAAACCCAGCAAGCAGGAGGAAAACAAGAAAAGCTGTAGTCCATCTGCACATCTCTGAGTGGACTACAATTGAGCAGAATGTTATAAAGGCAGCTAAATGGATTTGGCAGGAGTTTACAGAAAGCACTCAAAGTCATGTGGCATTTCAAGGTGATTTCCTTCTGGGGTAGGCAAAGAAAACCAGGGTTGCAGGCTAAGTGCCTTGAGGCTTTCCTATCCTTGGCTGCGGAGCAGGAACCACATGAAGAGATGACTGGATTGGGGGGCTGCTGGGGAGGTGGGGGGATGTTTTTCCAGAAGCCAAGCAGACAAGTGTTTTGGAAAAGCAGTAATGATAAACTGCATTTAAAAGAACTTAAAAATATATAAGCAGTGGGGGCTGTAATTTAATTTTAGGCTTGATGACATGGAGATTTTCTGTGTAACTCCACTGGATTAATGTCTTCAAAATAAAAACAACTGTTTCCTATGGCCTTAATTTTTCGGCTGTCAGGTGAAAGGATGCTCCCGAAGGAAACTATGTAAGTGCCAGCTACAGACTCACTCCCATGGCTGCTGTCAGACATCATTTTTCCTGGATGCTGACCTGAGACACCAGTTCTCTGTCACATGGATTCCAGAAAAGTTCACAATCATGGTAGCTGGTCATGAAAATGAAAGAAAATGAAAGGGAACAGCACAGACCTTTTGGTAGCCTCATCTGTAAGTGTATGTCATCACTTCTGTCATGCTTGTACTAGTCAGTTGCTAGGTGTGTCATATTCAAGGGAGAAACTTATACAAAGAGCAGAGCAGCAGAGGGCAGTGTCCATTGGAGCCATGTTAGAAGGGTGCCCACTACAGTTCCTTGGTCAGCACAGAAAAAAAAAAACAGTTAAGAACTTCATGGCCAGGAGGTAACTTGGCTACAAGCTAAAGAGAGAAGCCTAGAGCAGTTTCATTTTTGAGCTTCAACATTAAGATTCTCTCCTCCAGCCCTAGCTGCCTCCCTGCCTCACCCAACTCCCACTGTGCACAGGCTTGAGTATGTGTTGCTGTTATTTAAGAGGACCTAACACAGGGCCTTGCAGAACCTCACAGGACCTATGAGGCAGACATTCTACCATTTAGTTACAGCCCCAGATCTCAAACTATTGGATTTTTAATCCCTGCTTCAAAACACAAAGTATTCGTTAATCCAACCACCTATCCTATAGAACACTATCATTTCTACTTAGGCCAATCAATGCAGGTCCCTTCTCTTACTCTTCAGGGGGCTCTCAACCCTGTAAACAAACACTAAAGCAGTCAGCAATGTCATCTTTCCCAGCTACTACTGTGTACCTGCCAAGTGCTTCTCACAGCTTAGTTAGGGCACTCTTCCAGGGTTTCCAAGGATACTGAATTCTCCCTATTATGCTTGTTGGACATTTAAGAATGTTTGTTTGTTTTAACACGTGGGTTTATCACCATTCACTACCACAAGTCAATAGTGCTATTTGCTTAATTAAATAAGGTACTTTGCACATTCTTTCAAAGCCTGTTTTGATAAAAAGTGATAGGAAATATGTATTAGTTTTCCTACCTAATTAATCTCATTCTACTCTTGAACAAAATGTTGTTTTCACCTACATTAGTAATTCCCAGGATATCTTCTTCTATGGTAATTTTAGTAACTGCTGAATTCTAAAACTTCAATGTCACCAAACTCAATTCAAAACACAAGTTTAGGCCAGGTGTGGTAACATACATATATAACCATAGTATCAGTGGTCTAAGGGAGGAGAATTACAAGTCACAAGCAACCTAGAACACATAAACTGTCACAAAAACCCCACAAAGCAATTTAAACTTAGCTTATTACTATTTTCTGAGACAGAGTTTTACTATTTAGCCCTGGCTGGCCCAGTACTCACAGTAGCCTTGAACTTTGCAGAAATCCTATTGTCTTTGCCTCTTAGGTGCTAAGTTTTATTGCTGTTTTTTAATTAAAAAAAAAAAAAAATTGTGACCCAGAGCTACAGAGAAGCTGTGTGTGTGTGTGTGTGTGTGTGTGTGTGTGTGTGTGTGTGTTGCTCACACGCAGGTCTGTACACCAAACAAATGATGCTGCACTGCTGGTACTTGGTGGGAATCCAACACTGGTCCAGTGCTCTTAACCACTGAGCGTGACACTAGCCCCCGTAACTGAATTCTAACACTGTGAATTACAAAACTCAGTAAGCTCAATCACTCTTCAACAATATATCTACAGTCATACAAATATGAAAACAGAAGTAAATACTTTAGAAGTCAGAGCAACATTTCAAGGTAAGGCTAGGTCAAAATAAAAAAAGTATTCATTCCAAACTATGTTCAAAAAGAAGACCAACCAAAACTAAATCCAAGATTAAATAAATGCTTTGAGAGAGACCCTGGTCAGAGACAGTGCCTACTTAACACAGCAACAGGAGATCACCAAGGGCAGGTGAAGCCCAGGCACGTGAGCCAGGCACCATGGATGGCTCACACAGAATTTCAGTACTGAAGGGGCTGAGGAAGTAAGACTGCCAAAAATCCACCACAACCTGGGCTAAAATTAGCTCCAGGCTACCCTGAGCTACAGGAATATTCTGACTTAACTATAATAAACAATATCTGATCATAAAAGCAACTCTATTTAGACTCAGTGTCATATAAACAAGGAAGTAAACAACAAAAAGACATGGAAATAAGAGGGTGGACTCCCTGGGAAGGAAGGGTTTGACAGAATGTGATGAGAGGGTGACAGGAAGGATAAATAACAAAAATACTTCATATATTCACATGAAACTGTGAAAGGATAATTAAAATTAAACAAATAAAGAGTAAGATTTTGTTAAAATTCATTCTCACATTGGGATAATCTAGCATAAACAACCCTGACTAAAATAGCAAGATATAACTTTAACTAAACTCGAGTTTAATCTAGAAATGGCTGTATACTGATGCTCACTGCTCTTTTAAGGCCAGTAAAAAGCTCCCCAACCCCAAGTTGGCCCCCTGTGTTTAATACCTGAAAAGAAGTCCCTGGCAATGTTTATTTCTACAACAGTTTTCAGCACAAAGGATCCACTCAGAAACAAAGTAAAGAACTGTTATTTTTGTAATTGAACCCTCTTCCACTGGAAAAAAAAACAAAGCAAAACCCAAGCCTATGCAGTCTCTCTGGTAGCCAGCAACAGCACTGGTGCCCCTGCAATGTCAGAATTGCACAAATGAAGAATCAAAGGCTGATTCTCACCCCCACACAAGCATATCCACACAGACTCTGAATTTAAAGGGGTGGAATGTAAAATGCTCACTGGCAATACAATTTGTTTTCTAAGCTCCTCAAACAGCTGTAGAATTTCCTAAGGGCATTGAATATATTCATCAGTCTAGACAACGTTCTGGCAAAGTAAGATAGTGTTACACCTATTTCTTTCCTGAGGAATACAGAAAAGAGACCATGTACCATTTATACTATTATCTTCTTGGATAGCAAGGGAAATTTCAGGCAAGGCTTTTTTTTCTTTTTTCTTTTTTGAGCTGCAGCAACTAGGGTCAATACCACCCAACTCCTACCTCCTACTCCCAATCTCTGCTTAGAGCAACTGTTCCTCAAAAAAGGTGACCACATTTTAACTTTTGTTACTAAACATTTCATTTTAAATTACCCAAACAGTCAAAGTGCTACTCCACTGCCTAACCTCAACTCTGATACAATCGATATTCTTGGCCTGGCTCTCCCAATCTCCTAACCCACCCAAGGCAAGCAATGTTTATTAAAGCAACAGGTATTTCCTATGTTCCAAACCTCCAAACAACTAAGTGATCTTGAATATGCTTTTAAGATTCTTCTATTATGAGCTTGCAAAGATGACTCAGCAGACTCTTCAGAGGATCAGGGTTCGAGTCCTAGCACCCACATAACTCCACGTTCAGGGGACCCGACACACTCTTCTGGCACATCATGCAGACAAACATGCAAGTAAAACATTCATACCTAGAAAATGAAAAGCTAAATCTTCAAAAAACTCAAAAAGATTGCTCTGTCAGATGGTGTCTGTTAATATTGCTAATTGAGCCACACCAACTAAGCTTCTTGAATGCTCTTCATGCACCGAGGCCAGGCATCCTTGCATATGCTCTTTGTGCGCCGAGGCTGGGCATCCTTGTATTTAATCTTTTGAATAGCAGTAAGGACCACAGCCACCTTCAAGTGTTTGTTCCTCTGACTTCTTTTCTGCCCATCCAAAATTACTTTATTTAGAAACCTATCCCCACATAACAGACTCAATATATTTGTTCTCTGAACTGCTATGCAACTTTCTCAGAAGGCATGACCCGAGGGGGCAAAAGGACACCCTATGTATCAGTGAGAAAAGGCAGGCGGTACCAAAGGAAAAGGGACAGAGGACACAAATGTCTGTTAAGTGTGGAGAATTCCACAGGTAGGCACTCATTCAAAACAAAAAACAGAAAAGATGTTTCTATATGGTTAATATCATGATACATATTATCAAAGAGTCAGTAAACAGATACCATGACCCACTGATAGATGAAAATCAAAACCAACCCTCCCTCTCAACAAAGAAATCCAACCCTAATGTCCTAAGGCAAATTGTCAATATGCATCAGAAGTAAAAAAAAAAAAAAGTATTGATCCAACAATTGTATTTCTTCACAAATATGTCCTAAAGTATTAGGAACTGTATGAACCAGGTATAGTGTGATACATGCCTGTAATCCCAGCACTCTTGGTAGTATGTAGGTAAGAGGATCAGAAAGTCAAGATTATCATCAATTACTAGTAAGTTTGAGGTTAGCCTGAGCTACATTAAGATCCTGTCTCGAAAGTTTTTAATTAAGATAAATAACTTTCAACCCAAATGTCTACACTAAATACACCAGCTAGACGTACAATTATAGCCACTTATCATTCAAACATAACTCAAATAACATAATACAAAGCATATATTTTATGAAATATATGTTCACAGCAGAAAGAGCCAGATATTAACAGACCATGTCTGAAAATAGGGAGATAACATTCCTGGTTTTCCTAACCTATAAAATGAAGGTACTGAGTTATCCTCAGAGGTTGGCTGAGTGGACTATGAGTTCATAGCTAAAAAGTGCTACAAGGAAACAGGCTAACGTTAGCTGTTTTCCTTAACACTTAGCAGACATTTTACACTTATCCAATCTTAATTATTTAGTGTGCATATAAGTGGTGCATGTGTGCCACAGATTGAGAGGTCAGGACAACCTTCAGCAGTCTGTGCCTGTAATTTCTTTTCCTCCATCAGGTTCCTTAGAGGTAGAAACAGGAGAATTATGAATTAGAGGTCAACCTGATCTATGGAAGTTTAATAAATCAAGACTGCTTGAAGCAGGTGTGCTTCTATGGCCGCATCTGGGAGCCTAGCTAGAGCTGCATACAAGTTCCAAGACAGCCAAAGCTACCTAGTGAGATCCTGTCTCAAACAAGACTGCTCGATTGCCTTTACTTGAGGTGTCTTAAGAAGTTAGATTAACAGAAACTGAAAATAGAATGGTGATCCTCCAGGCTGAGGGAAGGTTGGAACCATCATCTGCCACAGAGTTTCAATTTTATGGGATCAAAAGTTCTGGAACCAGACGCATGCCTTTAGTTCCAGAACCCAGAAAGCAGAGGACAGCCAGAGCTACAGTGAAACCTTGTCTCAAAAAAACTTAAAACAAGGCTGGTAAGATGGCTCAGTGGGTAAGAGCACCCGACTGTTCTTCCAAAGGTTTGGAGTTCAAATCCCAGCAACCACATGGTGGCTCACAACCATCATCCGTAACAAGATCTGACTCCCTCTTCTGGAGTGTCTGAAGACAGCTACAGTGTACTTACATATAGTAAATAAATAAATCTTAAAAAAAAAAAAAAAAACTTAAAACAAATTAAAAGCTCCGGAGACATCACCAGGTTAGGCTTAAACTCAGTCTCAGTACAAGTGCCTAATAAGTATTAAGATCCCAGGTTCTCAATCCCAAAACAAGAAACAAAGACAGAAAGACAGAGGCAGAGACAATAGTATTTCACTCAAAGAACTCACTGTGCCATTAGAAAATGATTTGCCTAGGGAGACACACAACTGCTCTACTGATTGAAATAACAATCATTGTCCTGCTATCTTTACTTACTGCCTGTAATAGCCTGTTCTTTTCAACAACCTCATTAGTAGTCAACAGAAAATATTGAAGAATCCTTCTATCCTTCTTTAGAAATCTATCTAACTATATATTTAGCACCTTAGACTTTTATCTTACCTTGTGGTAAACTGAAAAACAAAAAACAAAAAAACAAAAAGAAAAGACACAGCGCACACCAAAGCACTTCTCTGTGTAGTCTTGCAGATGACCAGAGCAGCACAAGAGCGGGTTCTCAGAAGCAATGCTGCTTAAAGCTAACACTCCCACAACTTTAGAAAAATTTAAAATTACCAAGCACACACAAAGTCCTCTTTACATAGTCTCATTTTTCTGAGTATCTGTCTCTCATGCAGTGATAGGAATAAACCCAGAACCACACATACACATACCAAGATTCTCCCAGAGTTACACTGTCAGCCATATTTTTCTTTTTCTTATTTAAAGATTTATTTATTTATTTATTTTCATGTATACTGTTGCTCTCTTCAGACACCCCAGAAGAAGCATCAAATTCCATTACAGATGGTTGTAAGGCACCACGTGGTTGGCCAGGTAGACCAGGCTGGCCTCGAACTCAGAAATCCTTCTGCCTCTGCCTCCCGAGTGCTGGGATTAAAGGCGTGCGCCGTGCGCCACCACGCCACCACGCCCGGCTATTTCTTTCTTAATACAGGAGTTTTAATTCATTCCCCTCCCCCGGTAGGAAATATAAAGTGTGCAAGTAGTTCAACTCAATACATTCCTGTAATACTTTTGTTGAGACACAGCAGGTAACAGAGGGGACAGGCGACACTAAACCTGTCAAGGCTAGTACCTAAAGATTAATGCCACTAATATTAAAACCAATATTATCTTTCCTTTTTAGTTTTTCCAAGTCAGGGTTTCTTTGTGTAGTCCTGGCTATCCAGGAACTCAATCTGGAACTCAGAGATCCACTTGCCTCTGCTTCCTGACTGCTGGGATTAAAAGTATGCACTGCCCCGCTCCCCAGCTTAAACCAATATTCTTTAGAAAGAATATTCTCTTAGCCAGTGTAAGGAAGCTCATACCCCAGTACTGGGGAAGCTGAGGCAGGAGTACCAGCTTAAGCTGGAGGCCAGCCTAAGGTATACAGTAAATACAAGGTCAGCCTTGGCTACAATGAGAGACTATCTAAAAACTGCATCCTAACCAAAAGTAATGCCCCCAATCCTCCAAATTAAGGCAGTAAGTATGTATGCAAACAAAGGACAAGTTTAAAGCTGAAAGAAGTACAGCATTCCATCATTCAGGAAGTGGAGACAGGGGGACTGCCATAGAGCTGTCTAAACCAAATAACTGAGTTCCAGGCCAGCTCTAACAACTCAAACGAAGACTCTAGCTCAAAAGTAAAAAACCCAAACTTGGTGGAGCACAACTTTAATCCAGATGTCTGACATAAGTCCATCCTGATCTACCTCTCACATTAAGTACAATCATGAAACCCTGTTTAAAAATATGTATCTCGCCGGGCGTGGTGGCGCACGCCTTTAATCCCAGCACTTGGGAGGCAGAGGCAGGTGGATTTCTGAGTTCGAGGCCAGCCTGGTCTACAAAGTGAGTTCCAGGACAGCCAAGGCTATACAGAGAAACCCTGTCTCGAAAAAAAACCAAAAAAAAAAAAAAAAGTATCTCAAAGGTGTTTATGACTCCTCTGTCACAAACTGCCTGATTTCAACAGACCCAGGTGTTCTTAAACCCTGAGGTGTTTTCTAGACCCAGTGACCATTATTGATTAAACTCTATGGGATTCTCTCTTCTGAAGTCAATCAGTAATCTCCAAATTCAGTGAGACCCTGCCTCAAAAAGGTGAAGCTAAAAAAAGAAGAAAAAAAAATAAAAAAAAGACTAAGAGAAAAAAAAAAAAAAAAAGGTGAAGCTAGGCTTGGTTGAAACACCTTTAAGCCATCTCTTGGCAGTCAGGGAGATAGGCAGATCTCTTGCTTTTGGAATGCCAACCAGCCCTACATAAGAGAGTTCAAGGGTTAGTCAGGATTACATTGTGAGACCTGTCAATAAAGCCATCTATCCAGTCACCCAGCCATCCAGCCAGTCATCCAGTCAGCAAGCAAGTGGAGTGACTGAGGAAGGAAAAATATCATCCACCTCTGGCCTTTATGCATACAGGCACAGGTACCCACAGACTTAAACACTACACATATTCAACCATAAGAGACAAAGCAAAGATGGACAAATTCTATGGACAGCACAATTTCCTTTAGTATCTGAAACCAAAAAGTTTTAAAGTATTTTTTCATAGTAATAAACTCTACACAATAACAAAAAATATTATGAGGCGACTACAGAGCTGGGGATACAGCTCAGTTGGCAGAGTGCTTGCCCAGCATAGACGGAGGAAGCCCTAGGTTCAATCCCCAGCATGTCACAAACAAGGTATGGCAACACACACCTGTAATATCAATCTTTGGTAGTCTGAGGCAAGAGGATCAAGAGTTCACAACCAGTCTCAAAACAAAACAAAAGAGACAGATCTGAGCTGTTGGTTAACACTGCTGCAAATCTCTTCAATGCATGGCCTGCTTTAACAAGATTCTCATGACTTGACAATCAGCTACATACATGGAAGAAAAAACCCAAGTCTCCTCTAGCAATGTGGTTGATAGGGGAAAATATTATTTAATAGTCTTGAGGGGGTTAGTGATGGCTCTTTGGTACTGCAGTCCAACTTGACAGGTGGTAGTTTCTTTCTTTCCTTCTTTTAAGATTGATTGATTGTATATGAGTACACTGTCTTCATACACACCAGAAAAGGCATCAGATCTTATTAGAGTTAGTTGTGAGCCACCATGTGGTTGCTGAGAATTTGAACTCAGAACCACGGAAGAGCATCTCTCTAGCCCTACAGATGGTAGTTTCTTAGAGCTCTGTGACCTGAAAAAAGAGTAGTGGCCTGCATCTTCAGTTCCAAAACTCTTGCTTATACTTGCTCCAACAAATGGTTTCTAACACCCCATGCACTAGTTACCTGTAAAATACTACTTTACTTAGGCATGCAAATTTTCCCAAACCCTGACACAACTTATTATACAAGTGCAGCATCTGTTAGGACTACTGATTTCATCTGAAAGGCTTTGAGAATCTGCAATTGTCAAGTCCATGATGGTATACACATTTTCCAAATCCCAACTTTTGCTTGAAAACTCAAATTTTACTATGATCAACAAATACTAGTACAGCAACAGGTCCAATGTTCATCTGAGAAAACCAAATGCCCATGGTTGAATAACTACTCTCTGTAGTTATTGTTTTGGTTTGATTTTTTTGAGATAGATATTCACAAAGTCCACATCTCAAGCTGCTGTAAACTATGCAGTCCAAGGTAGCCTCAAACTCCTGACCCTCCCCTCCCACCCCCACTCTCCAAGTTTAGTCTTGCTGGCCTGTACCATTTGTCAGCTCTTTATATACTTAGTTTTGAGAATGGATTTTACTATGTTGTCCCGGCTGGTATAAGACTAGCTAGTAGACCAGGCTAGCCTCAAACTAGGAGATCTGCCTGCCTCTGGGATTAAATGTATGCTGTCAATTCTTAAGATAAAATGAAGAGAGCAGCCGGCTCTGTAAACAGCTTTACCAAAGCTCTTTCTTACATAGTATATACCTTACCCTGCTACAGAAATGCTTTTGGTGTATTTTCCATTTTGTAATAAAACTTTTATGTGCCAAATATTTAAGTCGAAAGTAACACTTCTTACTACTCTGCCAAGGCTATTCTGAAGTAGAACTGGTCGGTTCTAGCTGGGTGTAGTGGTGCACATCATTAATCCTAGCACTTGGGAGCAGGCAAAGGCAGGTGAACTGTGATCTCTGAGTCCAAATCCAGCCAAGACTACATAGAGACTGTCTCAAAATATAATAATAATAATAATAATAATAATAATAATAATAATAATAGGCATGCTCTCAGTGGCTTGTGTGTGTTGCAGAGATTACTGTGGCCACTAGTAATGCTGGTGCCATTGCACTGATTAACACCAACAAAGACGCCTGCAGGCTGACACATCTGGCTTTCTCACCACTTCTATAAACAGTAACACAGTGTAAAAGGCAAATTAATTATGAAAATACTTTGAATTCATAAATGTTTTCAATGAGTTCAGAGGTTGCCAGACCATACATTGAGAGCAATAAGACTTAATAATAATTATTTTCACAGTGGTTATAAACTTTGACCAGAAAAATGCCTATGTATAAACACATATAATACAAATTTACATATAACATTAAAAGCTTCAGAAAGAATTCTAACCCATCTGTAGTTCATATCTGCTTCAAAATAACATTAGCAGGAAATTCAGTAAATCCCCAAAATGAAATCATATCAAAGCAAAAGTACGGGGCTGAGGGTCAGTAGCAGAATGCCTGCCTCCTACATGCAAGGTCCTCAGTTCTAGGTTTCATTCCTGGCACCAGCTTCCCCTAAAACAAACCATAGTGTAAGCACGAAGCAAAATAGCAAAACAAAACAAAAACAAAAAACCAACAACAACAACAAAAAATACCACAAAACCAGGCATGGCCACGGTGGCCTATATTCCTAGTACTTGGGAGGGGCAAGCCTGAGGATAGACTTGAAAGTCTACCTCTTTGGCTAAATTAAAAAAAAAAAAAAACTTTACTCGAATTAAAACAGGATATACTTGTCCTTTTTTGACAGGGCCTTGTCTGTATCCCACACTAGCCTCAAATCCCCAGTCCTCTTGCCCTAACCAACCTCCAGACTGCTGGGATTACAGGTAGAGCCACAGAGCTCAGGTTGGAGATCAGCATTTGAAATAAAATTACATTAGGAAAATGAAGTCAAGATAAGTATCTTAGTGGCTCCACTTGCTCAAGATTACAGTTAATACATTAACCTTCTCAACAAGGTCTGCTTACTTCACAGGGCATTTGTGAAGATTAACGAAAGAATACACATAAAGTAATGGTCCAGGAGGAGTGGCTCAAGCCAGTCACCTCGGCACGTTGGAAAGCAGACTGCTATGAGTTCTGGGCCAGCCTGGGCAACAGAATGAGACAGCATCTCCAAATACAAAAAAGTAAGACCAGTGAGATGGCTCCGTGGTAAGACGCTCCCCACAGATAATCTGTATCCAATCCTCAGGAACCTAAATTAAAAAAACAATCCAACTCATCCTCTATTCTCCACCGTGTGGGCCACCGCACCACACACACACACACACACACACACACACACACACACACACACACACACACATATGAGCCTTTAATGCCAGCACTCTGGGAGGCAGAAGTCTGGTCTACAGAACAAGTCCCAGAATACCCAGGACTACACAGTGAACCCTGCTTCAGAAACAAACAAAAATCTCATATGCATTTTACTATAAAATTGTTATCTCACATAAAAAAAAAAAAACCGACTTCACATTATCAAAGATGCAGATTCTATGTTTACAATCTAACCAAAGACAGCACGGGACTGCTTTAGGCATTTCTAGGAAAGATAGATAGATACAAATACAAACTAGGAAGGTAGAGGAAGAGCTCTGTGGAGCTGGATCTCACTGGAACTATCAGCATAAACTGCTATCTTAAACTCTGTTCTAAAGAGCACTAGGTCAGCCTGGTCTACACAGCAAGTTCCAGAACAGCTAAGGTTGTCCAGAGAAACTCTGTATGGGGGAAAGGAGGGAAAAAATATTATTATACATACATACATACATACATACATACATACATACATATATATATATATATATATATATATATATATATATATACACACACACACATATATATATAACGTATTCCATATGAGTGTGTACTATATATAAGCATTCAACATTCCAAGCAGCTGTTGTTAACACCAAGCCAACTCTTCTGCACACTGGGCATAGACAAAAAACCTCTCATCTGTGTCCAGGGTTTTGTTTGTTTGTTTTATTGCTTTTCTGGTTGGTTCTTGGTTCTTCAGACATTTCTG
Organism: Mus pahari; assembly: GCF_900095145.1. Lineage (NCBI taxonomy): Eukaryota > Metazoa > Chordata > Mammalia > Rodentia > Muridae > Mus > Mus pahari. The sequence continues at coordinate 58,005,064 of NC_034597.1, forward strand.
TGGGTAATAGCCGTGGCTGTTCTGAACTCACTTTGTAGCCCAGGCTGGCCTATAACTCAGATCTGTCTGTCTCTGCCTCCTGACTGCTGGTATTAAAGTTAGGTGCCAAAACTGCCTGGTTTTTTAATAATTTGTTTATATTTATGTACATTGTTGTTTTGTCTGTAGATATGTCTGTATAAAATGTCAGATCCCCTGGAGCAGGAGATACAGTTTTTAGCTGCCATATGGGTGTTAGAAATTGGCCCCAGGTCCTCTGGACTGCTAAGCCATCTCTCCAGTCCTCTGGGTTTTTTTTTTTTTTTACTTCTTTCCTTCTATTAAAGGAGCAAATTGAGGCTCCTTAATTACTCAATTATAATTTCGATCTTCAGGTAAGAAAAAGATAAACATTACAACTAAGACTGCTAGCTATGTATCTATCTTCAATATTTCAATTTTCCCACTAAAGAACTTACAATGTTATTATCTGTGCTCTTACAACTCATCCTGAAGAACCAGGCAAGCACACATCTGCAAATATAGGAATTTGCCTACTGAGTCTTCACCATTCAATTCCACCATTTCCAAGAATTCGACTGATTTTTAAAATTGGTTATAAAATTTTAATTTTCAATTTGTTTTAAAAACTTGAAACAGATGCCAACCAACTCACTTTTAATAGCCACTACTTCTTACAGGCTTTTAACGAGTAAATTTATAAAAGAAAAAGAAAAAAAAGTACTACCTTAAAATACAATAAAGGAACTCTGCTACTACAGACTACCACTGAAGTTATTTACCTGACAAATTTACCGAGCAGCAGCATGTCCCGTGAAGGTGACCGGGTCAGTCAGTAACAAACCTGGTGCTAGAAGGTATCTCATACGAAGAGGAGCAGGTGGTGGTGGTGCATGCCTTTAATTCCCTCTTGGAGGGCAGAGGCAGGCAGATCTCTTTGAGTTCAGGGCCAGCCTGGTCTACAGAGCAAGTTCTGGAACAGCCAAGGCTATTACACAGAGAAACCCTATCTTGAAGAACAGAAGAAAAAAAAATGTTTTTCCAAGAACCAGTCCACAAGTCTAAATCCTACCAAAACAGGAAGCAAAGATACAATGCATTTTGATTCAGGTTTCAGGTAACAAAATCCTATCCGAAAATAATTTCCTATGAAATAAAGCTTGAGACTATCAAATATGCAAAATATTTATATTTTAAAAGTGATTAAATTAGCAGGGTGTGGTGGTATACTCCTGCAATCCTAACACTTCTGAGGTGTTCCAAGGGAGCCTCTGTTATGCAATGAGTTTAGGAGTTTGTTTAGGAGTGCTACGAAAGTTTGAGGCCAGCCTAGGCTACATGAGATCCTGTCTCAAAGAGCAAATGCTGTTTCATCTTTTACATTTTGAATTCATACTTTAAAAGCAATAGATAGGAAAAGATGAAGTGGGAGTATAAAATGGGACAGCTGTGGCCTAGCCCTCTGCTGATGTGACTGATGGGCAGTACAAGCTCAGCACACTACTCCACACACTTTCCTTAAAGATCGTAAGCTCTGCTATCAGATTTTAAGCTGGAAAAAAACAAAACAAAACAAAAAAGACTCAGACAGATAAACACACAAAGGGACAGTCCATAACTAGGGAAAATGAAGCAAGCATAGCATAGAACCCCACTGGTTCAACAGTGAAAATGAGCACTGTGCTAAACAATGCAAGCAGGCTCCCAAATCAAACGCATGTGCTGCAACACTGTGGCACTAAAGGGCAAAGAGATGGGGCTGATGATGGAAAGAGCTCAGTCTTCACCTACTGGAGAGAAAACGGAGTTACAAGTGTGTAAAACTGATACAGATATCATTTTACTCCTCCCCAACAGCAAGTGGGCACAAGGAACAGGACAAGAGCTTAACATTTGTCTTCAGGGTCACAGACAAGGGAATAATGGGATTTTGCCATGTTCCATTCTAGTCATTATTAGGGCACTGGATTCAAAACCAAACAATACCTGCACCTTCCCCAAGTAAACATAAATGCTTTAAAGTATTAAAACCAAAAGAAGGGACTTAAAAGATGGCGCAGTGGCTAAAAACACTGGCTCCTTTACAAATTTTTGTAGCTCCAATTCCAGGGGAACTGGCACCTTCAGACATACATGCAGGCAAAACACCAATAACCATAAAATAAACATATATAAATGTTTAAAAACAAAACAAAAGGCAGACCTTTGATTCCAGCACTTAGGAGGCAGAGGCAGAAAGATCTGAGTTCAAGGCCAGAGTGAGTTCCAGGACAGCCAGAGAGAGCTATACAGAGAAACCTTGTCTAAGAAAAAACAAACCAAACAAACCAGAAATATTCAGGTTAAGCAAAAATAGCAAACATTTATCTATACACCTACCACCCTGGTCAAGATGTTTAAGGCACCCCAACTTCATCAGAACCTCCTATCTGCTTAGAGCTTTTATGCTAATTAACCATTTTGTGATCTTGCTTTTATGCTAATTAATCATTTTTGTGATCTTACTGCTTCATGTGTGTCTCTAGTCTACAACTCAGTCTTCAATTTGCTTAGTTCCTGCTAGTGTAATCAAACACTGTGTACATGAGGGGGACGGAATAGGAACAAAGTGCAATGTTACATATATTTGAAGATGTCATAAACTCATTGCACTAACTAAAAGAATTTTTAAAGTCCAAGAATGGTAGTAGCATTGTCCTATAACCCTAGCATTTGGGAGGTGGAGGCAAGAGGATCAGAAGTTTAAGATCATCCACAACTGTACAGAGTTTGAGGTTCCACACATAAACATATTATGCCTTCACTTTGGCCAACAAAGTATTAGTAACTATTTTAAGAATATTCTATGAGCTACGAGATGGCTCAGAGGATAAGAACACTGACTATTCTTCCAGAGAGCCTCAGTCTGATTATAAGCACCCACATGGCAGCTCACAACTGTCTGCAACTGCAAAACTAGGGGTTAGCCAACACCCTTGTCTGACATCTGTGGGCAAAAGGTACACACTCAGTACAAAGATGTATGTGCCAGCAAAACATCAACACATAAAATAAGACAACCCCCAGTTTCTTCACTCTAATTATCCCTTACTTGCTCTAAACACTGAAATAAAAAGAAATCTTTGCATGGCTCTCACAAGGAAGGCATGCTCATGCACACCTGAAGTGTCAGCACGGAGGCAAGAAGAGCATGAGTTCCGTGCCGGCAAAGACTATACCACATTTCAAAAAAGAGTTCCAAGCCACAAGTGACAGTCTCAAACCAGCAGGCCCGGTATGGTAGCATGTAAGAGGCAGGGAGGTGGAGCTCTGTGAGTTCAAGAATAGCGAGCAAGTTCTGGGTCACCCAGGGACTACTCAGTAAGACTATGTCTCTAAAACAAAACAATCCTGTCTATTCTTATGAGCAAGGTAGTGGGATTTTAGTAAACCTTTTATAATGGAGTTCACTGGGTGAACTGATTTGCCCAACACCACAGTGAATAACGACTAAGGAAGACTAAAACTTTAGCCTAAGACCTGAGTCTGTGCTCTTACCAACTCAAAACAGAAAGTTACAAGTCAAGAAAAATTAAAGACTTAAAATTCATAGTGTTATGGTGACCTCACAGAGTTTGAGAACTCCATGACATAAAAAAACTAGTATGACAGAATTTAGTACCTCAACTTCTCAGGATGCTATTCCAAAGGTAAAACACACAAGCTGCATGCCTTGAAGACCAAATAGGCAAAGACAGCAAGAGCCTGTGGCTGAGTGTCAAACTCTGTTTTGTATACCTAATAAAACTCCTAAGCCTTGAGAAGTCAGTCCAGTAAAGACATTATTCTTAATTAAGGCCCTTATTGAGTAACCATCTTAAAACAACTTATCAGTAGTAATAATATGGCACTACCTCCTTCTGACATCTTTGAGAACTAACAAGAGCAGAAAGAAACAGCAGAAATCACTTCATCCAGTCCCATTAATTTTATGGCTAAGTACCAGAAAGGCTCAAGGCAGAACAACAGACTAAATTGTTGGAGCCTTCTCTGCATTATAAAGCTGCAAACCAGAAACAGAAAGGTCGTATCAGAAGTTCGCCTCAACTATCCTAGACCTTCTACCTCTCTTCCCCTTTAAAAACCCTAGCAACAGGAACACTGACAGTCAAGATATCCAATGCCTACTGTATGCCAGGCGTTGTTCTAGGCCAAGCAGTTTACATATGACATTTTCGGAGAAACAAAGATCTTTGGCACTAGGCTTAAAGTGTAACAGTGGAGACTCAAGGTACTAAATATAGTATTTAACAAAAGTAATGTAAAATAGATTTTAAAAATGATTTCCACAGGAGGAAATTAAAAGGTTATAGGTGTGACTGAGGGTGAGTGGGATTCTGATAAAGGAACAATTGTAGGAGGATGTCTGACACATCAATGGATTAACAGACTGGGGATGCAGCTAAGTGGTGTAGCATCTGCCAAGCATGTACAAGGCTAGGGTTCAATCCCCAGAACAGCAAAAACAATCCAAAGTAGAGTGCACAGTGTTTGCTTGTACAGCATCAGTTCAGTGGCCTCTTAATAGCTTAAGAGGAACATACTGAAGAAATGTCATACTTTGCCTGCTGAAATTTAGTTTCTAATCCAGTGGATCCAAGGATCCTCTGAAAATTTCCCCAAAAAGAAGACAAACCAGGATTGTATCTAAAATTAGAAGTAAAACACAGGAAGAAAGTGGTACTTATTTAAGAAGTTAATGCAGCTGGGCATGGTAGGCACCACACCTTTAATCCCAGCACTGAAGAGGCAGAAGCAGGTAGATCTGAGTTCAAAGCCAGCCTGGTTTCAGGACAGCCAGAACTACAGAGAAACCATCTCCAAAAAAAAGTTCCAAGGCAGGTATAGAAGATAAACACATTACACAAATAAATCAGCATATGTCCTAACTGCTGCCTGGCTACAAGGGCACAGTCAGACATCATAAGCTACTAATAGCAAAAAAAAAAAAAAAAAAAATCAGAATGCATCATTAACAAAAACAGGCAGTCTAAGGGTGGAGCTAGCAACCATTTAAAGAATTTAAAGAATGTAATCTCTACCTATGGGCCATGTACAATAATCATATTCTGCATTAAAAAAGCAAATTTTCCCTTTAATAAACATAGCAGACGGAAGTATACAAAGTAGTTTCTGAGACTCTGCAAATCAAAGCAGTGTAACTAGAAAACAATGTTGTGCATGTACTTGTGAAGACAGTACTAGAACAAGTTCTGTTCTTCCTGAAGCACACACTCCAAGTAGGAGCACACTGTCACTACATATACCCTAGAAAGTTATTTAATCAATCGGGAGCAAAGTGAAGCTATTCAGAACTGACAGTCAAGGAAGAATTAAAACGGATTCATCACATATATTCTGCATATGTGTGTAATATCACAAACTATCACTTGTTTTGGTTAAGTAATTGATGTTTAGTTTTAAAAATCTATTTCTTCTGATTGAGTGAAGTCTTCTTTCTCCCCATGATTAACAAGAAGTAAACAGAGGGGCTGGTGAGATGGCTCAGTGGGTAAGAGCACCCGACTGCTCTTCTGAAGGTCCTGAGTTCAAATCCCAGCAACCACATGGTGGCTCACAACTATCCGTAACGAGATCTGACGCCTTCTTCTGGAGTGTCTGAAGACAGCTACAGTGTACTTACATATAATAAATAAATAAATAAATCTTTAAAAAAAAAAAAAAAAAAAAGTAAACAGAGTTTCTTAAGGGTAGACAGCTTATGTTCTAGACACCACACACCTATTCTCAACATTCAGGAGACCTTTGATAAGGGAATAAACAGTGCAAGCAAGAAATGGTTTCCAAGTAGAGAGCACTTTCATAAGTATTACACAACTGCACAGAACTGAGGATCCAATACCTGACTGCCTACTACTCAACAGGTAATGGAGTTACAAAATCAGGAATTCGAGACTCCTCCCTTTAACACAGGATTTATTTCCACAGAAAAGCAGCACAGATTGACCATCACTGAGTCACTCTAAACCCTTTAATTCTTTCCAAGTTTCCAGTCTCTCATGTGAGAAAGGAATGAAGACCACCAGAAAACAAAGGTAGCAGAGTCTGTAAGACATGACAAGTGTGCCAATGATTTCTACAGGACTCACCACACCACGCACACACTGGTGACAAATGTCACCACACAGCATCTCCTTAGTCAACAGTCTTTGGCCTACTACCATCTGAAAAAAAAAAAATCCTCACCACAGCACTCTATGGCAGCAGAGGAGAACCACAAGGAAAGGTTCCACACATAGAGGAAGGGGTACACATTTTCAGACAACCAGAAATACATGCTCTTCTTTGATTTTTATTTAGAAAAATCCCACTAACTTTATTGGGGAGGCAGAGGCAGGCGGATGGATCTCCAAATTCAAGAACAGCCTGGTCTACATAGCAAGTTCAAAGCCAGCTAGGGACAGACAGATAGACAAACACACACACACACACACACACACACACACACACACACACACACAGAGTCCACAAACTATATTAAATATTTCTGAGCAAAGAATCCCTTTTGAGATTAGCTGTCTCTATCACAAAAGACCACCTCAGACTACACACAAGACCGTGGCATTTCAAAACTTATGATTCGTTCTAAAACGAGTTAGCAAGTTTCTATCTCAGAAAGACGTCCCCTTCAAATCAGTGATTTGTTATATCTTATCTGTCTTAACCACACACACAATCCCTGCAGCATAATAAAGTAAATAATCTGAACCAGCATTTTTCAGCAAACATGTCAACCAATAGTACAATCCCAAAGCAGTTGAGTTCAAAAGAACCTGAGTCTGCCCGCCCCCCCACCCCCCAGATTAAGAGGTGCTGCTGGGAGCATTTCTGAGCTAAGTGTTGCTGGCCTCTATTTCTCTGTTTTATCAAAAAACAACACATAAACATGAAGTCCAGTCATTTATATGTAGAATTTATGTAACAAAGAAACCTTAGTCACACAAACATTAGAGCACTTACTGCTGGACATTTACTTCATTAACTCAAAGGAAAAAAAAATAAGATAAGCAAGCCATAAGAAAATATACAGACTTTTCAGAAAGGTGATTTTTAAAACTGCCGTCCCGCCTCTCAGAAAGCAAACACAAAACATTGAGTTCCTTCAGCACCCAGGACTTTTAAGTCAATACTCAGTCGCCACTGTTAAAATGTCTTACCTTCTGCTACGTCATCATCTACTGCTCCTTTCACCTGAGAAAAACACCACTGAATATCATTCCCTCCTCCAGCTCCTGGAAGAAGAAAACATAGCAATTAAAACTGAGATCTGTTCTGTTTATGCTTATAAACACAGAGATGGTTCCCGAGGCTGGCATGATAACTCCCTATGTAACTACCACTGAGCCCACAGATTTGGAACCAAATTGGCCTCCAATAGTTGGTAGTATATTAAAAACAAGTCTGCAGGTACGAAATAGTCAAAGGCATACAGCCTACCAGTAATTACTATCGTACAGATATGCAAACCCTCACTTCCACTCTTCCCTCCCCTTAAAGACAGTCAGAGCCTTTCAAGTTAAGACCTACCAGGAGAAAAAAACAAAAAAAAAACAAAAAACAACAACCAAAACACCAAAGTTAGTTTTCCTTTAAATGTACAAAAGGCCTACAAAAGAATTATAAAGCTAAACTACCATGAAATATAGACCGAAGAGAAAACTTCGGGAACATTACTGCCTGAGGAGGGTGATTCATGTGGACTAAGCCAACACAACACCCATTTCTTTGCCTTCCTTAGGAGCAAATCACTGGTTGCAGACAGAGGAAAAGGGGCGGAAATGCATGCCTGGGAAGAGATGGTCAAAGGAAGCTGCTTCTGCCTCCATTCACCTACTGCATCCAAAGGACCCAGAAAAAAGCAACCTTACACCTCGGTCATCTCCGACAATACAGTTCCAATGATCAGTTCATTGTTCAGCAAGGTCAAAGGGCAGCCTGTTTATATAGCAAACTGTAAACCAGTCCAGCCTAACTTCTTTAAAGGTTCGATTATCTATGTAAATACTGAAAAGACAGGAAAATTGGTTTAATCTCCGACACTCACTGCTCAGCACTGAAGAGGAAATGGGGGGGTGGGGGGCACCCCAGGATTTCTGGAAAAGAAACTCAATCTCAATCTAGAATTACTCTACGAGACGAAGGGCTTCAAGACGAAAATAACCGACTCTCAAACGACATTAAACGACATTAAACCTCGCTTTTCCTTTACCCATTCCTTGCTAAATTATTCTCAATCAGGCTTTCTTCCCCGCTGCAAGCTTTTATAAAATCCCTCTCCCTTTGGCTATTTATATCGGCGAACTCCACAACTATTTTAACTCCAGGAAACCCTTCTGGGAAAAGGGCATCTGCACAAACGCTACCGTGCAAGAGGCAAAGTTTAAATTACCTTTTTCTCCCACCCAGCCCCCACCCCAATCCTTGCAACTTCTATTAAAGGCTTAGCATTCGTGAGTAGCAAAAAATAAAAGTCACGGGAAGGGAGCACAATCGAAACGAAATTCAGGCTTACACCCTCAAAACCTGACCTACCCCATTAATGTTTGTGTGGTGCTGGGGGGTGGGGGGGACTGTGGGGGGGGAGCATATGTCTCCATTGTATTTTAACTTGCAAAGCTGTCTTCCTTCTTATCGGTCCAGAATACATTTCTACAGAAAGGTTCTCAGTAGACCGGGAAGAGGAATGAATATGTAAGGAAGAGCGGAGGGCGCGGGGTGCAGAGGGGACCCATCTGCACGCCTGCACCCGCCCCACCCACGCCGTCTCCCACCCCCAACGCACCCGAGCCGTGTTCCTGTAGTGCCAGGCCCCGGGCTCGGCCTCCAGGCCGCACAGTCCCAGCTCAGTGCCAGGCCCGCCTGCCCGCCCGCCCGCCCGCCCCACACTCGGCCAGCGCCCCAGGCCGAGGCCCCGCCACCACGGTCGCTAGGGGGTGACGGAGAGCGCGCAGAGGAAGCGGCACCCTGTCAGCCGCCCAAGGGCCGTTTCTTCTTTACCTGCCATGTCGCGCTGCAAATGGTGACCCTGCCGGGCTCGTCCGGGTCTCCGCGACCGGGGCTCAGCCCCCACACCTGGGGATGGGGGGATCGAGGGCGCGGATGGAGGCGGATGGCACCTGAGGGGGGAGGGGACGGGGACCGGGGCGGAAAGGAAGCGGCCCGGGCGGAGCGGACGGCAGGATGGTGGCGTTCACTCAGGGGCGTCCCGTCTCGTGCTCCTTCTCCCGCGGTGGAGACGGCAGCGGCGGCAGTAGCGGCGGCAGTAGCGGCGGCGGCGGCAGCGGCAGCGGCGGCTAGGACAGCGACGGCGGCTGCGGCGGCAGGGGCAGGCGACTCCACTTTCAAAATGGCGCCCGCTGGCTGGCCGGTGACGTCACTCGAGGGCGGAGCGTCTTTGGGGCGGGTCTGCTGTGTTGGCCACGCCTCTTTCTTGTCTTGCTTTCGCCCCGCCCGCTAGGATCCTTGAGAAGGTCCCTGTACACAGCTAGAGCTGCTTGCTCTTAGTTTGCTCTGGCTGTGGGCTGGATGTGCCAAGCAGCGGTGCCCAAGTGGCCAAGGCCTGGCCTGTCTGCATCTCGCACTGTCCTAAGCCGTAGAGACAAGACCGGGACTCTGGAATGGCCTCATATGTTCACTTAATGATCATCCACATGGTGAGCTGGCCCTCTCTAGAGAATACCCCTTTTGTTGCTCCAGTGACCCCTGTGGGTGAGCCCTGGAGGCACCAAAATAAAGGGAGAGTGGTGCATACTTGCCAAGGCCTGCCCAAGGTGAGAGTTCACTGAGCCCAGAAGGACACAACTGGGCTGGTTCCATCTGGGTGAATTAGCTTACCTTCCCATGGACTAGAGCCCTTGGCTACTGCAAGCAGTTAAGAATAGCTCTCCACAGAAATTGAATGTTGTGAATGGCGCAAAAAGTAGCCCAGGTCTTTTCAGATAAAAGTGGTAAAAATCAATGATTAAGAAGATATGTTCTGGGCTGGTGAGATGGCTCAGTGGGTAAGAGCACCCAACTGCTCTTCCGAAGGTCCGGAGTTCAAATCCCAGCAACCACATGGTGGCTCATAAC
>NC_034597.1:58015604-58022150 GCF_900095145.1 Mus pahari
AGAAGAAGAAGAAGAAGAAGAAGAAGAAGAAGAAGAAGAAGAAGAAGAAGAAGAAGAAGAAGAAGAAGAAGAAGAAGAAGAAGAAGAAATGTTCTGCCGGGCAGTGGTGGCGCACACCTTTAGTTGTTTTGGGGTTTTGGGGTTTTTTTTTTGGGGGGGGGTCGAGACAGGGTTTCTCTGAATAGCCCTGACTGTCCTGGAACTCACTCTGTAGACCAGGCTGGCCTCGAACTCAGAAATCTGCCTGAGACAGGGTTTCTCTGTGTAGCCCTGGCTGTCCTGGCACTCACTCTGTAGACCAGGCTGGCCTCGAACTCAGAGATCTGCCTGCCTTTTCCTCCCAAGTGCTGGGATTAAAGGTGTGTGCCCCCACAGCCTGGTTTACAGAGTGAGTTCCAGGGTAGCCAGGACTACACAGAGAAACCCTGTCTTGAAAAACCAAAAGAAGGAGGAGGAAGAGGAGGAAGAGAAGGAGGAGGAGGAGGAGGGCAATATGTTCTTCTGGCTGTAATGGCACATTCCTATAATCTCAATAGCACTTGTGAAGTGAATGTAAGAGGTTCCAGAGTACAAGGACAGCTGAGTTTGAGGCTGGACTGGGCTATCTACATAAGACTCTAACTAACGTATACACATCAAACACATGCAAAAAAAGAATTAAAATAAATCCATTTAAATGTAGCCTCTTCCGGGTAGGCTCTGACATTTTCCCCCCCTTTCCTATTCACCTTTAACTAGGTCAGATGCCCTTGCTTAATAGTGCTAAACTTTCCTCCTGGTGAGGGGGAGGGGAAGGAGGCAGAGGCAAGCAGATCTCTGGAGGTCAGCCTGGTCTACAGAGCTAGTTCCAGGACAGCCAAGGCCACACAGAGAAACCCTGTCTTGAGAGACAGGAGGAGGGCTGGCTTAGTAGTTAGAGCACTGACTGCTTTCCAAAGGTCTTGAGTTCAATTCCCAGCAACCACATGGTGCCTCACAAACATCTGTAATGGGATCTGATTCTCTTTTCTGGTGTGTCTGAAGACAGCAACAATGTACTCATATACATAAATAAATATTTAAAAAAAACAAAACAGTTTAAAAAAAAAAAAAGAAAGACAGGAGGAGGAGGAAAAAGAACAACAACAAAATGATGTCAGGTCCAAAGGAAACTCCCCAAACTGCAAAAGGCAGTCCAAATATCCAGAAATGAGCTCAGCCTGGACTATAGGAGGATTTCTGGAAGTTAGATAACAAACCAGCATTCTTCGGGAACTTGCGAAGCCAGGGGCCCTCTACCAAAAATGTCATTTCCCCTCACTTCTGGCAAAAAGGAGATATAGCTACCTATGTTGCCTAACTGTATATCAAAGCACATGCTGGTATCCCAAGATCCTGTGACACATTTCAGTCCATGCTAGCGTCCTGCCCTTCTTACCTCTCCTCTATTGTAAACTCCCTCCAGCCCTCGGGCGTTCCTCTCCAGAGCTGCTCCTCCTTATGACCCTGCTATTCTGGCTGTTTCCTCTATATTTTATCCCCTGCTATTATTCTTCCCTCTCCGGCCACGTTCAGTCTGTGCTCTGGACTCTTCCAGACGCCTCTGGCCGTTCTCTGTTATCTGCAATAAAACCCTCCCCTTAACCAAACTATGAAGCAGTCATGTTGTCAGTTTATACAAATAGTCTCATAAAGTATAATGCACTTTTCTGTTTTCTTAAACCACATTAAAATGATCTCAGTCTGTGTCTGTTATTAGACAGAATTCTTTGAGGCTAGGAAGTATGTTATTCATCTCCCTATCACCAGCCACATAATTCATGGGATTAATGGATGAATAAATAAGTCTTTCTGGATTGGGAAGAAAAACCACTTAAATGTTGGCTCCTTAAGGTTTGCTGAATTGTAAATATTTTCTCTCTCTCTCTTTTTTTTTTTAACTTTAAAGACTTATTTAACTTGTATGAGTTTTTTACCTGCATGCATGCATGTGTACCATGTACATGCCTTGTGCCCTCCCTGGAACTAGAGTTACAGATGGTTGTGAGCTGCCATGTGGATGCTGGGAATTGAACCTCAGTCCTCTGCAAGAGCAGCCAGTGCTCTTAACTGTTGAGCCAACTCTCCAGCCCTCATTCTTCTTAATGCCAGAAAAAAAAAAAAAAAAGAAAGAAAGAGGCATTTTAGAAGTCGTCTTGGTGATGTCACCTACATTTATTAAACAACCAACCCCGTTTGGTAAATAGGTAAGTTGCCTGTGCGTACATTTGCTGTAGCTACTTCCCACGGTATTTTGGAACCTGTTTACATACTACTCAGGAGACAAGGTATCCCAATAGGATGATCTTCTCCTCTCTGTACATGATCTTGAAACTTTTGTTTGAATTGGTTTTGAGTTTTGTTTTGTTTTGTTTTGTTTTGAGACAGGGTCTTTTTCTGTAGCCCTGACCTAGAGCTGTGTAGATAAGGCTGTCCTTGAACTCACAACGATCTGCCTGCCTATGCCTCCAAAATTCTAGAAGTTCAGGCAAGTCACCACATTTAGCTACAAGCTTTTTTTTTGTTTTGTTTTGTTTTGTTTTTTTGTTTGTTTTTTGTTTTTGTTTTTTTCGAGACAGGGTTTCTCTGTGTAGCCCTGACTGTCCTGGAACTCACTTTGTAGACCAGGCTGGCCTCNAACTCAGAAATCNGCCTGCCTCTGCNTCCCNAGTGCTGGGATNAAAGGCGTGTGCCACCATGCCCAGCTTACAGGGTGGCTTTTAAAATATATTACATGGTGTCTTAGGGGTCCTATTGCTAACTGGAATTCACTCATGATCTTCTGGGCATTTGGGGGCTTGGGGCGGTTCTCCAGCTCTGTCCTCTGCAGTCTTGGTGATCATTGCGTGCTACTGGCATCTCCAAGATGCTGGGGTCTTCTGCTACCACTGGGATGCGCATTCACCAACAACCTTTCCTAGGCTCTCTTCAGGGGCTCCAGTCCTGCCACACAGTGCCAAGCCTCAGCTGCTCTCCATGACCCCTCAAGCCTTCATAACCAGTACCATATAGGTGACTCTTAGACTACCAAGTTCTGCTGCCAGCACAAGGTACTGGTCTTGTGTGCTGATTCTCAGGAAACGCTTTCCAGAAGGTTGCACCTCAACAATGTCGGTCCCTTCTTCATCCCCGCTAATTTCTCAGCTACAGCTGACAAGTACTGAGTATCTGCAGGAAACAAAGGTTTCGCTTTAGCACTTCTGCTGTCTTGCTAATCACAGCAGATTCTTCAACCTCAGCTAACCAGAACCACAGATTCTTCACACAAAAGGCTCAGCAGAGTCTTTGCTTCCCTCTGAAACATCACAAGCCAGGCCTCCATCATCTTCACTGCTCTCAACATTCTTATTTTTCCAAGCTCCTACCGAACAGCTTCCTGTGTTCTCAACATCCAATGGATTTTCTAGCCCAAAGTTCTAAAGTCCTTCCACAATCTTCCCCAATACGTGGTCAAGACTGTCACAGCCATACCCCACTATGCCGGCACGAGTTCATCTCACTTAGGGGTTCTACTGCTGTGATGAAACACCATAACCAAAAGCAAATTGGGGAGGAGAGGGGTTAGTCAGCTTACATGTCCACATTACAGTTCATCACCAAAGGAAGTCAGGACAGGCACTCAAGCAGAGCAGGAACCTGGAGGCAGGAGCTGATGCAGAGGCCATGGGGGAGGGCTGCTCACTGGCTTGCTCTCTTAGGCTTGCTCAGCCTGCTTTCTTCTAGAACCCAGGACCACCAATTCAGGGATGGCACCACCCACAGTGGGCTGGGCCCTCCTCCACCAACTATTAATTTAGAAAATGTCTTACAGACCTGCCTCCTTCTCATGGAGGCAGCTTTCCAATTACGACCCCCTCCTTTCTGATGACTCCAGCTTGTGTCAAGTTCACAAGTTCACATAAAACTATCCAGCACACATGACCAGAGGAGAATTACTCAAGAATTAATTCTTTACCTGATGAACCAGATTTGGAGTTGGGATGAATACAAACCCTCTTCATTTAAAAAAAAAAAAAAAAAAAAAAAGGAGAAGTGATAGTATCCTTTCACACTCTGTTCTCCAGGTGGTTACATAAAGAGACTCCAAGTCGGACCTTAGTGTAAGCACAAAAGCAGAGATCCAGTGCGCCGGAGTTGAAACAGGCATGATACAACTGTAATCACAGCTTCCAGGACAATCTTCAGTTCCAGACCAGCCTAAGCGACATGTGGAGACCTCCATCTCAAACATTAAAGCAATAGAAAATAAAGAAATTAATCTGTAGGGCATCCTTGTAATCCTAGCAAGCACAGGAGGTGGAGTCAAGAGGATCACAAGTTCAGAGTCATCTTTGACTATGTCTAATGAGTTAGAAGCCAGCTCTATGAAATCTAATAGAGTTAGAAGCCTGGGCTCTATGAAATCTAATCAAACAATGAATTTAAAGAAAGGGTGGCGGGGAGGGGGCAGTGGGGGGGGAGGAAGAAGGAAATAAAAGAACAGGAAAGTGGGTGAAAGGGATAAAAAGAAAGAAAATGGGAAGGGAAGAAATTAACAGGGGGAGGGCCATGGCTCAGTGGATAAAGGGCTTGCCAAGCAAGTGTGAGAACCTGTGCCCACATCCCCAGCATCTTACCTTTACAAAAGCCAGTGTGGCAACAGCTTGCATGTATGCGACACTGTAACACAGGGGGATCAGAAACCTGCTGGTGCGTGCTGGCCAGCCTGCCTAGTTGTACTAGTGAGCACAGGTTCAGAGAGACAACCTGCCCCCAAAACTAAAGTAGTGGACAACTGAGAAAGACACCCAGTGCTAACCTGTGGTCAGTGTCTCCCACTCCCCAAATGATCGCTATTCTTTCAAGACCTGAAACAGTTGCAAAGCCTTACAGGAAACACCATACCAGTTGTCAACTTTTCACATCTTCCCTACAAACTTGGCCTGGCAGGTGGTCTCCCAAAGCTAGGAGTAGTCTACACTGTAACAGTAATTCTTACTAAGGTGATCAAAACATAGAGTTCACCTTTTAAAAGTCACCAGTATCCTACACAGAAAAGTGTTTAACCAAAATGACAGTAACTCTACCAGGTAGATTATTATGTTGTCAAACACTTGTTAAAAACAAAACAAAACCAAATGGGGGGGAGTTGGGGGGTTGGGGAAGGAAGTTGCTGAGCCTCAGAAACAGGATACAGGATTTGTATACAATATGACTCCCCCCAGTAGGTACAACCAACTCAAAATCTATAGATTCCTTACAGGAAAAACAGTTACCATAGTGTTCATAACAATGCCTCCAGGCACAGACACATTTGGGTGGTCATTTCCTCCTTAGCAGTAGGGTTTCTCTGAATAGTATGTATTTAACATCTATCAATGAGAAAGAAAAAAATTATTTTTTAAAGCTAACTCTAGGCCAGTAAGATGGCTCAGGCGGTAAAGGTCTTTACCACCAAGCATGGTGAGTTGACTTTTATCCCTCAGACACACAAAGTGGGAAGAAAGTAACTCCTGGGAGTTAACCATTGACCTCCAAACACGTGTCATACCATGAGCACATGTGTACACATGCACAGGTGAACACTCGCACACACATGTGCATAATGTGTACTCACACACTCACACACACACATACATACACAGATGTACACACACACATACACACTCACACATGCACACAGAAACACACATACACAAGAGTGCACAGCACAGATGCACAAAGACTTTAATAAGCATTTAAAAAAAAAAAAAAAAAGCAGGGCTGGTGAGATGGCTCAGTGGGTAAGAGCACCCGACTGCTTTTCTGAAGGTCCAGAGTTCAAATCCCAGCAACCACATGATGGCTCACAACCATCCGTAACAAGATCTGGCCCCCTCTTCTGGAGTGTCTGAAGACAGCTACATTGTACTTACATATAATAAATAAATAAATCTTTTAAAAAAAAAAAAGCCATATGTTGGTGACACACACCTGAAATCCTAGAACTTAGGAGGCACAGGCAGGTGGGTCACTGAGCTTGAGGCTAGCTACACAGAGAAACCCTGACTCAAAACACAAAAATAACTAAATATAAATAAATAAATCATTCATTCATTCATTCATTCATTCATTTTACCCAGGCATGGTGGTATGTGTCTGTAATATCGACATTTGGGTGCAGGAAGTAGAGACAGGAAAATAAAGAGTGGTGTGTGACCACGTGTGTATGGTATGTGCACCCACACTGTGTTGCTCGTGTCAGGGCACTCGAGTATGAAGGTCAGAGTTTATTTTTCAGGACATAGTTCTCTACTACCATTGGAATCAAACCCAGGGCTTGGCACCAGGAACCTTTACCTGCTAAGCCACATCACTGTTCTTCCTACAAAAACATTTTTTTAATTGTTTTAATTATTGTGTGTGTATAAGTGTATAGCCTGCCCATGTGCATGTGCATCACCTGCATACCTGGTGTCTGCCAAGGTCAGAAGAGAATTTTTAATTCCCCAGGACTGGAGTTATGGGTGGCTGTGAACCTCCACATGGGTGCTGGGAATCAAGCGTGGG
>NC_034597.1:58022568-58031338 GCF_900095145.1 Mus pahari
GGTAGGGCTTCTCTGTGCAGCCCAGGCTATCCTGGAACCATTGCTCAGGTTCCAAAACATTTCTTAAAAAGAGAATTTCAGAGCTGGAGAGACAACTCTGTGGGTTAGAATGTGTACAACCCTTACAGAGGACTTGAGCTCTGTAACCCACGTGTGAGTTCAGCAACCACATCACATGACTTACAACCACCTGTAACTCCTGTCCCAGGGGACTCAAAGAGCACTTCTGGCTTCAAAGGGTATCTGTACTCACACGGTGCCCCCTCCCCCAAGCTAAAATAAATAAATAAATAAATAAATAAATAAATAAATAAATAAATAAAGCTTTAAAATGTTAGGATCATCTATAAAATCTTTAAAAAGCCTATTCCTGTAGTCCTAATATTTATGCTGACTTTCCAATTATGATGTCTACTTTCTTCATAGTGAGTTCAAAAGTCCTCCTTTAGAGGAGGGAGCCTTTTTCTTATTGTGATAACAAAACAGAAGTGTGGGACATGTGTACACAGGAAAGACTCACTCACTAGCATGACGACAGCTGTGCTTCCTAGCAAAGGTTTTCTCTGCGCTTTGCTAAGGAACACTTTGAACACGCTGGAGGCCACTGCTTATTATTTCCATCTAGACTACAGACAGTCCTTGCTGCTCCATCTCTCCCAGAAGGCAGTTCAGCTCCAGTGCTTTGTAATGCACCACAGGATTTACTTAACTATTGTTTGTGTGTTTGACCTCTTTTTGGACATTTGCTGTATGAGGCCTGTTTTCACTCAATTCTAGCTTTGGGGCGTTCTGTAGCTTCTATACATGCAAACAGCTCTTCCTGAACCCCACGGCTGGAAATTCTGTCATATCCTTCACAGTCCCATTAAGGTTGACTGACAAGCACTGACAAAGCAATACTTCCAGAAGACCTGAGATCTTATCTCCTCCCATTGACAGCCCTGGGGCATTTAGTCTAAATACAGGAGCCTCTGATTTGTTCTTGGCCAACTTTTTCCCAACTGTCTTAAGGACTCAAAGCCCCAGGAATCTGGCTGGAGAAGTGGCTCAGTTGGTAGAGTGCTTGCCGAGCATGCACAAAACCCTGGGTTCTTTCCTCAGCACCATATAAAAGCCACACGAAAACCAGACATAGTTGTCCATGCCTTCAATCTCAGCTCTTAGGGGCAAGTGGTTCTTTGAGTTCGAGGCCTGCCCTGTCTAAGAGAAAGTTCTAGGACAAACAGGGCTACACAGAAAAACTTTCTAGAAAAACAAAACAAACAAACCCCCAAAAACTTGTGTAATGGTGCATATCAGAATCTTAGGCAAGACTTGCGAGGTAGAGGCAGGAGAAACAGAAGTTCAAAGTCAGCCATGGCTACCTAGCAAGTATGAGACCAACCTGGGCTACATGAGACACTTTTGCAAAGAAAAACAAGTTGCTGAAAACTGGCTCAGTAGTTAAGAGCACTTACTGATTTGGCAGAGGACCCAAGTTTGGCTCTCAGCACCCATATTGGGTAGCTCACGATCACCTGTAACTAAAGTTCTAAGGATCCAAGAACATCTGGCCTCTGAGAGTACCCCAGAGACGAGTGCAGGCACATATAAATATACACAAATAATATCAAAGCTTTCTGAATGTTTAAAAACAAATAAGACCCTTTCAACACTGATGACTACATCCCGGGCTACCATATCCTTGTGACTTCTAGTTCCTTTAGAGGGATAAACAGTTTATTTTTCATTTATCCGAACAGAAAACAGCCACTAGTATTGGCTCACACTTTTGTGGGGGATAGAAGGGACACTTGGTGCTCTGTATTATAAAGACACAATTGTATTCCACATTATATGGCAGAATCTGAACATACATGTTAATACTAACTTATCACGCACATGCTACTAGTGGTTTGTTCTGCTAACTCCTTCTCAATCCATGAGGCCCAGAGTATGACAAGGTTGATACTGTCATGTCCATAGGAGATTCCACTTCTACAGATTCCAAAGGGCAGAAGGGACAAATGGCTATCTGTGGTGCCTATTAGCATACTAAACAAAGTGCCTGCTGGACCCCAGGCTCCCTTGGTATCACAAGTACCAGTTACATACCTCAGAGTCCTTGCTCTGCTCACCTCTTCCCCTCTCCTAAAACTGCCTCCAGGCCACCCCCACTATCTTGGATATGCTAATCCTCCCTTCCCAGAATGCCCTGCTCCTGCTTCTCTCTTGGCCAGATACAGTCTCCTGGCCACGCTCAGTCTACTGCTTTCTCTCTTTGCTAAAATCCTTCCCCTTAATCATATCATACAACTGTCGTGTTATCAGTTTACACAGATACCAGCAGAAACATATTTGACCCAGCATTTTAAGAAACACCCAAGTGGAAATATACACAGAATGAGAGCAGAATTCTAGAATTCAAGGGATGAGACCCAGGGAGACATAGACATCACAGGGTCTCAGAAACACCGCTGACCAGCCCCTAATCAGAGGAGCAAGACTGAGTTCCACAATGTTTGACTCTCTTTGTCCCCACCCTACCTCCATGCCCTGTAAAGCCTGCTGTCTGGAGAGGAGATGAAAGATACTTTTGGGGACGTTGTAGGATACTAATTGGCTGCCTTCTGAGATCACTGGCTTTCTGAGTACCACACAGCTTTAAAGTCTCAGTTCTCTCTCTCTGCTCCTTGGCCTTTGTGGTGACAGGCACCCAGAGCTCCTGGACTCTGGGTACAACTTCACAAAGCCATATCTCAACAATAGGGCTTCTGAGTGGGTGTTGTGGCACAAGCCTTTAATCCCAGCACTTGGGAGGCAGAGGCAGGCAGATTTCTGAGTTCGAGGCCAGCCTGGTCTACAAAGTGAGTTCCAGGACAGCCAGGGCTATACAAAGAAACCCTGTCTTGGAAAAAAAACAAAAACAAAAACAAACCAACAATAGGGCTTCTGAAGGCAAACCCAGGTCCAATACTGAGCCCTGAGCACTGGCTCGGGGTGCACGGGTTGTGGGTGGGGGGTGGGGAACAGTCTTTCTCTACTTTCTGAGATTTCGAAGGAGGCAAAGCCTGTTTACTTTGGTTATTGTTGTTGCTTGTTCGTTTGTTTGCCACAATTCAGGATTCAAGGATCATCAAATTATTCTGGATGGCGTCGGAAAAACCAAGTAACGTATTCTGCATTTGGTCAGCTTCTTAACTTTGTCAGGAAGATTATCTTAAAGATCTTCCCAAAGTCAAGGGGCACACTAGAGTTTGAAGGGATTGCAGCAATCCTTTCGTAGTGAAGATAGCTTGCTGGAGGTCAGCCAGCTGGTCAAGGGCAGGTTTACGGCTCTCGGTCCACTCAGTAAAAGCTCCCTTCCTTATTCCACCAAGGTGTGTGCTTCCCAAGTGTTTATTGCTGTGTTCCGTTCTGATCCACAGCACTTATAGGAGATACAAGCTCAAACACAAGCTCAGTGGATTAGGGTGCTCACTACCAAGGTTGGCAGCTTGAGTTCTATTCCCCCAGACATCACACAGTGCAGAGAAGAACCAGCACCCTCAAGTTGTCCACTCACCTCGCCCCCATAAATGTGCACATACATATAAACCTATACAACAAAAATACAAAATTATGGGGCAATTTAGCAGGACCCTGTCTTAAAGCAGAAAAAAATAGGACTGGTGCTATAGAGTACTTGCCTAGCCTCCATGAAGCCCCGGCTCTCATTTCCATCACCTTATAAACTCCCTGTGCTGGCACACACCCATAGTCCCAGTACTCTGGAGGAGAGGCAGGAGGGTAAGAAGTTTAAGGTCATCCTCAACTCTAAATACATAAGGAATTTAAGGTTAACTTGGGTTCCTGGAAACCCCAACTCAAGCACAAACAATAAACAGCTATGCGTGCTAATAAAAGTGAGATGCATAGAGATCTGCGGTACTACACTTGCCTAGCAGTGCTCAAGGCCCTACATCCAACCTCTAAGACTGCCAAGAAGAAAACAATCAATCAAAAACTGTCAAGATAAAAAAAAAATCCTTGGGGCTGGAGAGATGGCTCAGCGGGTAAGAGCACTTACTGCTCTTCCAGAGGTCCTGAGTTCAAATCCCAGCAACCACATGATGGCTCACAACCATCCATAATGGGATCCGATGCCCTCTTCCGGTCTGTCTGAAGACAGCGACAGTGTACACACATACATGAAGTAAATAAATAAATCTTTAAAAAAAAAAAATCCTTGGATGCTAGTGGTGGTGGCTCATGTCTTTAATCTCAACACTGGGCAGGGGGTGGGATGGGGTGGTAAACACAGGCCAGTCTCTGGTTTGATACCAGAGTGGTCTACAGGTCAAGTTCCAGGACAGCCAAGGCTACACAGATATACAGAGAAACCCTGTCTTGACTCCCCCCGCCCTCCCCCAATAAAGTCCTTATGGATAAAACATGTAAACTCATTCATAGGCCATAAACATGTTCCAGTATGGCTTTACCTCACTTCTTGTCATTAGGAGAAACTCTTCAATGCACAGGGGAAAAGGTGATAAATGGTATCTACAAACATTTAAAAAATGACTTTAGAGGAAATTGAAAGTTTAATGAATCAAATACAGCTTACATTTAATAGACCAGCAAAAAGTAAACACAAAAACAAAAACGAAACAAAAAACTATGCTGTGGTAGGTTATGTTGGTAGCACTGCAATAAAAAAATGAACTTAACTTCTAATTTGGAAAGCAATAAACTGTAACAAATGTGAAACTTCAAGTTGCTTTCAGTGAAAGAAGGAGACAAGGCAAACCCTGAAGATGCTATTTGAAGCACCTCCTCCGCCACTCACCTCCTCCACTATGTCAAAGTTCGAAGCCCCTACAAAGTAACAAGTGACTGCTTCGGAAAGTGATGTGAGGGTGCTATGAAGTCCCACTTAAGAGTCCCTGGCAGAACTCTTTCCAAACCCAAGAGTTCCCTCAGGCGCCAGCACCCACCCACATAGGCAAACCTTCTTTGTCTCTGCAGGTTTCTGGGTCTCAAGCAAGATATCTAGGGGAAACTATGTTTTACTCCTGGGAGACTCATGAAAGTCAAGACAACATGACTGAGAGAGGAATGTATCTAAGGTCCCGAGTCACGTAAGAATAAAAGGAAATAAGCCAAGAACCTATAGTAACAGTCAAACAAACGTGAGGTATTCATTTGTTCATTCATTCATTCATTCATTCATTCAATCATTCATTGTTTCTTTTGACACCCTGTCTTTCCATGCAGCCCTGGCTATCCTACAACTCATGTAGCCTGGGCTGACCTTGAACTCACAGAGTGCAAGTGCCTACAGAAGCTAGCGTTGTCTTAGTTAGTGTTTTTTTTTTGTTTTGTTTTGTTTTGTTTTGTTTTTTATTGCTGTGATGAAACACTACAACCAAAAGCGACTTGAGGAGGAAAGAGTTTATTTGGCTTATGTTTCCACACCACAGTCCATCACTGAATGAAGTCAGGACAGGAACTCAAACAGGGTGGGAACCTGGAGTCAGGAGCTGATGCAGAGGCCATGGAGGGGTGCTGCTTATTGGTTCGCTCCCCAATTGACTGCTTATTGGTTGTGCTCCACCTGCTTTCTTATAGAGACCAGGACTACCGGCCCAGAGGTATCCTTAACCACAATAGGCTGGGCCTCCCGCATCAATCACTAATTAAGGAAATGCTTCAGCCTTGCCTACAGCCTGATCTTAGGGAAGCATTTTCTTTTTTTCTTTTCTTTTCTTTTTTTTTTTTAAAGATTTATTTATTTATTATATGTAAGTATACTGTAGCTGTCTTCAGACCTCCAGAAGAGGGCATCAGATCTTGTTAGGGATGGTTATGAGCCACCATGTGGTTGCTGGGATTTGAACTCTGGACCTTTGGAAGAGCAGTTGGGTGCTCTTACCCACTGAGCCATCTCACCAGCCCAGGGAGGCATTTTCTTAATGGGGGTTTCTCACTTTCAGGTTATTCTAGCCAGAGTCAAGTTGACATAAAGTTAGTCAGCAAAAGAGGCATCCGTTTCCTTGGAGTTAGAGCTATAGGCAGCTGTGAGCTAAGAGAGGTTGGGTGCTAAGGACCAAACTCAGGTCCTCTGTAAGAGTGTATAGCTGCTGAACTATCCATCTCTCCAGCCTGACATCACTATTACCTTATGATGGGGATCATTATGGTTTAAGTGTATAATACCCCCCACCCCCCCGCACCCTACAGGCTCATGTGTTTGAATACTTGGTCTTCTGCTGGTGGGATCATTTTTGGAAGACTGTGGAAACTTTTGGATATGGAACTGTGATAGTTAAGCTTTATTGGCAACTTAATGGAATTTAGAATCACTACAGAAACAAGTCTCAAGATATGTCTATAAAGGTTTATTAAGGTAGGATGACTCACACTCACTCTAAAATGTGGGTTTTCTCCCTCTATGGACTGGGGCCCCCAACTTAATAAAAAGGAAAGGGTGATCTGAACACCAGCATCTGTTTCTCTCACCCTTTTGCCCACCACCCAGGCAATGTGACCAGGCACACTGAGCCCCTGAGCTCATGATATATATATATCACACACACACACACACACACACACACACACACACACACACACACACACACACACCGTGTACATTCAGGAGCCTGTGGAGGTCAGAAGAAGCCTCAGATTGCCTAGAACTGAAGTTACAGGTAGTCGTGAGCCACCATGTGGGTGCTAGGAACCACACTCAGGTCCTTTGCAAAGGCAGTAAGTGCTCTTAACTGTTGAGCCATGTGTCCAGTTCCAGACTCTTCCTTCCTTAACTGCTTTTTGTTAAGTGTTTTTGCTCCAGCAGTGAAACAAATAACTAATGCAGAGACCTAGCTGGCAGCTATAGGGTCATAGAGAAGGGGTTAGAGGTTAGTAGTAACCCTGCCTGGTTTCTGCTTTCTGGGTTCTCCGTGTCTGGTCTTCTGAGATAGTAGTAAGCTCACTCATACTCTCAACCCCTACAAATGTTCCTCACTGACTGTGCCCTTTCAAACCATGAGCCAAAGGCCAACCCTTTCTCCCTCAAGTTGTTTCTTGCCAGGCAATGGTCTCAGCAATGAGAGGTAAAAATGTTAAACACAGAGGGGGTCCCAATCACTTGGGGAGCTTGAAATGCTAAGGTTGGCTTGGGATGCCAAGGATGACTTGCTGCCACCCTCTAGCCATCCGGATTTCCTTGATCAGGGTGTGGTTTGGGCCTCGAGAGTTTTAAAAATCCTCCGTGTGATTCTAGTATATGGGCCAAGCCAGAGAAGCACTGCAAGAGAAGTTAAAAATAATAATGAGAAATAATTGGATCCCAAAGTTCATCAAACGAAGACGTGGCCCTGGAACTTGGCATTTGAAACTGTCACCATGGAGACGAGCCTCAAAGAATTTTAGAAAGAAGCTCTGTTCCAGGACTTCCTTTTTCTAATTTTTCTCATGTCTACAGAAGGGAAATCTTAAAATGAGGTCAGTGAAATGTGTTACATACAAAGTAAGTGTGTGTGTGTGTGTGTGTGTGTCTGTGTGTCTGTGTGTCTGTGGTCTGTTCCAAGCAAACTGGTATGCATCTAAGTTTTGAGGAGGAGGAGGAGGCCCATGTTTATAACCCAAAGCTTTAGGAATCCCCAACTTATTGGTAAGAAGGATATGGTATGAGACGTCTTATTTGACAAATCAGTATCCTTGCGGTACTGGCTTTGTAAGGCCCTGGAAATCAGGTCTCACAGCTAAAAGTATTCTTGTCTTTTGAATCACAAATGTATCCTATAAGCTTCTGCTTTAAGTGCTTGGTCTCCAGTTCATGGTGCGGTTTGGGTTTTGCTTTTGTTATTTTGTTTCGGAGACAACATGTTACTGTGTAGCCCTGGCTGGCTTGGAACTCATAGAGAATCTCCTGTAGGGATTAAAGGCATATACTAACTCACCCAGGGGTGCTGCTTTGGAAACTTTGGGAGCTCGGGCCTGGCTGGAGGGAGTAGGCCATTTCCTCTAACTCCACATCAACATCTGTTGTGTTGTGAGTGCCGCCATGCCTACCCACCATGATGGACTGAAATCCAGGTGAAACTGTGAGGCAAAGTAAGCCTTTCTTCCCATAGGTTGTCTCTGTTAGAGATTTTGGTCACAGCATGGAAAAGTGAATCACAATGAGTGTTACTTGCAGTGAACTATTGTGGTTTGATGAAAAGTAAGGCCCCTCCTTCCGTAGATGTGATATCTGTCAGCATTGCCCATGTCTGTTCTGAGGCTCCATGAGTCAGTGTTTTCAAAGGGAACAGTGATGACATTAACTCTAACAGCGGTCTACATGCCTTGTACTCACTGATGGTGTCAGACACTGCGCCGAACCCTGGACAGGTACAATTGAGTGTGACTTAATGGTGGGAAACTGTCTGGGAAGGGCAGTGTTAGGTGCTTCTGTGCACAAATCAATACAATCGAGTGCACTTATGCAAGCCTCGAGGGTATTGATCAACCAGCTGACTGGGTGTAATCAGAGATTGTATCTCCAGATATGGTGGTGCAGCCCTGCAATCACAGCCACCTGGGATGCTGATATAGAGGATCATAAATTCAAAGGCTGCCTAGGCTATGGAGTGTGTTCAAGGCTGACCTCAGCAACTGATGATATAGCTCAGTGGGAAAGATTAGTGTGTGTGAAGTCCTAGTTTCCATCCTCTGTATCTCCCTGTCTCTGTCTCTCTCTGTCTCTCTGTCTGTCTCTGTCTCTGTCTCTGTCTCTCTCTCTCTCTCTCTCTCTCTCTCCCTCCTC
>NC_034597.1:58031458-58036922 GCF_900095145.1 Mus pahari
TGCCTCTGCCTCCCAAGTGCTGGGATTAAAGGTGCGCGCCACCACGCCCGGCTCAATAATTCATTTTAAAAGATTTTATTTTACTTTGTGTATGACTGTTTTGCCTACACATATGTATTGTGCACTGTGCATGTGCCTGTTTGATCCCTGAAACTAGAGTTACAGAAGGCAGTGAGCCACTATGAGGGTGTTAGACATAACCCAGGTCCTCTGCAAGAACAATAAGTGTTCTTAACCTCTGAGCTATCTCTTCAGCCCCTGTCTATTATTTTTTAATGAAACAGAGACAAAAATATAACAAATTCATAGGCCAGTTACATAGTCCTTTATAAACATTATTAAATATTACATTCTGTACATAATTGTATCGCTGTGTTTTATGAAGTTTGATTTTATTTATTAGTATGTGTATGATGTGTGTTTGTGAATGTAGGCAGATATATGTCACAACACATGTATGGAGCTTCCAGGGATCAGACTCATGTCACCAGGCTTGTACAACAAGCATTTTTTCCCTCTGAGCCATGTTTCTGGCCCTGAGCTGGACTTTTATACAACTGGGCACAAGGAAGTAGTCTTGCACCAACATCACTGCAAACCAGAGAGGAATGTATTGTGTTTGTTTGGGACAGGGTCTCACTCACGCTGTAGTGCAGGCTGGCATAGAACTCACTACATAGCCCACTCTGTTCTCATACTCTCAGTGATCCTCCTGCCTCAGCCTCCCGAGTGCTGGGATTATTAGACTGTACAACTCCTGGCTGAATAAGGAGCTTTTCGTGGACATTGCTGAGGCCCCACTGTCATTAGGTGGTAGAAATGTATCGTCTGCTATAATCTTCCTGTGATCCAGACCTGCATTAGCTTATTTGTGCCTCTCAGTAACCCAGGGCAGATGCAATGGTACCCAATGTTACAACCAAGTGCTGTTAGCTAACGAGCATTAGTGTTAGGATCCAAACCCGGATGTTCTGGTGCTAGAGTTCCTCCTTAAGTGAGCACCCAGAAAAGAGGTGGCAAGCTGGCCAAACGGTGGTGACTGTCTCGAAGACAAGGTCACTGAGTATGGGTTTTCATCTTCGTTCCGGTTACCAGCAAGATGGAAATTGAGGACAACAGAAACAGCTGGATGTGTGAGAGCATCAGTCACACGGTGGAGGAAGCTGGGATCAGGTGCAAGGCCACCTGCCTTCACTCTGTCCCTCACAGAGGTTTCAGCTCACTAAAAACTGCTGCTGACAACACACATTCTCGCTTAAAATGCCCAAAACATTTTTCTTTATCTTTTGAGAATGTTGTGCACATATACAATGTATTTTGGTTGTATTCACTACTACATCCCAACAACAGCAGCAGCAGCAGCAGCAGCAGCAGCAACAACAACAACAACAACAGCAGCAGCAGCAGCAGCAACAGCAACAACAACAACAACAGCAGCAGCAGCAACAACTCCATACCCTCACATCCCTAGACATGGTTTTAAATTATATTTTATTTATTTATCTACTTAGTTGTTTATTCAGTGTGGGGAGTGTGGTTGCACATAATGTCACTTAGAGTATGTTGAGGTCAGAGGACAACAATTTGTTTTCTTCCATCCTGTCTGTCCTGGCATTGAACTCAGGCAGGTTATGAGGCTTGGCGGCAGGTACCTTTACCCACTGAGCCATCTTCTTATCCTTATGGATATGTTTTTGAAGAAAAGCAACACTGAGACAGGAGTTTGCTCCTTGGAGGAAGTAAGGGCAAGACACATAGTGCAATAGGACCTAGTCACACACACATGGCACGTGACCAGTCACACACACGAATGGCACGTGACCACCCCCTCACTGGATGAGTAACCGAACATCACCTATCTTGTTGGGCACAGAGAGCATTTATTATTACCACATGGATTTCTCACCAGTTCTCCCAGATGCTTTAAAAATGATCAACTTCACAGGGGTGAGAGGTTTTGGGGTCCTTTAATCCCAGCACTTGGGATGAGAGACAGGCAGATCTCCGAGTTCAAGGCCACCGTGGTCTACGGAGTGATTTCCAGGTCAGCCAGGGCTACACAAACAAACAAACAAACAAACACTGGGCAGGGCAACAGTGTGGTAAGGAACACATCTGCTGTTCACTCTTTGAGTGTCGGAGGATGGTTTTGTGCATTATATGTTTGGATGCTGATTTCTATGCCCAGACATCTGGTTGCAGGCCGGATGATGGCATAATTAAGCATCTCTGGTATCGATGTGTAAAAATTGTTTTCCATCACCTCTAATTGGTTAATAAAAGAGCTGATCTGCCTATTGGCTGGGCAGAAGAGATATGGTATAGGTTCCAGTCCTAGTTAGGGGGTCCCAGAGAAGAAGAGGGAGTATAGAGAAAGACCACAGGGAGAAACCAGGAAAATTTGCCATGAGGTCTCTGGTGAGACAGTTGTCATGAGGACACAAATGGACCACGGCAAACCAGGGCAAGACTCACATGGTAAGTAACGAAACATCTGGCTGGGTAGTAGCAGCCTACTAGTCGGATTAGAATAGCTCAGAATCTGCCCAGCTATTAGTGCTTGCAGCTTATTAATAAAAATACCAGGTCTCTGTGTCTTTATTCGGGAGCTAAAATGGGCGAGAGTGGGTGTAGAAACACTGCAATTATTTGGGAGCAACAAGGGCATAGAAAACCCCTCAGAGAATTGTATTGACATCTGAATGTCTTCGTGCTTCCAAGTGACAGTGTAGCCACTGGCTTGGGGTAGCTCTGGTGCCCATCAGTCATCCTGCATCTCAGCTCCTGGCTTAAGTTCACCAAGAGCAGAGAAAGGCTCACTTACTCCCAGGTAATCCATTCCAATCCTGTCACTTCATAGCCTGAAGGTGACAGACGGGGTCCTTTGGCTTGTCTAAAGCTTCATCCCCACCTTTGTGACTGGACTGAGTCTCTCAGTAGAAGCCTGAAAGAGCTGTGGGGCAGTATGTCTATCTTGCCCTCACTAGTGCATTAGGAACTCCATGCTAAGCATGAGTCTTCCTCCTTTGGTTGGTCTTTGTATTTTGGGTTTTGAAACAGGGTCTTCATATGCCTATCACTGGCTAGGTTGGAACTGTCTATGTAGACCAGGCAGAGCCTCAGACTGGTGGTGTTCCCTCTGCTACTGCTTTGCGAGTATTGGAAGTGTGAGTTTGGGCTATCATTCCTAGCTTGTTGCAAAGTTCTGATCCCAAGGACTTTGCCTTTTCGGGTAAATATCTCGCCCTTTCAGAGAAATAGATTCTCTATTATTCACAATAACAGATACTGCCATCATGTTACTCAAGTTTCTAAAATCAGATAGAGGAGTCAGAGGTGGCTTTGTGTTTCAGCACTTGGTGATTAAATCCAGAACCTTCTCCAGCTGAAGGGCACTATTTGCTTTGACAGTGACTCCCTGGAGTTCTCTCTAGGATCCCGTGGGAGCAGGGCGGAAGGATGCACCCGTCACATTTTGTCTGGCTGAATTAGCACCAGAAGCCACATGGTAACCTGAACAGGGGATGGAAAGACAGCCATGTAGCACCCCACTGTCTCAGGTGGCTTAGATACTGTCTGACCATGTCAGACACATCCCGAAGCTGTCAGTTTATTTAAATCGCTGTTCTGTGGAACACCGTGGTCTTTCTTGTTGGTGTTCAATGACAATATCAAAACTACAATATTTTTCATAAAAAATTGAGGTGAGGGGAGGCCATCAAAGAGTCTGAAGATAAAGTTCAGTCGGTAGAGGGTTTGCTTAGCACAGCATACTCGAGGCTTTGATCCCTAGAACAGCCTAAACTGTTGTGGCTTATGTCTGTGATCCCAGTACCACAAGGTGAAGGCAGAAAACTCAGAAGTTCAAAGACATCAAGTTCAAGGCCAGACTGGGCTACATGAGGTTCTGTCAGAGAGAGAGAGAAAGAGAGAAAGAGAGAAAGAGAGAGAGAGAGAGAGAGAGAGAGAGAGAGAGAGAGAGAGAGAGANAGAGAGAGAGAGAGAGAGAGAGAGAGAGAGAGAGAGAGAGAGAGAGAGAGAGAGAGAGACAGAGAGAGAGAGAGACAGAGAGAACAAAGAATAGCTGAACACACTGGTATAGAGCCCCAGGGATCACTCCATCCTTGACCAATCTCTACGTGGACAGTATAGGGCGTGGCTGACAACCATGTGCTTGGTGACATACATGCTTACAGGTTTCATACTTGGGTATTCATTTTTGAGTCCTTGGCTCTCTTGCTAAAAAAATGCTAGAATGCCTACAAGTTCTCCATTGAGCACTTCCCAGCCTTTTTTTTTTTTTTTGGCCTCTTAGCAGAGGGTGGCTCTGTTCATTGATTAAGTGGGGGAGGGGCCATATTGATCCAGTTCAGAATAGAACTGCTTCTCTCTTCCACTCTAGACTTCTGGGCTATATAATAGGTGAAGTTCAAAACAGTGACCGAGAAGAGATAGAATAAGTATTTATGGAAAAGTGATCACTTGCCATCTAATAAGCCTGTTTCAAGATCAAAGAGAACTAATGGGCTGGCCCCAGGGCCTAACAGAGACCTTACTCTAAGAGGTGAGTTAAGCCAGGTGCCAGGGCATCAGATACAGGGGCACAAGCCTGCAATCCCAGCCCTTGGGAAGCAGAAAGATCGCTAGTTAAAGGCCAGCCTTGGTTATATAACAAGTTTGAGGCCAGCCTGGGCTATATGAGACCATTACAGTCTCACTGTAGTAATGTTGAAGAATCCCAACCAGTTAACACATCTTAAAAAATGTAACTGGTGAACATCAACAGGTGCTAACTCTCATCACCAACGTAGAGAGCATCTATGAATAAAAATAAGTTCCGGGGAGCTGGTGAAATGGCTCAGTGGGTAAGAGCACTGACTGCTCTTCTGAAGGTCCTGAGTTCAAATCCCAGCAATCACATGGTGGCTCACAACCATCCATAATGAGATCTGATGCCCTCTTCTGGTATGTCTAAAGACTGCTGCAGTGTACTTACATATATTAAAAAATAAATCTTTTTTAAAAAAAAATAAGTTCCATCCCCTTGCTGCTTTCTTCATTTCATGGCACAGGCCCTGATGTCCAGATGCAGTGTCACTAAGGTCCCCTGTTACTAATAGCCACCTGAAGGTGCCTGAGTAACGGATGACACGGTGTTACCTGGAACAACTTATTTTTGTTTGTGGCATCTGCCTCCTAAGAAGTTGCTTGGCTCACAAAGTTAGAGGGGGTCGGCAGAGGGCAGGGCAAGAAAGGCACACTAATGAAGCGCTTATTTTGATCCTAAGGCGGAGCAGATGAGTATCAGGGAGAAGAGGGTATGAGAAGGAAGACTTGAGAAAAGCCTAAGTGTGTGGGGACTGGGGAGACAGCTCAGCAAGGCAGCTGCTAGTGTCAGGACCAGAGTTCAGATCTCCATAGCCCATGTAAAAGCCAGTGTGTGTGTGTGTGTGTGTGTGTGTGT
>NC_034597.1:58037777-58047165 GCF_900095145.1 Mus pahari
GGGATTAAAGGCGTGTGCCACCACGCCCGGCTCAGTGTGCACATCTTATCTCACAACCATGGGTAGCTCAATTCCACCAGATCTGACACTTGTGCCTCTATGATTACAAGGTATGCATGTGCTGCAATCCACATATGGAAGCAAAATGCCACACACACACACACACACACACACACACACACACACACACACCTAAGTAAAGAAAATAAATAAATCTTCTGTAAAATTAAAAGCCAGTGTATGAATAAACAGGTGGCAAAGAAGACTGAAGAGCCCAGCCCTGCCTGAGTCTGACTAAATCTGGCCCTAGACACAGACACAGAGGCACCCCAGTGACTGGAGGTGACCTATGGCTTATTGTGTTTCTAAAAGGATCCTCCTCTGGGTGGTGATTTAAGATGCCAATGAGGCGTTATGTATATATGAAATTGTAGGAGAACTAAATGTAATAAAACATGCCCAGAAAAGCCAGCACTGTGCATGTAAGCCAGAGGGTCTGCACTATGCAAATGACCCCCAGATATCCAGCCACAGGATGTAAAACCCCCATCTGTATACAGCAAGACTGTCGGCAAGCTTAACTTTCTCTCTGTTCTGGCCTCCTTCCTCCCTTGGAAATGTATCTTTTCTAATCAGTGTTCTCTTTCTGCCAGATTCTCAAGTCTTTGTTTGTCAACACAAAAACATAGATAAATAGATAAATAGCTAGCTAGCTAGCTAGCTAGATAGATAGATAGAAAGATAGATAGACTAGATATATAACATATATTAGATTTATAATATGTATTATATGTAATATACATACACATTCACAGTTGTAAAAAAGCAGCTTTATCAATAATAATAATATATTGCATATTTAAAACAGCTAAAAATACTTGTTTTGTTCTCATTGTAAATAACTAATAGACAGTAAACCTGACTGATATGCCAGGCATTCTGATTTGATCATCATGCAAGGTGTGGATGTTTCAAAATTCACCTTTTGTCTCATCAATGTGTTTGATTAATAGGTATGAGTCAAAATTTAAAGAAGGGCCCAGAGAGCTGGGTCAGCCAGAAAAGACACCTGCTATCAAGCCCGAAAACCTGAGCTTGGTTCCCTTCATGGTCAAAAGAGACAACTGCCTCCTGCAGCTGGTCCTCTAGCCTCCCCAGGATGCCAGGGCAGTCCTCCATCCATCTTCATGTGCTGAATAAATAAGAACAGGAGACTGAAAACAAGGTGTCCTAGCCATGCCTTTAATCCCAGCACCTGAGATCTCCAAGTTCAAGACCAACCTGGTGTACAGAGCAAGTACTCAGGCTACACAGAGAAATCCTGTCTCAAAGAGGAGGAGGAGGAGAAGAAAAAGAAGGAAGCGGGAGGAGACTGAGGCAGGAGAATTGCAGGTTTAAGGCAAGTTTGGACTGTAAATAGTAAGATTTTATATTAAAGAAAAATAATAGGTGCAGTGTACTGGCTGGTTTTGTGTGTCAACTTGACACAGGCTGGAGTTATCACAGAGAAAGGAGCCTCCCTTGAGGAAATGTGTCCATGAGATCCAGCTGCTAGGCATTTTCTCAATTAGTGATAAAGGTGGGAAGGACCATTGTGGGTGGTGCCATCCCTGGGCTGGTAGTCCTGGGTTCTACAAGAAAGCAAGTTGAGCAAGCCAGGGNAAGCAAGCCAGTAAGTAACATCCCTCCATGGCCTTTGCATCAGCTCCTGCTTCCTGACCTGCTTGAGTTCCAGTCCTGACTTCCTTTGGTGATGAACAGCAATGTGGATGTGTAAGCTGAATAAACCCTTTTCTCCACAACTTGCTTCTTGGTCATGATGTTTTGTGCAGGAATAAAAACCCTGACTAAGACATGTAGTGACTCACAACCGTGATCTTAGCACCTGAGAGGTGGGGCCAGGAGGATCAAGGATTCAAGGCTAGTCTCAGATCTATAACAAATTTGAGGCTAACTTAGGCCATGGGGATATTAATGTCTCAAAGGAAGGAAGGAAGGAAGGAAGGAAGGAAGGAAGGAAGGAAGGAAGGAAAGAAGGAAGGAAAAACTAATGTAAACTAAGAGTTCCCCACTAATTCTACTAAGTATACAGTTGGGCTTGTTCCTAATATTTTAATTTTTTAAATGCCCACACACACATGCATGCACACAAGCCTGTGCACCTGTGTGTCACACATGTGGAGGTTAAAGGATATCTTGTAGGAATTGGCTCTCTCCTTCCACCACATGGAATCTGGGATGGAACACTGGTTGTCAGGCTTAGCGCCCAGCCCCAACAGGCTGAACTATCATCTCCTTGCCCTGTTGTTTCTTACTTTATTTTGTTTCCATTTTTTTTAGTTCTTTCCAAGTAGCTGTGTCTAGAGACTGATGCATTCAGTGACCTTCCTGCATCACTGAATGTGGAGCTTACTGATCAGTTAGTCAATTAGCCCTGGGCAGCCTTGTGTCTCAGCTGCCCGGTACTGGCCCGGAACTCACGAAAATCTGCTTACTTTTGCCTCCTGAGTGCTAAGATTAAAGGAGCATCCTGCTCTGCTTGGATCATACCCAGCTTTCACGTGGGTGCTGGGATCCAAACTTGGCTGCTCACGTTTGCACAATAAGGAATTTCTCCACTGAACTGTCTCCCTAGACCCCACTATTTTGCTTGTAGGGTCTAAGTACATCATTTGGCCAAAAGAGATCAACGTTCACTAGTTCAGGGACTGGTTCAAATAATTTAATAGACACCACTAAGCTATGTTCTGGAGAAGTAAGCATGAAGGAGGTATTGGCTCTACCTTCAAGAAACTTCTAGTTCTGGGTGTGATGGTGCCCTCCTTTAATCTCAGCCCTTGGAGCCTGAGGCATGAGGATCTCTGTGAGTTTGAGGTCAGCCTTATGAGTTCCAGGACAGCCAGAGCTACATAGTGAGACTCTTGTCTCAAAGGAAGAAGAGGAGGAAGATGCAGCAGCAACAGCAGCAGCAGCAACAGCAGCAACAGCAGCAGCTTCTGGTAAATATATGATGGCTCACATCTGTAATCCCAGCATTCTAGAGGCTAAGGCAGGAGGGGGTATCATAAACTTCAGGCCAGCCTGGGCTACACAGTGAATTCCAGGCATGTTGGGTTACAGAGTGAAACATTGCTTCAAAAATACCAAAATAAAACAATCACAACAAACCTAAACAAACAAACATCATGCTTCTATTCCTGTGGAAGACCACATAGAAACATAGTTACAGTCCAAGCCTCAGACTTAACAGGGCAGACACCTGCCATAGGCAGGCTTGAGGGACCACAGGGCAGCAGAGGTCTGGAGGCCTGTTCTGGGCTGAGCACTGTGCTTTGAATCTTACTGGTTAATTTACTAAGTTTCATTATTACCCTGTTAGTCTTACACCTAGTGATTCTGAAAGCTACCAATGAAGAGCCAGTCTGGAACCATTTCAGCATTTGGTGTCATGGAAGGACATATAACATACAGCATTAAAATTAATTAAGGGGGGGCAGGGGGAGAGAGAGCAGTTAAGAGCACTTGTGGTTTTTGCACAGGACCCACGTGGCAGCCAAAAACCACCTATGACTCCAGTTCCAAAGGTTCCAATGTCCTCTTCCGACCTCCGCAGGTGCCAGGCGTACATGTGGAACACAAACACACACACAGGCAAAAAACAGCCACACAGGTAAAATAAAAGCAGTAAATCTTAAAAGGTAAATAAAATAAAAAACTCAGTAAGGCCTGGTTCTCTAGCTGACCCTGGCATTTGCATATCTTTGGTGTCTTATGCAAATTGAAGTGGCAGTGGTGGTGGCTCAGCAGCTAAGACTGTGTGCTCCTCAGAGTTCAGCTCCCAGAACCCATGTCAGGCAGCTGCTGCCTGTAACTCCAGCTCCAGGAGGTCTGACACCTTCTTTTGGCCTCTGAGACCCCCCCCCACCAGATACACTTACTTATTATTATTATTATTATTATTATTATTATTATTATTATTATTATTATTATTATAAAAGGAGGAAATGAATACACATATGGAAGAAGCCAGGCTAACTCAAGAGTTCTGTGCTATACATTCTGAATTTGATGGCCGACTGAATGATGCTCTTGAACGGAACTTGAATCATGCAGCTCGCTCTAAGCCTAGCCTGGAGCTTGCCAAGGCTGGACCCCAGCGGAGAGTCTCGCCAAGGACAAGGATCCTAGCTCGCACAGCAGGGTTGCCGAGGAAGCATGAGTGGCTGCTGCAGAGGCCTGTTCCATTCAAGCAGGAACATGTGTCACTTCCTCCCTGGCTCCTATATAATTTCTCTGCCGAGGAAGAGGGGGTGGAAGGGATGGGAGCCTCGAAAGAATTCAGAATGGGCCTGGGTGGGGAGGGGGAGGGGAAGGGCAGGCCAAAGTGAAAAGCCAGTCTGAGTGGAAGAGTAGGCTTTGGCTGTGGCTACACCCAGTTTAAAATCCCCAGCATATTTTTATTTCTTGGCTCCCTTTCAGCCTCCCTCTTAACTGCGCCCTCATCCCTTTTTAATTCAGTGCTGAGAGCTCCGCTCCCTCCCTCCCCCCTCCCCCACTGCCTTCCCATCCTCAGTCTTGCTCTTCTCTCTCGGTTGCACAGAATTTTTTTTTTCCCTGCAAAGTTGGGAAACATGAAGAGCAGATTGAATGCTTTCCTCTCTCTACCCACCAAAGACAGAGTCTTTGCCTCACCTAATAGCAATATAACCGATATGCCCGTGTACACGGACACACACACACACACACACACACACACACACACACACACCCTACGGGATTCCCACGGGCTGGCTATTTTAGAGAGCTGACTTATCCATCAGCTTTCTTCCTCTTATCCTCGAGAAAGCTGAGGTAAGGAAAGGGAAAAGTGGGGTCTGTGGCTCATCTGCTGGGCTGGGACGAACCCAATGTGTTCCGTGCTTCTTTTTGGCTGGTGAGAAGACAGAGGGTCTGCGGAGGAGATTACATAAGAGCAGCACCTCTGCTAGAGCAGAGGCAACTTCAGTGGGCTCAGCGGGATTGTTAGGGTCTGGCCACAGATGACTCTTTGTACATCCTGGTACTGTCGGGGTTTCTGTGGCCTTCAAAGCTCTTCCCTGAAAGCCACTTCAGTTGAGATGAGTGTTCCAGATTTTCCGGGAGCTGGTGTGTCACTCGAATGCACGCTGCGTGTCACAATTAGACACTCCTCTGACCTTGTGTATTTGAAACCACCTAGGTAGGCATGGGCAGTTTGCTCACTTACCCTGTTGATTATCTGGAAGTAGCTGAGCTTTCCCTACACGTTGGGACAATTCTAATTGGCAAGGTGTGTGTCAACAGTTCTAACCTCACAGGCCAGTCAGCATGCATGGCATTGTTCACCTCTCAGAGCGGTTCCAGAGGAGATACCAACTCCCTTCCCATCGCTCACTCGATACCACACACACCCAGCCCAGGGGATCAGATGAGCTTGGGCAAGGACAATTTCCTTTTGTGCTGATTCATCTCCTGCCAATGGGAGGAGGCAAGCTTACTTTTTTTTTTTTTTTTTTTTTTTAATCACCCCCAAGCTTAGGAAGAGAAGTGGGAGCCTTTTAAGGATAGATCTCTCCAGGGTGGGACCAAGTGTGGGCTGCTTCCTGGCACTTAGTAGGACTACAGGAAAAAAGATTGAATGCACTTAGGAGATGGCCCAGTGAACCAGCTCAGGGTAGTGAACGTGTGTGGGGGAGGTGGCAGGACTGGCTGGGAATGGACTAGAGCTGGCCTGGAGGTTGGCATGCAAGGATGTACCTTGTGGGCCATCAGCATCGCAGCAATCTGGCATTGATGTCTCATCTGCTCTGCCAGCCGACCCTGACCCCAGGGTGGGGGTGGGGGGAGGGTGACTCAGACAAGGGAAGGAGGAACTCATCAGTCAGTGGCCTTTCCACTCAGGAGGCCCTGGAGCCAGACTTCTGCTACAAAGATGGAAAGGTAGATATTTAAAAGGTTTAAAAAGATTTAAGAAAAGAAAAAAAACAAAAAACAAAAAAAGTCAGTTGGGATGTAGCTCAGTTGTAAAGAGCCTCGTGCTTAGCCTAGCTTGAATGAGGCCCAGGGTTCCATCTCTAGTACTGAAAGAAACAACAATGAACAGAGAAAGGGAAAACAAAAATAAAATCTGTGTATTTCAATGTATTCCAAGTTACATGAAACTAATTAAAATAATATGAGTAAGAAAATGAGGGCCCATTATAATATTTTGCTAATGCCTGAAATTTTTCAAAATATTTTAAAAACCTGGATTTTATTTTATTTTTTTAAATCCAATGCCAATAGGATTAATTATAAAAAGCTCATGATTACTTTGTTATGCTAAAGATTAATAGTATGCGCCTAAAATTATTTTGAAAATCAAAATTAAACAGGATTTTCAATGAATTTACTTTGAGGCTTTTAAATTTATTTTTTCATGCTAGGAATTGAACTCAGGGTTTCATACACAATAGACAAGGATTTACTACTGGGAGACACCACCATTGTTCTTATTTTAATCTTTTTGTTACATTAATATTTAGTTATTTAGTATGTATATATACACTATATATTTATAATATATAACATAAATATATATTTATAATATAAATTGTGAGTGTGTATCTGCCTGTATATGTGCATGTGTTTGTGTTTGTGTGCGTGTGTGTGCAAGCACACGTGTGCATGTATGTGTACACGCATACGCATGCGCATACTGTGGAGGTCAGAGGATGACTTGCAGAAGTCAGTTCTCTCTAGAGGCTCTAGAGTCAGGCTGTCAGGTTTGGCATTGGTGTCCTGACTCCCTGAGTCACCCTTCTGGACTTCTTGTTTTATTTTATCTTTCATTTCTTAGATGTTACTGCGTAACCCGGGCTGCCTTTGAACTTGCTATCACTATGTAGCCCAGGCTGCTCTCACACCCCCTACCCTTCTGCCTCCTCACCTCCTAGGTACTGAGAGTGCCAGTGTGTATAACCACAGGCTTCTGTCTTGCCACCACAAGGCCAGAATGGAAGAGGGCCTTCAAAGGGTAAATGAAGCAAAAGGAGTTTATTTACATGGGAGGAAAGGTTTGAACAGAAAAGCAGAGGCTCTGAAATGCTTGGTGGCGGTGAGGAGACAAACAAGGGAGCAGTGAGATAGCTCATAGGTAAAGGTGCTCGCTGCCGTGCCTCACGACTTGAGGTCAGTCCCAGGTAATCTCATAGTGGATGCAAAGAACGGGTCCTCTTCGAGATCTTTGGAAATGTTCATTTCAGCCTTTGTAGGCAACGTTTTATATGCTACCCATGATCCAAGGTTCCTTTCTGGGAATTATAGAGGCTCGTCTCATATACATACTAACAGAAATTTGGGGAAAATATTGCTGAAAAGCCTCACCTCCTTTAATATTTGTCTTCTTCCCCCCTCCTTTAAGATGGGGGCTTTATGTAGCACAGGCTGGCCTCAGAATCACTATTTAGTTGAAGTTGGACATGAACTTCTGATCTTCCTGCTTCAACATCCTGTGGGCTGGGGGTTACAGGCATGTGTAGTCGCTCCCAGCTGGCATAGTTACATGTTTTTGAGGGTTTTTTTTTTTTTTTTTTTTTTTTTTTTTGCTTCCCCTGTCATGGCTGGTATTCTGGGATTTCTCCTCCAGAAAGGCTTTTGTGACTCATGTCATTTTACTTCACACTGTTCCTGTGAAATCATGCAGCTAAAATAAATACAGAAGCTGGGGATGGTGGTGCATGCTGATAGCCGCAGCAGGCAGGGGGGAAAAGGAGCAGATCCGGAGTTCAAAGTCATTTTTAGCTCCATTGTAAGTTTGAGGCCAGCCTGGGATACATGAGACCCCATTTATAAAATCCAAAAATAGAGGCCGGAGAGGTTGCTGGAGAGGTAAAGGCACTGTTACCGGGCCTGACTCCCTGAAGTCAGTGTTGGGTTGATACTTCAATCCTTGAGTTGACTCCTGCAGCAACAAAAATCTCAGTGGGACCCTCGAGTAGGCTGGCCAAGTCCTTCTGGGCTCTCATGGTATTACTGTTCCGTGGCCACCGTGTTCAGGCCCCGGACTTCCTCTTGATTCTCAGGTTGGTACAAGATCGCAGGAGGAGGACTGTCTGCGTAGTTAAAGGACCCAGGTCCCATAGACTCAGGGCAGTGGCATCATCTCTGTGAGTAAGGACACAGTCATGTCTTTGGCTCTTCCCCAAATGTCCTCTACTCCCTCCCTCCAGAAGGAACCAAGGATAAACGAGGCTCTTTCCAGAGAATTCTCTCATTTTTCTCAGTCTGAATGTAATCCTCTGAGGAGACTAGGCCAGAGGTCTTGCAGAGAGAGAGGTCTTACAGAGAGAGAGAGAGAGAGAGAGAGAGAGAGAGAGAGAGAGAGAGAGAGCCTTTACACCCTTGCATGGAGGGGGAAGGGCAGCCCAGAGCTTGAATTCTAGCCTGGCTCACATTCTGGCTGGAACCCTTTCTCGCCCTGGTGCAGGACGTGCCGGACACACCGTAGACATTTACTGGCCAGTTGTGAAGAAAGCAGCATGTTTTCCCATGTGGCCTTGGACAGCCCAGCTGACCTTGCCAGGCTTCTATTTCCTTTGCTGTGGAACGAAGGAATGAAAGACCGGGCCTGCGCAGGCTCTGTTTTTCCTCTCAGCTTGAGCATTCTTTGGTTTGAGAAGGAACTTTCTATATTTAACTGTTATCACTTCTGTGTCAGCGTGTTCTGGATAGGGATAAATTCCAAGAGAACAGCCTTAAGAATTTGTCTCTCTCAGAGAAATAAGACTTTTGTTTTCTCAGGGTAGCATTTAAGAGGCCAGAGCCGGGGAGGGAAGTCACCGAGTCATAGAGATTACTCATTGCCTAGAATTAGTCTACACTTGATTGCCTGTCACAGCCTCAGGTACCTGTGACATTAGGAATATCTTGGTGAGGAGGCTGGAAAAAAACCAGCCCAAAAGAAAACCTGGGGCTGCTGGCGTGGTTGAGCAGGTAAAGGGCACACGCTGCAAGTCTGATGACCAGAGGTCAAAACCTAAGAGGACCTTCGTGGGAAAAGGAGTGACCTGACTCTTGCAAGCTGTCTTCTGGCCTCTACGCACATGCTGGGACATTCAAGTCCATACAGAATTTTGATCACTTGGGGCATAAAAGGCAAAACTTAAACCCCAAAGGAAATTTGTGGTGATAGGCACTTTTCCGTCTCTGATGAGTCTGATTGTCCTGTGCCCTGCTGTATTCTCAATAGGGGTGGGGCTGGTGCAAAATTAAAGTATCAGAGTAGTAATGTTGTTCTCATGCCCAGAAAGAGTATGCGCTGCTCATGAACTCTAAGAAAGGTCTAGACGCTGCTCGTGAACCCTAAGAAAGGTCTAGACGCTGCTCGTGA
>NC_034597.1:58047185-58048159 GCF_900095145.1 Mus pahari
CCCTAAGAAAGGTCTAGACGCTGCTCGTGAGCCCTAAGAAAGGTCTGGGAACCAGGAGAAAGCTTTAGACACCTGGGAGTCCTGGTTTCAGCAGATTATCTTTCCTGCTGACACACAAGTAGAACCGATTTTAAGATACTTGGTACTTACAAATACATAGATATTGCACCGAGAACAAAGACAGATGATACGGAGATAGTTACATATTTATTATATCTTTTTAATCTGCCTTTTCTTTTTTGAGATAGAGACTGATGCAGCATGGTGGTATATGATTTTAGTCCCAGTGCTTGAGAGGCAAAAGCAGGTAGCTGTCTATGAACTGGACGGGTTGGTCTGCATAGGGAGTTCCAGGCCAACCAGATCTATATAGGGAGACCTTGTCTCAAAAATAAATTAAAAAAAATATATATATATATATATATAACTTTGAAAAGACTATTGTGGTGTGCTTGCAAGATGGCTCAGCGGGTAGAGGTGTGTGCTGCCAGGCCCGAACACCTAAGTTCCATGTGGGAGACCCACATGGTGCAAGAAGTGAACAGACCCCTGCAAGTTGTCCTCTGGTCCCCCTACATGGCCACAAGTACACACACACACACACACACACACACACACACACACACACACTAAACAAGCCAATGCAAAAGTAAAAGTTACCAAAAGAAGAGGGTGCTGCAGCTTACACAGCACGGTATCAGTCGGTCTGTTTTGATGAGGACAAGCTTGTTTGCATATTTGACTTTTTTCTTTTCTTTTCTTTTCTTTTCTTTTCTTTTCTTTTCTTTTCTTTTCTTTTCTTTTCTTTTTTTTTAAAGATGTATTTATTTATTATATGTGAGTACACTGTAGCTATCCTCAGGCACTCCAGAAGAGGGCATCAGATCTTGTTACAGATGGTTGTGAGCCACCATGTGGTTGCTGGGATTTGAACTCCAGACCTTCGGAAGAGCAGTCGGGTGCTCTTACCCACT
>NC_034597.1:58051599-58056042 GCF_900095145.1 Mus pahari
CAGGCGGATTTCTGAGTTCGAGGCCAGCCTGGTCTACAAAGTGAGTTCCAGGACAGCCAGGGCTATACAGAGAAACCCTGTCTCGAAAAACCAAAAAAGGGCTGGAGAGATGGCTCAGTGGTTAAGAGCACTGACTGCTCTTCTGAAGATCCTGAGTTCAAATCCCAGCAACCGCATGGT
The DNA here is from genome assembly GCF_900095145.1 of Mus pahari. Taxonomy (NCBI): domain Eukaryota; kingdom Metazoa; phylum Chordata; class Mammalia; order Rodentia; family Muridae; genus Mus; species Mus pahari. The sequence continues at coordinate 58,051,780 of NC_034597.1, forward strand.
GGTTCACAACCATCTGTAATGAGATCTGACACCCTCTTCTGGAGTGTCTGAGACAGCTACAGTGAACTTAGATATAATAATAAATAAATCTTAAAAAAAAAAAAAAAGAAAAGAAGTGCTCTCCTTGAGATGGAATGCCAGGTGTTCCCTCTGACATGGTTAGAGTGGGTACAAAGGCCTTTTTAGACAGACCAACCCAGGCCAGAGGGACCACATTATGCTACATTTTGCAGAGTGAGCTTATGAGAACACAAATGCTTTTGTTTTTCTTTTCAGACAGCATCTCATCTCATGTATCTCATGCCGACCTTGAGCTTTCTATGAAGTTAAAGACGACCTTAAACTTCTGATCTTCCTCCTTCCACCCATCTCCTCCTCTCCAGAACTGTGACCACGGGTCCTCTGAGCACTCTACTTGGCTGCTGGCCTTGTGCTGGAGGATCAGTAGTTTGTCTTTAAATCCTTCTTAGGGGCCTTCCCTATAATAATAATAATAATAATAATAATAATAATAATAATAACAGCCATCAGCATTTACATATCAGTTTGTACTCTCTTGCAGACTTTCATATCACTTAACTGTTTGATTTCCCCCAGAGAAATCTTGTGCTAAAATTTTGATTATTCTAATCATTTTAGAGGCAAGGCATCTCTCCTCAAAGCTCTTGTCCCTAAGAGCTATCAACTCCACGCAGAAAGTAGATACTAAGAGTATCTTCTCCATGCAGAAAGCCAGCACTCTGTCTGCCCCAGAGCTCCATAACTCTTTGTTGATTTGTTAAAATGCTGCTGGACTTGGCTGGTTCCATCAATACGTTTGTGGCTACAAGGAGGGGGAAGCCAGCCAGGCTGGTTGATATTTCTTGTAGCTTTTTTTTTGTATGTGTGTCCATTATTTATTAATCAGTTCATTCTCAAAACAGACAAGCCCTGGAGGCTAACTCTGCTCCAGGACTAGGCTCCAGATATGCACAGGAAAGGGCATAATGAGTTAGTCACTGACATGGAAAAATATAGAGACAATACTACTTTTTTAAATTAATTTATTCATTTCCTGTGTGAATGTGGGCTGGAATTATGTGTACATGCATCATATGTGTGTGTGGTGCCGTTGGAGGTCAGAAGAGGGCACTGGACTCCTTGGAGATAGAGTGACAGACAGCTGTGAACCACCATGTGGGTGCTGGGAGTCGAACCAGGGTCCTCTATAAGAATGAGTGCTCATTATCACTGAGCAGTCTCTCTGGCCCCAAAGACCACACCTTACAGGATCACTCCCATAGTTTGGAGGAAGGAATTTGTTATGGAAAGCAGAGGTGGGCTGTGACATCTGTTTGGAATGTCAGCTAAGTGTCCCTTTTTATTACCTTATTTGTTTGTTTGTTTGTTTTCTTAGTGTGTGTGTGTGTGTGTGTGTGTGTGTGTGTGTGTGTGTGTAGGTCAGAGGATAACTTGAAATTTGAGGGAGAAGACTTTGTGGGTTCCAGGTTGTCAGGCTTGGAAGCACCTTTACCTCCCGAGCCATCTGGCTGGCCTCACCGGCTAAATTTTCTGGGCACACACATTCTCTGAGCTGAGTCTTGAAGGGCAATAGAACTTTGATAAATATCCCCCCCTTCTTCTTTCTTCCTCCTTTCATTCCTTATATAATCCACATTGGAGAACTTGACTTGTAGTGAAGGAGTGAAGGATAACCTTGAAATTCTCTCCTCCTGTGTCCACCTTGAGTGCTGGAATTATAGGTATGGACCAGGACAGCTATAATTATGGAGAGCCTGGGATGGAATCTGGGACTTTGTGCATGCCAGCCAGGCAAGCACTTTGTCACCTGGGCTACATTCCTAGATTCGAGTCAGGGTTTCTTGAGGTAGGGCAGCTGAGCTCACAACACCTTGAAGCTGGTGGGAGAGTAGGATGGACAGTGGAGTGGTTAGTGAGGGCTTAGATTTACACACACACACTTGTGCACACACACACACACACTTGTGCACACACACAATGGGTAGCAGTGTTTGCTAGCTCAGGGCCCCTAAATCTGAACCTGGAGTCTGTCCTTTTTTTTTTTTTTTTTTTTTTTNNGAGACAGGGTTTCTCTGTGTAGCCCTGGCCATCCTGGAACTCACTCTGTAGACCAGGCTGGCCTCGAACTCAGAAATCCGCCTGCCTCTGCCTCCCAAGTGCTGGGATTACAGGCGTGCGCCACCACTGCCCGGCCTGAAGTCTGTCCTTAATGAACAGTGTAACCTTGAACACGTGACTTAGATTCTTAGACTCTCAGTTTAGCTGTAAGATCAATACCATTTTCCCTCATAGTGAGTCGTGAAGTTTATTGACCGCTTAGTGCAGGGTGACGCACTACCTGAGCGCCTGACAAATGGGGACGGCTGTGTTCACAGAGCGCTTGGCGCTTGCTGCAGGCTGGTGCAGGAGATGTAGCTCAGCACAGCCTGACATTCATGAGAGCCTGGGTTCCATCCTAGCTCTGTAGAACTGTGTGTGACAATCCATACCTGTAATCTCAATGCTGCAGAGGTGGAGGCCGGAGGACCAGGTCATCCTTGCTACATAGTGAGTTCGAAGTCTGCTTAAGTTACATAAGACCCTGATTCAAAAACTAAGCAGGAAAAAAAAAAACCCCAAAAAACCAAAAAACCAAAAAACAAAAAAACCCCAAAACACAAAAACACAAAAAACCAAGCCAGTCTTGCATCTGTCCGGGATTGCAATTTCTCTTGTGTCCCACCCCCTCCCACCAGATGGCTGCCTGACCTTAGTTTACAAAACCTGGGCTGCATTATGCCTTCTCCAGACCGTAAGCCAGCTCTGGTGTGATGTCACCAGACCAGGGAGGCTGCTGTCCCTGACACAGGGGCAGAAATAAACTCAGCAAAGGAAGCAAAACAAAACTCCAAACAGAGCTGTGCTTGTGACTCCAGTTTTCAGGAGCCTAAGACAGAACCGGGGTAAGTATGAGGTCAGTCTGGGTGTATAACCAGAGTTAACCAAAGAATGAGTCGTTTAGTTTTGTTTCAAGACAGGGTTTCTCTGTGTAACAAAGCCCTGGCTGTCCTGGATTTACTTTGTAGACCAGGCTGGCCTCCAACTCACAAGAGACCGCCAGTCTCTGCCTCCCGAGTGCTGAGATTAAAGGTGCGCACCGCCAAACCGGGCAGTAACCCATTCCTTTAATGCCAGCACTTGGGAGGCAGAAGCATATGGCTCTCTGTGAGCTTGAAGCTAAGCTGGTCTACAGAGTGAGCTCCAGGTTTGCTAGAGCTACACAGTGAGACCTGTCTCAAAAACAAACCAAACCACCACAACAAAAATCCTCGAAACACCAACCAAATGCCAACAAAGCAAAACACTCCACAATAAACAAAACACTCCGAGGTGAGGAAGGTGAGCTGCCAGCGACTCAGACTCAAAATGGTTAAGGCCATGCTTAAGCAGAGCTTCCTGTTCAGATATCCAAAGTATGTCCACCAAACAGCATGCTGGCCGATCCTATCAAGGAAGGGTCCTCTAATTAGGATGAGGAAACCAAACATACTCCCCATCTGTCATCGCTGGGTTTATGGCTCTCGAAACACATCTGCTACTAAAGGCTGCACTAGAGTAAACACCAGTGTGGAAATAAAGGGGAGAGTCCCGAGCCAACACCGACCACAAGTATGTGGGCTCGAAAAGTCTGTCTTGGTACAATTGGTTCAGAGGGACATCCCTTCAGCTGGTCTGAAGGTGCTTCCCCTTACAGATGATGGTTAAAAACATTTCCAAAGCATCATTTCTGGAGGTCTCCCTGTGGGTGACCGTGGACATGGGGTGAGGGGATAGTCTATGTGCGGAAAGCACCACCAGGGTCCTTCCAAATGCACATGGTGACTGTCTTATTTCTGCAGTCGTCATTTATGTTTGGTGCTAGCCACAGTGCCACAGATGTGTGTCCCATTTGACGCTCGTGGCAAATCTGGGTGATCGAGATATTTTCTTTTAAGACAGGGTCTTACCATGTAGCCTTGGCTGGCCTGGAACTCACTGAGATCCCCCTGCCTCCACAGCTGTACCCTGACTCCTGAGATTAAAAATACATGATACCATGGGCTTCTTAAGATTATTTCAATTTATAGATTAGGAAACTAAGCCTTTAGAGAGAGTGAATGACCTTTTTTCCTTTCCTTTCCTTTCCTTTCCTTTCCTTTCCTTTCCTTTCCTTTCCTTTCCTTTCCTTTCCTTTCCTTTCCTTTCCTTTCCTTTCCTTTCCTC
>NC_034597.1:58056078-58058142 GCF_900095145.1 Mus pahari
CTCTCTGTGTTTTTCTCTCTCTCTCTCTCTGTGTCTCTCTCTCTCTCTCTCTCTCTCTCTCTCTGTGTCTCTCTCTCTCTCTCTCTCTCTCTCTCTCTCTCTCATTCCAGAGAGACAGGGTTTCTCTGTGTAGCTTTGGCTGTCCTGGAACTTACTATGTATGTAGATCAGGCTAGCCTCAGACTCACAGAGATCCAAGGTCACTTAGTAACTTCTTTAAGTACAGAATGTTAGAAGTTAAAACCAGGTCTGTGCACAGCTCTCTCCACTCCACATTTTTATTTATATAGACCAGCCTGGCCTCAAACACACATAGATCCACCTGCCTCTGCCTTCTGAGTGCTAGGACTAAAGAAAGGCGTGTGCCATGACTCTCAACTAGAAATTTTGTTTTACCCTCCAGTGAAAGTGGGTTGTTTGTTGTTGTTGTTGTTGTTATTTTTGTTTGTTTGCTTTTAATATGGGGTGGGGTGTGTGTCTCTAAATCCAGGCTGGCTTTCAATTCCCTATGAAACCAAGGTTGTATTTGAATTTCTAATCTTTCTGACTCCACTTGCTGAGAGCTGGGCTTAAAGGTTCTTGTCTCCAAGCCTGATGCCCTGAGCCCAATCCGGGGAGCCACACGGTAGAAGGAGAGAGCTGACTCTCGCAGGCTGACCTCTGGCCTCACACACATGCTGTGGCACATATGCACCTGTACTCTCCCACACGTGTAATAAAACATACGTGTGCTTAAATACGTGGGCCCTGTTTCAGCCCCTCCTGCTGGTTTCCTTTCTTTCTTTCTTTCTTTTTTTCTTTCTCTCTCTCTCTTTCTTTTCTTTTTTTTTTTTTTCAAGACAGGGTTTCTCTGTATAGTCCTGGCTGTCCTGAAACTCACTCTGTAGACCAGGCTGGCCTTGAACTCAGAAATCCACCTGCCTCTGCCTCCCAAGTGCTAGGATTAAAGGTGTGTGCCACCATGCCTGGCTCTTGCTGGTTTTTCGATGCTAGCCTAAGTGCTATTTGGAACCTGGCTCTTGGGTCATTTACTATCCTGAAGCTCAGGGGTGACGACCTGTTTGAAAGAACACTAGCTGCCTGGGAGACCCTATGGACTTTTGCCTGTTTACAGGAGAGGAGAAGGTGAACACACTTGCAGCAGATTTCAACTGCTGTGGGGCTCAGTGAATGCTGTAACGTGGGACTGGAGCAGGCGTCAGAGGGCATGGGGGGTGGGGGCGAAGTACTGCTGCCTCCCCTGGTTTAAGGCTGTGGAGCAGGCAGCAGAGGGTCCTGGGTGGGAAGGCTCTGTCCCGTCTCGTGGTTTACTCACAAGGCCTTTCTTGGAGAGGAGCAGGTACAGTTCTAAGGTTTCTTTCCAGCTGGCTCATCCTGTGACCTTCAGAAAGTTTCCCTTTCTGCTCCTTTGTTTCACCCTGAGCTTCGAGAAAAAAGGGCTCTTGATACCGCCTACATTGTTCATCAGAAGGAGATATTATCAGACAAGCCCCAGGGCTGGGGAGATGGCTCAGCATTTAAGAACCCTTTTAGAGGAGAGGGTTGGGGTTCCAGTGACCATGTCAGGTAATTCACAGCTGCCCGTAGTGGTCAGACACCTGAACTCCGTGCACATATCTATACATAACACAAACCAAGCAAAGCATGCCTGCCCTGGAGCAGTGTGGTTAAGCAGGGCACGAAAGCTGGTGATTGCTACTCTACCCACCACTGTCTAGTGAAGCTTAGACAGGGGCAGGAAAATGGCAGCTGATGCTGCAGGCTGGAAATGCATCTTAGTGGAGATGAATTCCTCAGAGGAAACAGACTGTCCTAGGCCCTCACTTCAAAGTCCAATCCCCACCCCAGACTTTGGCTAAAACAGTTTGCTTCTCTGAGAAACAAGCATCCCCTACCCTACCTCCCACCACCATCCACTGTCCTTAGCTCCTCACTTGGGGCAGGAGCTGTATATGAGTTATTTATTTAAATGTTTTTTCTTTATTTATTTGTGGGTATGGCTTCTGAGGATGGGAGAGTCAGTTTTCCTTCCTTCCCTTCCCTTCCCTTCCCTTCCCTTCCCTT
>NC_034597.1:58058757-58077254 GCF_900095145.1 Mus pahari
GGTTGTGAGCCACCATGTGGTTGCTGGGATTTGAACTCCAGACCTTCGGAAGAGCAGTCGGGTGCTCTTACCCACTGAGCCATCTCACCAGCCCCTTGTCTTTGTTTTAGATTAAGAGATGCATCTAACAAAATAGAAATCTGTCCTTCTGGACCCACAGAAGCTTAGCATATTCAGTTCATAATATATGCTCGGAGAGCAATGCACAATAGTTGTTACAGATTTTTACAACAAAAGCTACAACACACTTGAGAGAAACATTCTAAGTGTGTCTATAGACACCAACCACTAAGATGACCTTACAGCATGACTCTTTCTGGTTATTAGGATTGTGCAGGAGCTGGTGAGGTGGCTCAGTCAGTGCTTCTACCTTACAGTATTAGGATATGATTACCTGTGTAAAAGTCCCAGGCATGGTGGTGCACACTTGGAATCCCAGTGCTGGAGAGGTGGAGGCAGGAGGATTCCTGGGGCTCACTTTCACACTCATAGCATCATTGGTGAGCCCCAGGCCACTGAGAGATGCTGCTCAAAGGATGGTGTTCTTGAGGGTGGTACCTGGCCTTGTCCTCTGGCCTCCACACATAGCAGATATGTATGCATGCATGCATGCATACAAACATGAAAACACATATATGGATACATACAAGCATGAAAACACATATGGAAAAAGAGAACAATATTGTGCAGCACTATTTTCTTGCAATTAAAATGAATGTTAGTTTAGACTTTTTGTTTTGCTTTGTTCTTGATTAATATATTGTATTATTATTATAATTTTATTATTGTTGTCTTTCTTTTTCTTCTTTCTTTCTATCTTTTTTCTTTTTCTTTTCTTTTCCTTTCTTTTCTTTTTTTGGAGACAGGGTTTCTCTGTGTAGCTCTGTCTGTCTTTGCCTTCCAAGTGTTGGGATTAAAGGCATGTGCCACCACTACCTGGCCCAGCCCCCTGATTTTAAAAGGAAGTATAAATTCTTCTTTTTTTAATTAAAAATTTTCCAGGTGTATTGGTGCACACCTGTAATCCCAGTACATGGGAGGTAGAGTCAGGCAGATCTCTGTAAGTTCGAGGCTACTGTGGTCTACATAGTGAGTTCCAGAACAACCAGTGCTGTTGCACTGCGAAGTCCTGCCTCAAAAAGAAAAAAAAAAATAAAAAGTTTTCTTTGTGTATGCATGTGTGTCTGTGTATGTATATTACCTGTGTGCTAGTATCAGCAGAGAATAGACAAGGCCATTAGAACCCATGGAGCTGAGGTCACAGCCAGTTGTGAGCTACCCAACATATAGGTCCTGGGACTGTGTCCTCTGCAAGAAGAGGAAGCACTGAGCCATCTCTTAAGCTGCCTGGGTTTTGTTTGTTTGTTTTTGATGGTTTGAAACAAAGTCTCACATAAGGTGGGCTGGTCTGGAAGTTACTATGTAGCCAAGAACGGCTGAACTTGTGATTCTCCTGCTTCCTCTCCCGTCAGGATCACATGCTTGCACCAACCTACTTGATGAACTTTTGTAAACTTAACATTGATACTCCCTGGCCACCTGCACAATTTATTCAACTAGTTTCCAATGGTCAAGTCATTTTAGTAAACTTCAATTCTTCATTACTGCCCAGGACCTATTTTTAAGAGCATGCAGATTCCTATCCACCCCAGAAGCCATTCCTGGCTTGGCTCCCTCTACTGTTAGTTGATATATACCCACGGAATGCCAACTCATTTTATTATTAGACTGTGCGAGACCCAATTAAGAAGGAACCACAAACGTTTTATTTTTAAAACTAGGATGTGCGTTGGTTTCAAAAGCAGTTTAGGAATGCCTTCTGCAGCGAATGAATGGAGTCGGGACCCTCGCATTGTGGCTTTCTTTAAGCAGAGGATACCAGTGCTAGGGTTACCCACCAGTCTTAGTGACTTTTCTATTGCTGTGAAGAGCTCAGGGAACCTGCCTCAGCAGGTAAATCTCTTACTGCACAGTTGTGAAGATGAGTTCAGGTCCCCAGCACCCACATAATTCCAGAAGAGCATGCTGGCTCATCTGTAATCCAAGTGCATGGGGGACAAAGTCAAGGAATCATTCCCAGTGCAAACTGTCTAGTTTGAGTAGCCACATAGACAAGTTCTGGGTTCAAGTGAGAGATCCCGTCTCAATGTATAAGGTGGAGAATGACTGAGGGAGACACCTCAATATTTAGCATCAACCTGTGGGCACCACATGCATGCCCACACATTTGTATGTGCATCTATACATATTTGAACATACATACATGCACACCACATACATGTACACGCACGTACATGCACACAAACATACACGATGAAAATTCTAGGACTCAGCGTTTAGAAAACAAACTAATGTGATAGAACCTTTGGGAAGTGGGACCTAACAGGAAGTCCTTAAGCCCCTGGGCTTGTAACTTTAAAGGAGATTATGACACAATTCTCTCTTCTTCCTCCTTTTCCTTGTTTTTTACTGGGGTAAGTAGTCTACTTGATCACACCCTCTCCACCAGCATCTCCTCACGACACCCAAAGCAATGGGCATGTGTGATATTGGACTCAAACTTCCCCAAAGAATCTTTGTTCCTTTTTATTTATTTTTTTGGTTTTTCGAGACAGGGTTTCTCTGTATAGCCCTGGCTATCCTGGAACTCACTTTGTAGACCAGGCTGGCCTCGAACTCAGAAATCTGCCTGCCTCTGCCTCCCGAGTGCTGGGATTAAAGGAATGTGCCACCACACCCGGCTATCTTTGTTCCTTCTAAGTTTGCAATCTCGGGGATTTTTTGCTTAATGAAAATGGAACATTATTTCTTGACTCTGGACAAGGCCAGATACTGTAAATCTTTTACTATAGACACTATCTACAACAACATAGCTGCAACAATCATATTGCTTCAGAGTTTACATTAGGAATTTTGTTGGGGATGTGGCTCAGTTGGTAGAGTGCTTGCCTTGAATGTGAAAAGTCTTGGGTTCAAGTCTTAGCATCCCATAACCTGGATGTGTTGGTCTCTGCCTGTAAGCTCAGCTCTTGGGAGGCAGAGGAAGAAGGATCAGAAATTCAAGGCCATCTTGTTTATCTAGTGAGTTTAAGCTAGCCTGAGCTACATGAGACCCTTGAGCTACATGGCGAGGGGGGGGGAGTGGGGGAGAGATATACATATGTCTCCAAGTTAGGAGGGGTTACTGATCTTCCTGAGGACCTGAGTTTAGTTCCTAACACCCATATCAGGCAGCTCACAACTGCCTATAACTCTAGCTTCAAGAGATCCAACACTCACTTCTGGCCTCTACAGGTACCCACAAATGACATATTCTTCATATATTCTTTCATATTCATGACCCTCCTCCCTCACTCCCCCAGGCTGACTTCAAACTCACTATGAATAAAGGATGACTTCAAACTCTATATCTTCTTCTTCTTCTTTTTTTTAAGATTTATTTATTTTTGTCTATATGAGTACACTGTAGCTATCTTCAGACACACACCAGAAGAATGCATCAGACCCCATTACAGATGGTTGTGAGCCACCATGTGGTTGCTGGGAAACTGAACTCAAGACCTCTGGAAGAGCAGTCAGTGCTCTTAACCACTGAGCCATCTCTCCAGCCCTCCATATCCTCTTGTGTCTGAGACTACTGGGGTGCACCACATGTGACTCGAATCTCTCTTGATAGTGTGCACAGCAAAACCGTCTTTGCAGTGATCTGGTCCATACGTCTAGTATTTTAGCCAGCTAGACAGATGGATGGCACTCGGTACGTACTTGCACTGTGCCCAAGGAAGTTCTCCAACTCTCAGACTTCCCACCTGAAAAGTGACAGTGACTATATTTACCAAATGGCAAGATTGCAGATAAAAATTCAACGAAGTACCTAGCTGGCCACAGAGGAGTACTCCAGAAAGAGAAGCTGTTTTTATGGATATAATTGTCTTAACTTTTTGCAAAGAGGTTTCTATAATGTCATAATGTCTCTCTAGAGCATTCAGGTTCTAGCATTTGTATTATCTTCCAGTTATTAGGTCCGAACTAGCTATGTAAGTCAATCCTGCCTCTTAGAGACTATTATTGCTGACTAAATATATTTAAAAGTTTGTTCCTTAAATGAATTGCATGATTTCAAGAGCTGACAGCTCTTTGATCTAATTTTCTGACAGATTATGCAAGAAATAAATATTGTATTGAAATCCAAAAGCTAGTCAGTTCTTGCCTCTCTCCTCCCCGCTCTCCCTCTTCTTTATCCCCCTCCTCCTCACTGCACCCCAGCTCAGCAGCTTCAGAGATAGAAGACACCCCAGGGAACCACAATTTATTTCAGATTTGGACCCAGACGGCCGGATCTCCAAGATGTTTGTGTTGTACTTGTTGATCTTGGCCTGGCTTCTTCCTTACCTGTTTCGGCAGCATTCTCTCTATCAAACTTTCTTCTTTATGGTGTTTGGCACTATGTGGGATTCCCAATATGTTCTGTGGGCCGGATGGCTCAAGAGGGGAAACTCGGGTCAAACTGGACAACACTCAGGGCAAAGAGGCGTGACTAGGACTTGCTCCAGCTGCAGGCAGCGAGGCAGATGGGGGAGGGCTCTGGGATCCCACGGGATTTGGCTAGCTTGGCAGTTCTCTTTTTGTCCTCTCTCCAAAAGATGCTCCTGGGAGCCAACGGGCAAGCTCTCCGTGTTCGTTTTGTATCCTGGGAGTGAGCACAGAGGCTTGGCAAGGGAACATTAGACCCGTAATAATAATGCAGTTCTCTGACATTAAAGTGCAAAACTATTTTCCGTGACAGCTTAAAATTAATCACCACCGCTTGCTGCCATAGATACCTCTCCTTTAAGCGGTGCCAGCATTAGGACAACTGTGAAGGCAGCCACATGGCTCCCAGGGAAAGACAAGAAATAAGCAGAGAGGTTCCACACAGCTGATTTTCTACACATCTGCTTTTGTCCTGGTGAGGGGTGCTTTGTGCAAACACAGTGTGCTAAGACACTGGCAATTGATCATGCGAGCGAGCTGCCATTGACAATTGCGGTGAGATTATAAATGCATCTGGAGCTCTTAGTGACATTGATGAACCACCAGAGACTCCTGCTTTGCACCAGAATGCTCCGGAAGTTATTGCTCATCGTCTTTGAACTTGCAACAAGGGAGAAGAAAGAAGCATCTGCATACATCGCTTTGTCTTGCTGACGGAAATGAATAATCAAACAAGCAAAGGCAACTCAGATAAGTCCAGAGTGCAATTATCCAGAGCAGAATTAGCTTTAACTGGTATTAATATTGTTTTGGAGTGCTGGGGATTGAATCAGGGTCTGAGCATGCCAGGTAAACCCTTCAGGCAAACCCTTCACCACTGAGTTACAGCCCCAGCCCCTGCTTATTTCAATAATTCTCTTCCCAAATTAATTCATCCTTATGCTAATGAGTTCAAATTGTCTTGGAGGCTAAGTGATAAGTGTGGGAACCCTCCCTCACCTTTCTGAGTCCCTCTCTGGAGAGATAGCCATGTTCCTCACTTGTGTCCTTTAAGGAGCTGTTCTTTTTTAAATTTTTGAGACAGGGTATCTTTATGTAGCACTGGATGTCCTGGAACTCACAATGTAGACCAGGCTGGCTTGGAACTCACAGTGATCCTCCTGTCTCTATCACCAAAGTGGCGAGATTAAAGGCATACGCCACCATGTCTGGCAAGAATTGTTTTTAAACTGGACATGATGGCTCAAACCTGTAATCCCAAAATCTGAGTGATGGAGGCAGGGGGATCAGGAGTTTAAGGTTATCCTTGGGTACATAGCAAGTACAAGGCCAGCCTGGGCTACATGAGACCCTGTATCACAAAGAAAATAAGGGGCCTGGAGATGGCTCAGCGAGTAAGAGCACTTGCCTCATAAGCCTGACAACCTGAACCATTGCCTAAAACAAAGGAGAGGTGGGAGAGGACCAACTCTGGAGAGCTGCTGCACATGCTCCATTTGTGTGCGGTGGTTCATCTCTCACTGCATTCACATACACGCTTGCACAAGACAGATTAAAGATCAAAGACAAAGTCTGAGGCCAACCTGATCTACAGAGTGAGTTTCAGGGTAGCCAGGGCTACAGGGAGAAACCTTGTTTCATAACATAAAAAGCAACAAAAACAAAATCAGAAACAAAAGAAATGACTTGTTTGCATGCAGCCTGGGTGTGTTTGCGCGGTTTTGATATTTCTCTCTTTCACAGCTGGTTCTCGGAACCTCTCCACAGTAGGACCTAGAGATCTGCAGTATCGTTTTGAACAGTACATGGCATTTCTTGTTGTTCATTCATGTGTCTGTGCTGCTGACTAATGACTCTGGCTATTTAGGGATTTTGGCTTGTTTGGTTTGCTATTCCAAACAACCCCAGTGGCCACACTTTTGGTATTCTCTCTTTATTTTCTCCTTCTTGCCTCCATGTAACAGCCCTGACTGTCCTGAAACAGGACAGCTCTGGAGACCAGGCTGACCTCCAAGTCACAGGAACCCTTCAGTCTCTGCCTCCAGAGCGCTGGGATTAAAAGCCTGCGCCATCACGCCTGGCTTGGTACTTTTGTCTTTTATGTACACTGTGCAATCTTATCTGTAAGATAAATTCCTAGAAGGGTAATATGCAGGTCAAAGGGGATGTGAAATTTAATCTCAGAAGGTCATTGTGAAATTGCTTTCTCCATAAACAATAAACATACCAAATACTTTCTCCATGCCATGAACTGTGCAGGCATGAGGACTAGGATTCTGTGTGGTCCTTAGGGGGGCTGGAGAGATGGCTCACTGGTTAAGAGCACATGTTGTTTTCCCAGAAGATCTGGATTCAGTTTCCAACACCCACATATCCATGTATGTAAACTTCTCTGAGTCCAGTTCTAGGGGATCTGATGCCCTCTTCTGACCTCTGAGGACAGCAGGTTCACACGTGGTACATATCCACAGATGCAGACAAAATATTCAAATACATAAAACGAAGGGACTGTGAAACCAGAGGTATCACTGGTCGAGAAAGGACCTTTGTAGGTCTAAATTAGGGAGAGACAATAAGATACTGGGTATGTGGGCTCTGTTCTACCGTGGCTGCTCTACTTGGAGTGAAAAGCAAGTCTGTGACTCACACTGCGTGGTAACCAGGCACAGAGAATGAGCTTTAAACACTTTCACAGGCAAAAATCCTTGGAGCAAACGTTAATTGACACAGCACACAATACATGTTTGCTGGTTTGGGGGAAAGATGCTTTGTAAGTATACAGCTCCTGCTCGGAATGAGAACGTTTTTTTTTCACTATTGAAATCTGGTATGCCAAGCTGTGGCTAAAATTGCCATAGTTCTCAGCTCCTTTATCCTCCCAGCTCCCCACCTAGCCCCCCCCTAATTAACTAGGGTCCCCTAGGATGTATGGTTTGTCTAATCTATGGATCAGAAGAACTTACAACGTGCCTAGGTGGGTCAGAGTGTGTTGAGTAGCTACCAAAGCTAGTGTGACTTGTGGCAACATCTTGGGTGTGTACCTGTGACCGAATCAATTCTGTTTTTTTCAAGTAGCCAATCAGGACCTGGCAGGCCTACGTTAGGCAGCATATCTTTTCCCTCTGGAGGTATCTGTTTGTCTAAGAGCACCAGACAACTACCCAGTCTAAACTGTTCAATGGATGCTGGTTCTTTGGGGGCAGGGAGAGTGGTATCTGAACCTGTCTACTGCTTCTCCACAGCCTCACTGCTGCTGGTAACATCAGGCTCCCCTCACTCGTGCAGATGCTTTCTAGCTAGGCTGGTAGTGCCAGGGTAGAGTTCTCTGTGTGGGTCCTGCCTCGGCTGTGGCCTCTGACCTTACTGCTCTACTCTGTATCTTCTAAAATTATTGATATTTAGATGCAGATGTTGCATTTCAAACATTTATTCATTCATCTATTTGTCTATGTGTATGGGCATACATATGTCATATAAATTGTGTGCGTGTGTGTGTGTGTGTGTGTGTGTGTGTATGTGTGGTGTGGTGTGTCAGAGGACAACTTGCTGGAGTCAGTTCTCTCCTTTCACCAAGTGTGCTCTAGGGATCAAACTTGGTTGTCAGCCTTGGCAGCAAGAGCTTTTACCTGCTGTGCCATCGTGCCAGCCTCTCCCTTTCTTCCTCTTCTTCGCCTCTTCTTCCTCCTCCTCTTCTTCCCCCCTTCGTACCCCTTTTTGGTTCCTATTTCTGTCTCTGTGTCTCTCTCTGTTTCTGTCTCTGTCTCTGTTTCTCTGTCCCTCTATCTGTCTCTGTCTCTGTCTCTGGCTCCCCTTCTCATGGGTGTGTGAATTTGTGGAGGCTGGAGTGGCTACTTCCTGTCCTGCTTTATCCATGTCTTTGCCCCAGTCCCTTGAGACGGAGTTTCTCAGTGCACCTGGAGTTAGGCTGGCCCCTAGTGAGCTGCAGCAACTCTCCTCCCTCTGCCCGGACTTATTGCTGGAGTTACAGGCACGTGTACTGTCAAGCTTGGCTTTTTGCATGGCCTAGGGATCTGAATGCAGGTCCTTATCCTTCACAGGAATCTTTGTCAGTCATTGTCTCAGCTGCTAGAGCTCCCTTAACCTACACGTGAGGCAAGCACTCGTCAGAGCACGGCCCCGATGCCATGCCGGGGAAGCAGGATCTTCAGGTGGTTCGGGTGTTAGCCACACGCCTGGCGAGGCACACGTGCGGTCTCCCGTGCTGCATTCTGCCTGAGTCTACTCCCACTTTTCTTTCAAGCATATTTAGTCACATCTGAGTCACCGATTGAGCACAGCCTCGAAGGATGTTCTGTGTAGCCATGTATGGCTGGCTCCACAGTATGAGAAGTTCTATAAATGAGAAGAACAAGGCAGCAGGAGAGAAAATAGTATTAGGTAACGACTCTAGATTTAGCAGTTAGGGTAAACCTCTCCGAGGAAGTGACACGTGAAAAATCTCAAACTTAATGGAAAGGTTACTGGAATGACAAAACTCCATGTAGTCCCCCACCCCCGCCGCCCCTACGGCAGTGCGTCCCTCTGTCTGTCCATCTGTCCATCTGTCCTTCCTTCCTTTATACTTTTTATTTTTTTATTTTTTTATTTTGGTTTTTCAAGACAGGGTTTCTCTGGGTAGCCCTGACTGTCCTGGAACTCACTCTGTAGACCAGGCTGGCCTCAAACTCAGAAATCTGCCTGCCTCTGCCTCCCAAGTGCTGGGATTAAAGGCGTGCGCCACCACACCCGGCTATACTTCTTATTTTTTAATTTTGGCTTTTTTTCAAGACTTATTTATTTATTCAAGACTTATTACTTATTTATTACTTATTTATTACTATATATAAGTATGCTGTAGCTGTCTTCAGACACACCAGAAGAGGGTGTCNNATCTCATTACAGATGGTTATAAACCACCATGTGGTTGCTGGGATTTGAACTCAGGACCTTCGGAAGAGCAGTCAGTAATCTTACCCGCTGACCCATCTCGCCAGCCCCTAATTTTGGTTTTTATGAGATTAAAGTATCTTGTAGTCAAGGCTGAACTCACTATGTGGCCGAGATTGGCTTAGAACTCTTGATCCTCCTAGCTCTGCCTCTCGATTACTGGCCTAAGGCTTGCCTACCCACCTGCCTGCCTTCCTTCCTTTCTCTTTTTTCCCTCTCCCTTTCTTTATTCCTCTTCTCCCTCCATCCTTTTCTGTGTCAGGCGTTGAACATAGAGCGTCACATAGGCTAGACAATTGTTCTACCACTAAGCTGAGTCCTATGCTCCCAGGTCCAGCTCCTTTCAGCATTTTACATCATCTGCTCCATTCTCCACTCTCTTCTTTCCTTTACGGCACACATATGTGTAGGGATAGTATGCACATTCCATGAGGTATGTGTGGAAGTCAGAGGACAGCTTGCAGTAGCTGGTTCTCTCCTTCCATCTTTATGAAGGTTCCAGGGGTTGAACTCAGGCTCTCCGGCTTGGTAGCAATCACCTTTTCCCACTGAGACACGCCTTCTGCTAGCCCTATCCTCATTTTGTATTTGTTTCTTTTGAGACAAGGTCTCATGTAGCTGTCTAGCCTTGAACTAGTTATGTAGTTGAGGCTGGCCAAGAACTCCTTATCCTCCTGCCTCTACCTTGAGCTGGGATTACAGAAACAATCATCATGCTTGCCTTTCACAGTTTAAAATCGCTTTAAAATGAAATGGAAATTGGTTATGAAAGACAGATGTCACTAGCACACTAGAATCCCTGCAGGGGAATGGGATCAGGAGAAGAAGTGGGGGGACAGAAAAGTGAGGAAGAGTCTAGAGTCTGAAGAAACTCAAGGCTCAGTGGTTGGAAATAGCCCCAGGGCATGAAGGGACCCTGTCTTTCATACAGAAGTGGGTATTGTGGAAAATGGGTATAAGGCTTTGGTAGTGGGAAAGGAAGTGTGGTCTTGGAGCTGCCGTGTTATTGGAGGAAGCAAGGAGACTAGCTGAGAATGAAGGACAATGTGGTGAGACCAATACGGAACTTCTGTGGGGAGAAAGATACTGAAATTTGTATCAGGGTTGAATGTACTGGCTCAGACCTGTAATCCCAGCACTTGAGAGACTTTGGAAGAAGAACTGACTTAAGTTCAAGGGCATCCTGATCTACAAGGTGAACTTCCAGGCCAGGGCTCTATAGAAAAACTGGCTATTAACCAGCAGACTACCCAATCAACAAACTGACAAATGTAAGCATGCATTTGTTTGGTTTTCTTTTTCTTTTTTAATTTGTTTTTGTTTTTCTTAAACACTTTTACGACTTATTATTTATTTTATTTGCATGTACATATTGTGTGCACTCACGTGTAACAACTTACAAATGGACATCAGAGGAGGAACTGAGGGAATTAGTTCTCTTTCCATCGTCTGTGATACTGAACTCAGGTTATACAGCATGGTGGAAAGTGCTGTCACCGTCTTTTTAGCCATGTTTTCCTTTCTATCTTATTATTATTTTCATGTGTATGGGTGTTTTGCCTACATATATCTGTGTACCACATGCATGTCTGGTGCCCATGGGAGTCAGAAAGGAGCCTTGGATCCCTGAGACTGGAGTTACAAAGGGTCCTGAGCTACCATGTGGGTGCTGAGCATCGAACCTGAGTTCTCTGAAAGAATGGTCAGTGCTCTTAATCACTAAATCATCCATTTCTTCAGCACCCAATGCTTTTCTTAAATGAGCTTGGTACCTTTCCGAAGGGCGACATTATTCGTAGTTGTCTATTAGTGAGTGAAGAATGAGGCTTAGTTAAAGTGGCCAGTTTCACCCTTGAGCAGCATCGTTCAGTGATCCAGGGAAAGCCCCGGAAGAGAAGGAGGGAAACCTGGACACTCAGTGTTTCTGTTTCTATTTACCAGCTCACGTTTCCATGGAGAAAAGCTCAGAAAACTCCAAACAGCTGCCAAGCTCATGCTCAGTTCCTAAAGATGCACATGGACCGTGTTCATTAAGGCTGGCAAAGTTTTCAGAGAGCCTGGCATGATGTGGGCGGGGGCGTGAAAGACAAGATATTTTTAAATTTGGAAAGCCTCTTACCCCACCGTGTGAGAGGCTGAATCCAGTGTAAGTTTGGTGCTTTCTTGGTGGGAATTTTCTAGAACATATTGTCTGCAAAATCTCTGTGCTTAGCTGCGTTGAGTCCCTTCCTTCGCCCTTTGTTTCCTCTTTGTTGTACAAACTCCACCCAAGATAACCTCAGCCAACGGTGGTGGTGTGTGAAAAGCAATCCTAGCACACAGGAGGTGGAAACAGGAGTTAAACGCCAACCTGAACTACATAGCAAGTTCAAAGCCAGTCTCAGCTGAGATCCTATCTCAAACAAACTAAAAAACAGAACCAAAAAGATGTCTTTTCCCAAAAAGGACTTTCCTGAAACTATAGTATAGTGATCTGTCCCGAGAAGTGTGACATTCTACTGCCTGCCATGCTTACACTAATGGGCAAATATTGGCATCCTTTCTAAGCAATGGTGGAGTGGGGTCCAGCTAAGAACTGTCCAACAATCAACTCTTTCTTAGCGAAGGAGAAAGAATTGCTTAAGGAGAAGGAGGAGGAGCAAGAGGAAGAGGGAGAGTGGGAAGAGGAGCAGCTACTATATGCTACGTTGTAGGATCCATCCATTTCCAGGATTTAACGCTCCCACCATGTTCAATTGCAGAGTTCCAAAGTAACAGCACAAACTGATAGAGATGGGCACAATTAGTTCTGCAGATCCAGTGCAAACTGCCACCAACATACCAATGGTGGATTCGAGACAGATCAAGACTCTCCTGAGGCTCTCTTGGACTTACTGCAGCTTTCTCCATTTCAGCTGCCACCATGCACCCAGGTGGGTGGTGTGGTATTATCAACTGAGTTTGAAAAGATACTGCCTGGTTCATCTCAAGTGTCAACCTGGTTGACTGAGGGATGCCTGGATCTCTCTATCCGGGAGCTTCCAGAAATGTGTAACAGAGAGGGAAGGTACACCCTGAATGTCAATGGTGCCTTCCAATAGGCTGGGGTCTGAGGTGAAGCAAAAGCAGCAGAAAGAAGCCTGCTGGAACAGGATGCTCTCTGCTTCCCAGCCGCCATGATGAGCAGCTATACTCTTCTGTGCACCCACCCACCATGATCCTCTGCCTCTCCACCTATCACATAGCAAGAGGGTCAGCTGCCATAGACAGATCCCCTTTCCAATAGTTAACGTCAAGTATTCTGAGATAGTAAAGAAAACGGAGAAAGGCACACTCCTCCTTTGAGTGGTCTATTTAAAATTGATATTCAGAATAGTCCTTGTTTTCTTTACAGTAATGACTAGAACATTCTCAGCTACTGCATATCTCTCTCTCTCTCTCTCTCTCTCTAATCTATCTATCTATCTAATCTATCTAATCTATCTAATCTAATCTATCTATCTATCTATCTATCTATCTATCTATCTATCTATCTATCTATTTCTGTTTCCTCAGGCAGAGTAATAATTCTGGAGGATTAAAACATTTTGTAATGTGTGATGGCTAATTTTGGTTTTCAAGTTGACTGCATATGAAACCAAGTAATCTTAAAGTGATGAGAGATTGTCTTAATCAGATGATCTGAAGTAGGACAAACCACCCTAAACTGGACAGCATCTTCTGGTGACAGCCCAGATAATAAGTCACAGAAGAAGGAAGCTTTGCTTTTTGCCTACTTGACATCACTCTTGTTGGCAACGTCATCTCTTCTACTGCTGTGCCATATATTCTTTGGTCAATATTAGACTCAACTTCTTTGAGATTTCAGTGTTCTCTGAAGACCATCATCTCTCTAGGAATTCTCCAAGACTCCAGTACCAGATTGAGACTGCAAAGACATGCGGTCTTGTGGACTGCACAAGTACCAGATTCTTAGCCTCACTAGTGAGACAGCCATTGTTAGACTATCTGGACTGCATCCTGTAAGCTAATCTAGTCAGTTCCTGTGTGTTTGTGTGTGTATGTGTGTGTGTGTGTGTGAATTCTGTTCCTGTAGATGACCCTGACTAATACTATGTTTGGGTGCCTTGCCTGCATGTATGTCTGTGTACTAGGGTGAGTGCCTGGTGCCCTCAGAGGCCTGAAGATGTTGGATGCCTTGGCTCTAGAGTTACAGATGCTTGTGAGCCACTATGTGTGTGCTGGGAACCCAAACTGCATCTTCTGCAAGAGCATCAGGTGTGCTTAACTGCTACGCTGTATCTCCAGCTCTAATTCTGGGATTTTTTTTTTTTTAATATTTTCTGTCTAATGACATACCCCCAGATAATCAAGCAGTGCTTCAAACATAAAAAGCATTCAATAAATATTTTTGAATGAATGAATGAATGAGTATACGTGGTATACTTCCTTCCCACTATACACTCAGGGTATGCTGAGATCTCTGATTCACTAAACTATTATGCGTATATGTGAACATATACCATGTGCATGCAGATGCCCACGGAGGCCAGAGGAGGATGCCATATTCCCTAGAGCTGGAGTGACAGGCAGCTGTGAGCTGCCCACTGGGTATTGGGAGCAGGGCTCAGGTCCTCTGCAAGAGCAGTGTGTGTTCTTCATACTAAGCCATCTCTTCGGCCCTTCACTGAATTGGTTTTCATTGATGAACTTCTAAGAGGTTGAACAGGAAGTCATTGCTGACTAAAGTGGAAACAGCCGCTCTCCATTAGATCCTGAAAACATCCCCAGCCAACAAGCATCTGAGACTGGGACACCAGAACCCTCCAAGCATCTGAAAACTTGGCAAACCATTTTGCCTCACAGTGTGATTAAAGTATTATCTGACCCTACCCCATAGCCGGGGAGAGAGAATTCATTACGGTCTCATCAGTTCGAATTCATTTTCAGAGTGCAAAAAAATCAGTCACCCTTAAAACTCACTTGAGCTCACACATCCGAGCTGTTTAATTATGCAGACTCCTCCTGGCACCAGTTTCCTTCTAGTAATGGGGGTTATTGAATTGGCTTCACACGGCTCTAGCAGGATAGCTGTGGACACACCTAACTTGAAAGCAGGAAGGCTGTGTGATCTTCATGGGAAGGGTCAAGAGGATGAAAGATGCTTGCGGAATGAGCAAATGAAAAAAAAAATCATTTTTAAGCGTATTTGTTTAAAAACATCACATCTGTCTGTCTGTCTGTCTGTCTGTCTGTCTATTTATTTATTTATTTTGTGTCCAAGTGGTGAAGCATGAATGTGGAGGTCAGAGGACAACTGGTAGGGGTCAGTTCTATCTTTCCACAATGTAGTCCTGGGACTCGAAGCCAAGCTGTTGAAGGTAAGCATCTTCACCTGCTGAGAGCCACTTCGCTGGCCCCAGTTTCTGGAGTTTTCTATTTATGCTGATGCAATGCTTATCAGAGTTGACCTGTTTTCTTCATGGCTCCTTTTGTCCATGTGAAAAAACAACAACAACAACAACAACAACAACAACAACAACTATGATTCAGGTTTCAGTGGTGAGGTACCCCTACCAAGGCCTGAAGCATCAAACCTGTTAGCTAGTGCTGCTGCCAAAATTTCTGCCTCAAACCACAACCATTCCCCGCTTCATAATTGAGTATTAACAATTTTTGCTTAATGGGACTCCCTCTCATTCACTTCCCTTTCCAGTCGTGCTGGGGCTTGAACCCAAAGGTCTCTCACACACTAGGCTCCTCCGTTGAGCTGTTTTCTAAGTCCTCTAATTGGATTCCCTATGCATTTTTCATTAGCTGTGGTGTGCTCCAGGTGACTGGCTTAATGGAGGCAATATATAGCGATGTGGGTTTCGTCAGCCAGCAGGCTGGCCCGAGCTTACTTACATTCTGACGACAGAATTCCAAGAGAACAGATCTCTTGCTATGTGTTGTGTATGGGGTGGTGGCAAATGTGGGCAAATGTGGTCACAGAAAAACTCTTGGAAATCAGGTTTCTCCTTTCACCTGTAGGATCCTGGAATCAAATTCGTGAGTGGCAAGTGCTTTACCCTCTAAGCTATCGGACTGGCCCAAAACAGGATCTCTTGAAGCTCAAGGTTAGCGTCTGGTCAAGTCCACTTATTTTAGATAAGGAGGTCCTGAGGAACCAGGCATTGTGGTGCAGGTCTGTAATGGCAGCACTTATAAGATGGTGGCAGGAGGATTCTGAGTTCGAATCCAGTCTAGACTAGATAGCAAGGCTCTGTCTTAAACACAAACAAACAAACAAAAAAAAAAACCCCAAAGAGTTCATATGATAAGTCTACATTCAAAGCATGTGACCAGACTCCATCTCTGAGTGGGGTACCTAGAAAGGTATGTGAAGGCGCCTCTTCAAGAAACAGTTGAAGGATCTTGAATTTACTATAGCTACTGTTTGATCAGCGGAAGAATTTCTTTTTAGATGTGTGTGTGTGTGTGTGTGTGTGTGTGTGTGTGTGTGTGAGAGAGAGAGAGAGAGAGAGAGAGAGAGAGAGAGAGAGAGAGAGAGCTCTGAGAATTTGATGGGGATATCCCATTTAGGGCTGAGTGTTCCAAGGTCTTTCCCTTTCTGCTGGGGAGTCTCTGTATTTGTATTACAAATACTGGGGGGGTCTCTGTATTTGTTCCCATTTGCTGCAGGAGGAAGCTTCTCTGATGATGGCTGAGCAAAACACTGTTCTACAAGTGTCGTAGTCAGGATTTCTATTCCTGCGCAAAACATCATGACCAAGAAGCAAGTTTTGGAGTAAAGGGTTTATTCAGCTTACACTAACAAGTTGCTGTCTATCACCAAAAGAAGTCAGGACCAGAACTTAAGCAGGTCAGGAAGCAGGAGCTGATGCAGAAGCCATGGAGGGATGTTATTTACTAGATTGCTTCCCCCTGGCTTGCTCAACTTGCTTTCTTATAGAACCCAGGACTACCAGCCTAGGGATGGCACCACCCACAGTGGTCCCCACCCTTGGCCACTAATTGAGAAAATGCCTAACAGCTGGATCTCATGGAGGCATTTCCTTAGGGGAGGCTCCTGCTTGTGTCAAGTTGACACAAAACCAGCCAGTAGTACAATGAGTATAGTAGAATACCATTTAGACTCATTTTCTGCTACATTTTGTTTTGTTTGTTTGTTTTTAGAACAACAGTATCTGGCTTTACAATAAGTTCCTGGGCTATCTGGTCTCTGCTTCTTGGTAGGCAATTAATCTATGAACTTACCTCTTAGAACAGCCTTCATTATGTCTCATAAGTTTGGATGTACTGTGTATTCATTTTTCACTCAGTTCTAGAAAGTCTTTCATTTCTGTCTTGACCCAACCTTCCACTCAGTAGTAAGTTGTCCAGTGTCCATGATTTTCTAAGCTTTCTGTTGTTCCTTTTATTCTTGATATTCGGCTTTAATCATTGGTGGTCAGACAGGATACAAGGTACTCTTTCAATGTTCTAGTATCTGTTGCGATGGGCTTTGTGTCTGAGAATGCGGTTGGTTTTGGAGAAAGCTCCATGAGGTTCTAAGAAGATGGTATATGATTTTGTGTTTTGTTAAACTAGTCTGGAAATACATGTCAGGCTCGTTTGGTTTATGATGTCAGTCAGCGCCAGCATTTCTCTGCTTATTTTGGATGACCTGTCTATTAGTAAGAATGTGGTATTAACGTCTCCCACTATCCGTGTGGGAGGTTCAATGTGTGATTTTAGCTGTGGTAATTTTCCTTTACGAACTTGGGTGCCCTCATGTTTGGTGCATAGATGTTAAGAATTGCAATTGCAGCTAGGCATGGTGACACAGCCCTTTAATCCTATTATTAAGGAGGTAGAGGCGGGTGTATCTCTGAGTTCAAGATCAGGCTGGTCTACAAAGCTAGTTCTAAGCTATCCAGGGCTACAAAGAGAAACCTTTTCTTCCTTCCTTCCTTTCTCTCTCTCTCTCTCTCTCTCTCTCTCTCTCTCTCTCTCTCTCTCTCTTCTTTCTTTCTTTTCTTTTCTTTTCTTTTCTTTTTTTTTGGTTTTTCGAGACAGGGTTTCTCTGTATAGCACTGGCTGTCCTGGAACTCACTCTGTAGACCAGGCTGGCCTCAGACTCAGAAATCCGCCTGCCTCTGCCTCCCAAGTGCTAGGATTAAAGGCGTGTGCCACCACGCCTGGCTGAGAAACCTTTTCTTATAAAAAAAATGCACAAACAAACAAACAAATAAATAACAGTGTCCTTTTGGCGGACTTTGTCTTTGATGATAATGTAGTGCCCTTTCTATCTCTTCTGACTAGTTTTGTTTTGAAGTCTATTTTGCCAGATATTAAAATGGCAACTCCAGCTTGCTTTTTAGGTCCATTTTCTTGGAATATCGTTTTCCATCCTTTTAGTCTGAGGTGATGTCTATCTTTGATCTTAAGGTGTGTTTCTTGGAATCAGCCAAAGGATGGATCCTCTTTTCTTACTCATTCTGTTACTCTGTGTCTTTTTATTGGAGAATTGAGTCCATTGATGTCAAGAGGTATCAATAAGCAGTGCCCATTGATTATTTTGTTGTTGTTGTTGTTGTGTGTGTGCACACTTCCCCTCTTTTTGATTTGCTGGTTAGATATTATCTATTACCTGTGTCTTCTTGGGTGTGGTTAACCTCTTTAGGTTAACGTTTTCCTACTAGCACCTCTAGTTGGGTTGAGTTTGTAGACAGATATTACTTAAATTTGGTTTTATCATGGAATGCCTTCTTTTTTTTACATCTATTGTGATTGAAAGTTTTGCTGGGTATCAGAATCTGGGCTGGCATCTGTGGTCTTTGTCCAGGCCCTTCTGGCTTTTATTGTCTCCATTGAAAAATCAGGTATAATTCTAATATGCCTGCCTTTACATGTTACTTGGTCCTTTTCCCTTGCAGGCTTTTATATTTTTTTCTTTATTCTGAACATTTAGTATTTTGCTCATTATGTTCAAAGGGGGATTTCTTTTTTTGTCCAATCTATCTGGTATTCTGTATGCCTCTTGTACCTTGATAGGTATTTCCTTCTTTAAGTTAGGGAATTTTTTTCTGTTTTTTTTTTTTTTTTTTTTTTTG
>NC_034597.1:58077387-58111023 GCF_900095145.1 Mus pahari
ACACACACACACACACACACACACACACACACACACAGAGAGAGAGAGAGAGAGAGAGAGAGAGAGAGAGAGAGAGAGAGCTTCTATATTTTCTCTGCTTTTGACTTGTCTTTGTTTCTCTTCCTCCTCCTCCTCCTCTTCCTATTATTCTTAGATTTCGCTTTTTCATGGTGTCTTAGACTTCCTGAATGTTTTGTGCCTAGTATTTTCTTCTGTCTTGTCTCTGATGTGTGAGATTCTATCTTCCATCTCTTGTATTCTGATGGTATGGCTTGTCTCTGTAGTTCTTGTTCAAGTTTCTAAGTTTCTCATTTCCTGAGTTCCCTCAATTTGGGTTTTATTTATTTAATCCATTTTCACTTTCAGATCTTGAACTGTTTATTTACTTCCACAGTTTGTGTTTTCGAGTACTTTAAGGAATTTATTAATTTTTCTGTAAGGACCTCTATCATATTCATAATTTCACATTCATAATATCACATTTATAATTCATAACATAGTTTAAGATCTTTTTCTTGTGCTTTAGCTATGATGAACTACTCCGTGCCTGCTGTAGTAAGGTTGCTGGACTCTAGTAGAGACACATTGTCCTGGATGCTGTTGGTTGAGCTTTTACACTGGCATCTAAGCATGTGGGATTAGGAAGACTGTAATTCTAGGTGCTGATATCTGGTCTTGTCTTTGTTGAGTGGGTGCTTTGTTCCTTGGTTTCTGTTTCTCTCTTGTTCTTAGGAGAGTGTGGTGGCTGTGCATTACCTGGTAGGAAATTCTTCTGTGGTCTTCATAGGTGTGGCTACTGGGGGTTCCAGGTAAAACGGGTTTCTGGGTATTGGGAGCTGGCAATTAGGAATGGGGATAGGCTAAAAGGGGCTTGAGGGAGGGTACACAGGAAGGGGAAAATCAGGGTGTTTCACCAGGGTCTGCTTAATCCCCTTGGGAATGAGGGTAGAGCGTGAGGAGACCCCACAGCAGAAGGTCTGCTACAGAACTGGTTGTGAGACTGGGGACTGGACCTGAAGGAATGGAGGGAGATGAGAAGATCTGCAGTTAGCCCGTTTGCTTCCTTAGTCAGAGTGGCTTGTGCTTCCTCGGGGCGTGCCTGCTGGAGTTGGGGGTGGGTTAGGAGGGGAGGCTCTGTGTGACCCACTAGAGCTGGGGGCAGGAGGTGAAGGGAGGCTGCAGCTGGTGTTCTGCTGTGGAGCTGGGGGTGAAGCTGGCTGGATGATTGCTTTCAGTGGGGCAGAGGGCAAGATAAAGATCTGCAGTCAGTCTACTTGCTTCTCTAGCAGGAGTCTGGCTCACAACTCTAATGGCTGAGAAGCTCAGACATCT
This sequence comes from Mus pahari, assembly GCF_900095145.1. Classification (NCBI taxonomy): domain Eukaryota; kingdom Metazoa; phylum Chordata; class Mammalia; order Rodentia; family Muridae; genus Mus; species Mus pahari. The sequence goes on from NC_034597.1 coordinate 58,078,720, forward strand.
TGAGAGCTTGGGATAGAGAAGAGAACAAACTAAGAGCATAAGAAAGGAAAGAATTGGAGCTGATACTATTAGTTGAGTGGAGATTGGCCTAAAACTGCTGCCATCCATCTGTATGTGGCTTCATGATTCCTCCATACAGAATGCACTGCAACCACGCTTGATGTCTGTGGGGACTGCAACCTACTGTGGGAAACAACCTGAGTCTCAGCCGTTTACAAATAGCCAACTGTTTAAACTCTGTTTTTGTTTTGTTTTTATTTATTTATTTTTTAAGACAGGGCTTCTCTGCGTAGCCCTGGCTGTCCTGGACTCACTTTGTAGACCAGGCTGGCCTCAGACTCAGAGATCTGCCTGTCTCTGCTGGGATTGAAGGTGTGCACCACCACCCAGATCGAAACCTATAAGATAGACAACTGACATTGCGCTTCTGCATGCCTTTCTGTGTCTTCTGTGTCACATTCTCTTCTTTGGCTATAAATGTAGCCTTACCCATTTGGTAGTCTGGTGCATTCTCAGCTTTGAGTCTACACTGCTACTTGGTTCTAGAATAGTAAATAAAAGCAATTGGGAAATGGAAAATTGGGGCTGGAGAGAAGAAGGCTCAGTGGTTATGATTGCTTCCTGCTCTTGCAGAGGGTCTGAATTTGGTTCCCAGCACCCATACCAGGCATCTCAACAGCCACCTGTCAACTCTTGTTCCAGGGAATTCGAAACCCTCTTTTGGCTTCCACATCATACATACACACATGCACACAATCTGCTTTATGTAGATGTCAGCTCTTAAAGCATTCATTGTTAATGCTGAGCATACGCTTGTATGCTGGCTAGTTTTATGTCACTGAGATGGATAGACTTTGGATCGGGCTAATTTTGACATGTGATGGGTTTGCATGTGTGTGTGTGTGTGTGTGTGTGTGTTTTGTTGTTGTTGTTGTTGTGTTCCCTCCCCTCTTGTTTTTTTTTAACTAATAAAGTTTATAAAATAAAAAATATATATTGCCGGGCATGGTGGCGCACGCCTTTAATCCCAGCACTTGGGAGGCAGAGGCAGATGGATTTCTGAGTTCAAGGCCAGCCTGGTCTACAAAGTGTGTTCCAGGACAGCCAGGGCTATACAGAGAAACCCTGTTTCGAAAAACATCTCTCTCTCTCTCTCTCTCTCTCTCTCTCTCTCTCTCTCTCTATATATATATATATATATATATATATATATATATACATATGTATATATATATACCCCAGTACTGCTATATGTCACTTGGCAGAAAGAGGGTTACAGAACCATCTTGGTGCCCCTACCCCCTTCTCTTTTGAGGTAGGAGCTTGCTATGCATTCCTGGCAGACCTTAAACTTCTAATCTTCCTATGTCCACCGCCTAAGGATGGGGCTCTAGGACTGTGTTGCTCGGCAGCCACTCTTCCATCAGAGCCTCGTCTTCAGCTCCTGTTATTATTTTCCCTTTTGAGACTGAGACTCAGTTAGACAGAGTCTCAAAAAGCCCACAATGACCTAGAGCTCATTGTGAAGCCAAAGATGATGAGAACTCTTGGCCTTCCCGCATTCCTCACCCAGGTGCTGGGATTTCAGATGTTTGCCATCACGCCTGGCCAAGGGAACCATACACTGCTATTCTGTTCTTTCCATGCGGAGCGTCCAGCGCCCGCGGGATTTCCAAGGCTGTAGATCTCTGGGGTTAGTGGGGGTTTTAAGACGGAAGCTTGGGAAATACATGTGGGCTGGGAATGTGGGCTTGTAATTGTTCAGCTTCCCTGTGCTATTTAAAGCCTTGGAGTGAATGAGCTGTGCAAAGGAAGAGGAAAAGAGGGCCCTGGTGGAAACTCTGAGGATCCCGAAAACTCACCGCATGGAGAGGGAGCCCGGGACAGTGGGGCTGCAAAATAAAAGAGGGTTAGATCTAGACAAGGCAGCCTCTTGGGGTCTGCAGCCCTGTGGGTCCAGGCTGCACAGGCTTTGAAGGGAGAAGGGCCTGGTTTCAGCATTCTGGCGTCGGCAGGAGCCCCTTGAGTGGAGCACTGAGTGGGTCCCAGACATGAGAGGAAGCAGGGGATGGGAGGGTGAACACAGGCCTCTCTGTTACTCTTCAGGCCTTTAGAACACGCTAGCCTGAGGAGGGTGTGGGTAGAGCACAGACTTTTCTTTAAGGTGGGAAGAAGTTAGTATTTGACGCTGAAGCCACAGGAAAGAGATGAGAGCTGCTGAGGATCTCTGAGGTGGCTCAGCAGGGAAAGACACTTGTCACATAAGCCTCAACACCTGAATCCATGGCAGAAGGAGAGAGCAAGAGCAACCAGTGTTTGCTCTCCTTCTTTCCTTCCTTCTTTCTTTCTTTCTTTCTTTCTTTCTTTCTTTCTTTCTTTCTTCCTTCCTTCCTTCCTTCCTTCCTTCCTTTCTTTTGTTATTCAAGGCAGGATTTCTCTGTATAGCCACAGCCATCCTGGAACTCACTCTGAAGACCAACTGGTCTCAAACTCTGGAATCTGCCTGCCTGTGTGCTGAAATTAAAGGAGAGAAACTCCACATCTGGCTTGATTTTTTTTTTCTTTCTTACTTCTTTTCTCTCTTATATTTATTAATTTTGTGTGAATGTGTGTTATGGGTGCATGCCACAATTTGCATGTGTGGAGGTCTGAGGACAGCTTTGAGAGTCAGTTCCCTCTTTCTGCCATGTGGGTCCCAGGGATTAGTTTCAGATTGTCAGGCCTGTCAACAAACGCCTTACCCCTTGGCCCATCTTGCCAAGGACCCAGGTTCCGAGAACTCAGCTTCTCTTCCAAGCATGTACTTGGTGGCTCACAACTGTCCGTAGTTATATTGGCCTCTTCAGGCACCAAGCATAGACATGGTACATAGGCATATATTTGGACAAAATACCCAATCATATAAAATAAAATAAAGAAAATTAAGAAGGAAAAATATTTAGAGATGTATTCTTCACTGTGATTTTATAAAATTAGTGTTCATGTGTGTGTGTGTGTGTGTGCACATGCACATATACATGAGGGCATGCACAAGTCCCAGCATGCACAGAACATGTCTGGTGGACTGAGGACCACCTTCAGGAGTTGGGTCTCTTCTTCTACCATGGATTCAGGTGGTAAGGCTTACATGGCAAGTGTCTTCTCCTGCTAAGCCATCTTGCCTGTGCTGTTTCCTGACTTCTGACGGGATATGGTTATTGCACCATAATATGATAGAAACCTTTTTTTCTGAATTGGAGTTGAAAAGACAGCCTTGAATCCTTTTTCAGGGTGACTACAGTAGTCATATGCACACACAGTATGTAAAAAGGGTATCATTTAAAGGCTGTGCAAAATAGACACATAGAAATTTTCCCAGAGGTCCGACAACAGTTCTGAAATGAGCATGGGATGCGGGATGCAAGCAGGAGGAGTTGGTTGCTTGTGTGCATCTAACAAATAGCAGTCAGCGACTACCAAAGGGTCCATTGAGCATTTTCTGAAAGCAGAACAATGTAGCAATTTAGTCTCTATGACATCACTTTTTAAAAATAGCTGCTTTCAGCAACCGATATGGGTTCATAATGAAAACGTTTTTTCATCTCGTTTGGGAAGAGGGCGGGGGACATTTGGGGGCAGGAGTGACCAGGGACTAAGTGAGATAAATGTCCTAATTGTACCCAGTCTCCAAGTAAATAGAAATGTAACTGGCACCGAGCTGCAAGGTCACGTGATTACTCTCTCATTAAAAATATTAAGCAAAAAAGTCGGTTCCATTGTTTGGCCTTCTGGCTTTTTTATCATCTGTGGTGTTTGGGAGATTAGGAACAATAGGTAGTAACCAGACGTCTCTAAGGCTGCTTCCAGAGGCCTTTCTGGGGATGCTGAAGGTGTGGCCAGATTGAGGCCTGGGCCAGGCTGGGCTGTGCAGCTGGTTCAAGGGCTGGCTCCCACCCGCTGCTGCCACCCCCAGGGCAGATCATCCTTGGGCTAGCAGATCCTCTAGGCTCACAGTCTGCCATCCGGCAGACCACATGCACGGTTCAGTTTACTAACCTAACCACACAAGGACCTTATTGCCCTGGGGCTGCAGGAAAAGGTTTAATAGGCGGTGTCAGGAAAGTTTCCTAGTCTAAGTGTACCCCGCCCCCCACAGGGCAATTCTCAACCCAGACCCAACACCAGGTTCTAAGTGTGCAGCTGGGCAGAGTCTTGGATGGGCTCCAAGGCTTGGAGCTAGCACCCTAAGAGTCTCTTCATGTGCAGCTGCTGGGGCACTAGCTAAGATCACCACTGGGCTGCTGCTACTTCAAAATATAAGTCTCCCTGAAAGGCAGGACAGGGAAGTACTTTTGTCCCCCCCCCATCCCCCTTGATCCCTCCCTTCCTGTATGCCTCCATCTCTGCCTGCCTCCATCCCTCCCTGTGTCCTTTTCTCTCCGCCTCCTTCCCTCCCTTCCTTCCTCACTCCCCTTCCCCCTCCCTACCCCAAGCAAACTATCTGTAGTGCATGCAGGCTGTCCTCAGATCCCCACCCTCCTGCCTACTTTGGTGAAGAGCCGTGGTCACAGGCACGCACCACCGTTCCTGTCTTTTTCAGAAGTTATTGGAAATTATTGGCTGACATTGTACCAGCCACTGTGTACAGACGGGGCAGAATTCCTCCCCGACAGGAGGAACCTGAGGTCTGGCTGGTGGAAACCAATGTACCATGCGATTCCTTTTCACAGATTCCGTGACAGGACACTGTACAAAGCACAGTGGACTCTGGAGAGTGGCTCATTTCATCCAGCATGGGACTGCACCACGAGGCAAAGCTTACAGGAGGCACCACTGTTTATGGAACCATCAGAACCACCAGGGTTCAATTCCACATCAGGTGAAGTTCAAGTACCAGCGGCAAGGTTTTGTTGAGCATCTTTTGTGCCCCAGGCACTGTCTCAGAACCATCTACTCTGTCCTTCATTTGCATGCATGCCTTTAATCCTAGGACTTGTGATTTTAGTTCGGGTGTCCATTGCTTTGAAGAGACACCAGGACCACAACGCTTATTAAGGGAAGCATTTAATTGGGGCTGGCTTACAATTCAGAGGTTTAGTCCGTCATCCTTAGAGTGGGAAGCACGGTGACACATAAGCAGAAGCAGATACGAGGCTGGAGACGGAGCTGAGAGTTCAACAGCTTGCTCCAAAGGCAGTGAGATACACTGGCCAGACTTGAGCTTGTAAGAACTCAAAGCCAGCCTCTACTGTTACACACTTCTCCCAACAAGGCCACACCTAATAGTGCCACTCACTATGGGCCAAGCATTTAAACCCTTGAGTCTGGGGGGAGGGGAGCATTAGTATTCAGATCACAACTGGGGAAGCAGAAGAATGCCAATCTCTATGAGTTCAAGGTCAGCTTGGTCTACATATCAAATTCCAGACCAGCCAGGGCAACATAGTGAGACTCAATCTCAAAAGAATCTAAACAAACAAAAAGGAAATGCCTGTAGTTAGGAATAGATGTTTTCCTCTCTTCTTCCTTCTCTCCTCCCTTTCTTTCCTCCTCTCTTCCTTTCCTCCCCTACCTCGATGATGGGGGGTCTCATTATGTAGCCCAGGCTGGTCTTGAACTCAAGATTCTGCCTCAATCTCCCAAGTGCAGGGTTTATAAAAGTGTGTGCTGATACATCTGGCTTATCATACATTTTTACATTGTTGTGCAATCACCATTTGCATTTACATCGCTTTAGATATGCTCTAATCCAGAGAGTTCTAAGACTATAGGACAATTGTGTGTAGGTCACTGTAAACATTATGACATTTTATAGAAAAACTTGACACCTCAGAATGTTGGTGTCTTCAAGGGTCTTAGTATCTGTTCCTTGACAATGCTGCGGGTTCACTGTACCAGAATGAGAGCTTAGCCACCTTTTCTGACTGTACAGGTCATTCTCGTTGTACCTTATGTTAGAAACCAAGAAAAATCTGTGTCACCCAAAGAAACACATCTATGTGTATTTGCTAGAACTAGTTGGGTCTTAGAACACTCTGCAAGCACATATAACCAAGATGGCTTCCATCTTTTATCCTGGACGTAAGTAGTGGTGACCACATCTTATCTCACTGGTGAGAGCTTGGCGTCACAGTTTGATTCTACTGGCTAATCTGGCACTAAGAGGAAGAAACAGGCTCAGGAAACACGAGCTCTTCTCAGGTTAACTACCTTTTTAAACAAAACGTTTCTCACACTTAAGATGTGTGATGATTTAGTCACTTTTCCTTACGGCAGTTCCCCTATTTGAATGACTGGAAAATACCAAGTTGTACATGGAAAATACCATGTGCTACAGTTATGTGCCTGTGACAGTGTGTGAGCCAGTAGACAGTCTCACAGTGGCTGAGACCGGGATCAGCATCCGGATACCAACATCTTACATTTGAGTTTTAGCTACACATACTACTTGCTTGGTGATCTTCGCCGCTCTGTGTCTCAGCCTTGCCATGTGTAGTACTGTTTTCGAGACAAGTGTCTTGGGTAACCCAGAATGACCTCAGACTGATTAATGCCTTTGGATTCCTGAATCTTCCATCCCCACCTTTCAGATGCTGGGTTGCAGGATGTCCTACCACCTCCAGCTTCATTTGTTTATTTTGGTTTTTAGAGACAAGGTTTCACCGCATACCCCAGACTGCCCTTGAGTTTACTATTTGGCCCAGGCTGGTCTCAAACTTGAAGCAATTCTGCCTCAGCCTCCTAAGTACTGGGGTTATAGGCCTGTGCCACCATGCCCAACTATTGCAATTTCGTATTTATTTTTTTTTATGTCTGGACGTTTTGCCTGCATCTATGTCTGTGCACCACATGTGTGCAGTCAAGTGCCCTTGAAAGCCAGAAGAAGGTATTGGACTCCCTGGAACTGGAGTTATAGTTGTAGGCTTCCGCATGAGTTCTGGGAATTGAACCCAGGGCCCCTAAGAACAGCTCATGCTCTTAACCACTGAGGAGTCTTTCTAGCCCCAGCTAATCTCATTTATAACAGAGGTAATGGGAAGATGTATTTTCCAGGTAGTAGCTATCAGAAGAAATCATGCGGTGGGTGCCCAGCCTCTTTTGTACTTGAGCTATCTCAGTGACCTACATGTTCTGACACAATGTAAACGCCTTGCCGACAGTCACTACATGTATTATTCAGGGAATGACAAGACAAAGTTTGTACGTATTTGCTAAGAGACTGTTTGTTTTTTTTTCCCTAAGTATTTTCAGTCTGTGGTTGGTCCAGTCTGTGGACACCGAATCTGTAGATACAGAGGCCCCACAGTTTTTGCAGGGGAGTCAGATGTTCTGGGTGGAGCCTGTCACCCCAGTGCACTGGCTTGGCAAAATCTAATGCCTCTGAGCATAGAAGTAAATGTGCCGTGAAGAAATTTTCTGTAACCAATTCCAGTAATAATTGGATTAGATCCTTATTAGATACAGATTTCAATAAAGCAGCGATGTTAACTTCATGTTTAAGTGAACATGACTGTTCACAGAGATCAAATGACACCACATTAAATTAGCATTGGCTATTGCCCCCTGGCAAGATATAGGTTAAACGTGAGGTTAGATTATCTTGAACTAACAAAGCCTTGAAATTATGAGTGTCATCTTGAAAATTATACTATGTAAATAGAGACTTTATGATTTACTTTTAAAAAACCTATTTATTTAATCACTTTACATCCTGACTGTAGCCCCTCCCCCTGTTCCAGTCCCCCCTTACATAGGCCCTCCTCCCATCCTCCCTCCCCTTTTCCTCTGAGAAGTGGGAGCTACCTCCTCTCTCCCCCACACACTGTACCAACCCACCATGGCACATCATGTCACTGTAGGGCTGAGCATGCTATCTCCCACTGAGGCCAGGGAAGGTAGCACAGTTAGGGAAACAGGATCCACAGGCAGGCAACAGAGTCAGGAATAGCTCCTTCCTCCCGCCCCCAACCCCTCCAGTTGTTGGGGGACCCACATGAAGACTAAACTGTACATCTGCTACATATGTGTGTGTGTTGGGGGGTAGAGTGGCCTAGGTCCAGCCCGTGCTTGATCTTTAGTTTGTAGTTCAGTCTCTGGGAGTCCCCAAGGATTAGCTGACTCTGTTAAGTCTTCCTGTGGAGTCCCTATTCCCTCTGGGTCCCTCAATCCTTCCCCCAACTCTTCCACAAGGTTCCCTGAGCTGTCTAATGTTTGCCTATGGGTGCCTGCATATGTTTCGATCAGCTGCTGGGTGAAGCTCCTCAGAGGACAGTTGTGCTAGTCTCCTGACTACAAGCATAACAGAGAACCATTAGTAGGTATCAGGGGTTGGTTCTTGCCTATGGGATGGGTCTCAAGTTGGGCCAGTCATCGGCTGGTCATTCCCTCAGTCTCTGCTATATCTTTGTCCCTGTGCTTCTCGTAGGCAGGACACATTTTGGTTGAAAGGTTTTGTAGGTGGGTTGACTGCTTTGCTTTTATAGAAATCAGAACACAAACCAGTTCAAGCAAAAAGCTAGATTTGAGCCTTCAGGATCTTAATTTTAAATTTAAAGTGTAAAACCAGGAATGATAGTCCAAAAGGTTTGTTGCATACTATGCAGGAAGCTGAGGCGAGAGGATTTCAAGTTCTAAGCCTGTTTGGGTAACTTAGATCTCATCTAAAATTAAAAAGTGTTGCTGGGTATCATGGCACACCCCTTTAATCCTAGCACCCAGGAGGCAGAGGCAGGAAGATCTCTATGTGTTTGAGACCAGCCTGGTCTACAAGGTGAGTTCCAGGACAACTAGGACTGTTACATAGAGAGAACCTATTTTGAAAAAAAACAACTGTGAGCCACTATGTGGGGGCTGGGGAATCTAACTCCAGTCCCCTGGAAGAGCAGCCAGTGCAGTTAACTGCTGAGCCATCTGTCTAACTCCACCTGCCTTTTTATTCTTTAACTTAAAAAAAAAAACTTATTTATTTATATTTTATTTTAGAGACAGGGTTTCTCTGTGTAGTCCTGGCTGTCCTGGAACTCACTTTGTAGACCAGGCTGGCCTTGAACTCAGACATCCAATTGTCTCTACCTCCCAAGTGCTGGGATTAAAAGTGTGTGTTGCCTACCTGGTAGGCTCCACCTGTCCTTTTTTGAGTGGCTACGGTCTCTGTCCTGTTTTGCCAAAGGCTGCACATTCACTTCTGGAGTGTACACAGAAAGCAGGCAAAAGTGCATCCGGGCTTTAAATGACAACGAAGGCAGTATGCAGCCAGCTGGGAGTGTGGGAGGGTAGACAAGAAGGTTCAGGAATCGGAGTTACATCCAGAGAAACTCAAGAGTGTCAATCCAGAGCAATGCAGATGGATGGTGGAGAGGAAACCCACAGTGGGTTAAGTGCACACAGGACAATGTCCAGCACTCCCAACCCCCTTGTTGGAATGGAGCCCACAGATTACCCACTAGGTAAATGCTCTCCCAGTGAGCTATGGACTAGCATAGCCTTGGATCAGCATCTGTTCTCAAATTCTCTTTTCAGCTATCCTTCCTGCCCCATCTTCTCGGCACCTCAAAAACAGTAGCACACTGACAACGGTTTAACGTTTGGTTTCCTGGGAGAAAAAGGTCTGGTTTATAGTGTTTGCAGATTTCCCTGGTATAAATAACTACTGTGGGTGGGGTGGGGGTGGGGGATGCCAAGCTCCCTAGGGATATCACTGAGCAGAGCAGGCTGCGCTATAGAGCAAAGCGCTGCGAAGAGGTGCCCAACAGCACCATCCATACAGATTCCCCCAAGGAATGTGCTAAGACAGGAGTGAAGAGCTTCCAGAGGGCTGCTATGCGAGGAAGGCAGAGTGGGTTTGCTAAAAGGCTGCTGTGGCTCCCCATTTCCCTGGTAGCTTAAACAGCAGGTACTTAGCGGCTTACAGTCCCAGAAGCGGAAGTCCAAGCTCTAGACGGCAGCAGACTTGACATCTACTGAGGCCTCTGTCTCCCTCGGCTTGTGGGTGGCTACCCTGGTTGCCGGAGACATCTCAGAGCCCTGGAGCAAGTAGGAACGGTTAGAGAAAACGGTGGCAGGAGACTTGTCTGCAGCTAAGCCGAGGCATCTGCTTTGATCTTTATAGCTATAGATAAAAGAGAGTAACAGATCGGAGTGTCAGACCTGGAGTCAAACAGGCTGCCTTCAAGTGAACTTAACCTTGGGAGAGTCAGGTCATTCTCAGCTCTACTGTGTTTCTCACCCACAATACACAGCTCAGTCTGCAGTTGGTAAGTGGAATTACATGCTCTTTTGTGTAGCCTTTAACTGGGTGCCTGGCACAGAACTGGAAAGGACCCAACCCCCACCCCTCCCCACGTGAGTCACCTCCCCTGCAAGCCTCTCCGTGGAGCCATGCCAACCTGGGTGAATTTGTTCTCCTTCCCTGGGTGGGAAGAGAAGCCATCTGTCTGTAAAATCTGGAGTCTCTGTTTTCTATCACCGAGGGCTTGGATTTTGTCCTGGTATCTTTTTCTATAGGCTATGGAAACCTATTATTTGAAGAAAAAAGAAAAAGAAGAAGAAGTAAATTTAGGCCCATGGAGAGGGAAGACTGGGTGATCTGCAGGGAGGAGACAGAAGCGCTTGGAAGATTTGGGGCAGGATGGAGGACATTGGCTCTAACAGGTGCTGGGCTCTCCCAGCCCTGTGCTCTCCTGGCCTAGAACCTGCCAGAGGGCAGTGTGGAATGCCAGTAACATTAGGCCACCCAGAGGGACATGGACCTCTGCTATTTGACAGTCTTTTCCTGGGGGAAGAAGCAACCTAGCAGTCTATTCACCCTAGATAGGACTCCTGTAACAGACTAAGGACACCGTCAAAGATCAACTTACTGAACAAATGAGGTTTATCGGGGTTATTTAGGCAGATATGGGCAAGAGGTTACTTAGAGCAGTAGAAATGGCTCCAAACACCTATACTGCCAAAGCCAGCATGGGTGACAGCTCACAAGGTCTGGAAACCTGGAGCACACCACACAGCCTGTGGAGAGCTCAGCAGGCTGGGGAATGTCCTTTCCAGGCAACTCAGCTTTGTTTCTTCTAGGCAATTCTGCTGGTCTCTGCTCCTTTCAGGCAGCTTGGCTGGTTCCTGCTTGTTCCAGGTGGCTGGGCTTGTCTGATGCTTCTTTCCAGCTTGGCTCATCTGAGAGTAACACTCTCTCTTTCTCTGTCTCTCTCTCTCTGTGTCTCTCTTTTTCTCTCTCCTGTTTATATACTCATAGGGAGGGAGGAGCCTAATGACTCTGGTCAGTTTCAGGGACTTCCTGAAGCTGTTTTGAATTGTGTACTTCCAGTCTTATAGGAGTGTCTCTTCAGGATACAGTGTTTCACCTACCAGAACATCCTGTTGTTTCACCTCCTTGTAAACAGTCCATCCTAAAACATCCTGTTACTTCTCATCTCTTTTACATCCATCCCGTGTCTCAGAAGTTTCCCTCCAAAATGGAAGGCTCTAACCTGGGAGGAAACTGCTGCACAGCATACCATGCTATATGGACAGAGTCAAAGGACTTTAGAGACGGGGCATCTAGCCTAGTGGTAGAGCTAGGGGGTTGGAAGGGAAGAGAATATCTCCTGTACCTCTTCTGGACTTAGAATATTTGAGAGACATGCTGCCACCTCTGGCATCCTCCAGTTAGCATGACACCTAGCCCCTTTATATTATGGGTAAGGATGCGGATCCAGGAAAAACTGGTTTAAAAACCAAGTTTGTTGAAAAGTAACTTGCTTTGCTAAAACCTGGGGTCTTGAGACAAAGGAGAAAGGGAGGACAGGTAGTTAATGAAGGCACATTGCAGCCTCTCACATGGCTACCCTTCTGGAGAAGGAACGTAGCTCCTTTCTGCGTTTCTCTCACCCCCACACAGAAACTGTCATCAGTGTCTTCCCATCTTAAACAGGGGAAGAATGACAACATACTTTTCCATCCCAGATTGGAAAAAAGGAAGAAATGGCATTTCTCCCCACTCTTTTGTCCCGTGTTCTGCTTGTCACTCCTCCCTCTTCACGCCCTCTTCCTACGTACATGCACACAGGGTTTCCTGCTGAACTGTGAACAAATGAGCTGTTGTCTGTGAAACTGACCACCAAGCCTGTGAGTGCCTACCTTCATAGTTACTGCCCATGAAACCAGAACATTCCTTCTTCAGGTTTCTTCTTAAGCAGTTTCGAAGAAAGGGGACCAATCCACATGTGGGGTCTGCCCACTGGCTAACAGGGGTCTCAGCAGGATCTAGACGATATGTAGCTGATGAGTAGAGATTGAATAAATACTCTTGTCTCAAAAGACCCAGAATGATTGGAGTATAGAGCAGCAACGTCACTTTTCACACAGAATATAAGACTCCTGACCTTTGAACCAAAACGTGGAAAAGATGATAGCTTTTGGGTGTAACAAATTCAAGGTCATGGCACTTTGTGGGATGGTAACACATCTCACCCTCCCTGTTACAGAAATGAGGAGGGACCCCAGACCATAGGCAGAGTGAGCATCTGAGGAAGGCAGTGGAGTTCAAGGGTCTCGCCAAACCCTGGTGGTGATTTTGGGGGTGGGGAGGAAGGACCTGGTGCATCCTTGGCTTCTGCGAGGCTATAAGGATATCATGTATAGCAAGATTTTAGCACTATGTATGGCCATGTGCAGAGAAGTCACTTATGCAAACATGGCATATAGCCAGGAACTGGTAATGGGTCCCTTCCAGAGGGGAGGAATGGGGAGAAAAGGGGGAAAGACTAGAAAGAGGAAATGAGCCAGGGGAGCCAAAGTGGAGGTGGATTTAAATAGGTTCATACCAACCCAGGAGCCGAATGCCACTAAAAATCTTGGCAGAAAGCAAACTTGTTATCCATTCAGCTAGATCCCATGATGCTCCAACCCCAATTCTGTTCTGCAAACATAGCTCATTTGTAGCATGTTGTTAGAGGAGGAAAAAAAAAAACGCATTCAGATTGAGAGAAAAAAATATCTCCAGCCTGGATAGAGACCTCACATGCCAGTGGGTCAATCATTTGGCCAAGGGACACCCCACCAGAAGGTAGGTTCACCATAAGCGAGCCGTGGTAAGGGGATAGGCAGAGTCCACCGCCGTGTAGGGGTGAGAAGTCAGCCTTTTCCCTTTATTCTTTCTGCCTCTGTTTTAGGCTTGTTTTCCATCACGACACATTGGGTTTCCCAATGTCCTGGCCGTCCTTACTCTTCCTTTGAAGCTTCTGTCCTTGCCTTGTGGCTGCTTGTCCAGCGTCATACCAGCGTAAATGTCATGGCTTTCTCCCTTCTGTCCTCCATCCTCCTTTGGTAGCTCCTGGGATTTATAGCTTGCCTCCTTGGGAAATTGTCTCTTAAACTCTATTTTCTGTTTGAGTCCATTCTTAAATATTTTGTTAGACTAAGAACCCCAGCAGTGGACCTAAATCTCTCCTGTATCATCCTTCCATAGGGAGGAGTTACTTTTTGAAACCACTGAACTCTAAATACTGTTTTCTAACCTAGGGTTTTTTTTTTTTTTTGAGGGGGGAGGTATCAGGGTTATCGATAGACTTGAAGTCATCTTAAGAAAATTGAATTTGATACTATTTCATCTTTTGAAGAGGAAGCTGGCATGTGTAGAAACTCAGAAACATGGTGAACGAAGAAAACTGACGCTCTGAGGTTGTCTTCTGACCTCCTGACTCTGCAGCAGGTGTTTAGCCTTATACCAGCCATACACACACACACACACACACACACACAAAGCCAAACCTACTGAATCTCTTTCTCTTTCTCTTTCTCTCTCTCTCTCTCTCTCTCTCTCTCTCTCTCTCTCTCTCTCTCTCTCTCTGTGTGTGTGTGTGTGTGTGTGTGTGTTTGTAGGGGGATATGCAAACTTGGAATCTCTGCTGATGAATCTCAAGTATACTTTATACTCAGGTTTTTAGAGTCTCTGGTTTGGTTCTTGGAAAACCAGTTAGCACAGAGCTCAATGGGCCATTCACAAATTACCAGACATCACATGATAGGAGATATGTTCGTTAGAAGGTTGCCTCACCCCATTGTGTACATAGAACTTAGGCTTGAGCACAGAGGGGGGCCTGTGTGAGTTTCATCCCTGGGAGGAACACTTGCCAAAAAGTTGTGGGCCAGAGCTGGGTTCCAGCCTAGAGCTTTGTATCGCTGACAGTCTGGAAGTGGAAAGTGTAGGGGCTCACTCTAACCCCACGGCTCCATCAGGCTAGTCCAGTCATGTTGGGTATTTTGCCATCTCTGCTGCTTCTCTCTGTCTGCTGCTTGCTGTTTGTCCTTTTGCTTTTGCTCCCAATAGGCTTCATAAACTCACTTGTTCCAAACTGAGAGCACACCGATTCTGGATCGTTCTCCGCACAGAGAACAGCTGGCGTCGTCAGTAGGCTCTAGGAGATGCCATTTCCGGTTCAAAGAAGTGACTGTCATCAAAGCTGGAAGGGGATATATGGGATAATAACTGGCGACGAACGAGGTGAGAAACTGGACCCGTCTCTCTGGTTTCATAACCCTGAAGCACACTCATGTGAAACTGAAAGTACAGTTGTCATAGATCATCATGGGCTGCAGAAAACAACAGTGTCGCATATGTTCTAGACTGGCCCCAAACTGTAACCAATAACTTTGAACTTCTGGGTCTCTGGAATGCTGGGATCATAGGCAACTGTTGCCTTGTAGGTTTGCACGGTTGTTTTTGTCAATGAAAAATTATGTGTGTGTGTGTGTGTGTGTGTGTGCTCATGAACATGGTTCTGTGTGCACATGTATGAACATGTATGTGAAGACTAGAGTCTCTCACTGACCTGGAGCTGGCTGAGTGCTAGAGTAGCCGGCCGGGGGATCTGCTGGTCTCTGTCTTCTCTCCACTGGCGTCACCAGCATACACCACCATGCCCAGCTTTTATTTTGTTTACTTTTTGGTTCTTCGAGACAGGGTTTCTCTGTGTAGTCCTGGCTGTCCTAGAACTCACTCTGTAGACCAGGCTGGCCTTACACTCAGGAGATCCGCCTACCTCTGCTTCCCAGGTGCTGGGATTAAAGGCGTGCGCCACCACTGCCCGGCTTTTTTTTTTTTTTTTTTTTTTTTAATGGATTCTGGGGATTGAACTCAGGTCCTTCCTTGTCTCGCAGAGCAAGCACTTTACCAACTGACTTATCTTCCCAGCAAGAAAAAAGTGTCACTACTATTTTCAGATACTGGTTTTGGTGAGTGGTGGTGGTGGTGGTAAAAAAATATATATTTTTTTAATTGTGTTAAGATATGCTTGGACTTAAATTTATCATCATGGGGTGGAGAGAGATGGCTCAGCAGTTAAGAGCACTTGCTGCTCTTATAGAGGACTTGAGTTTGGTTCCCAGTTCAGAGCTACCTGTGAGTCCAGTTCCAGGGTCTCCAACAGCCTCTTCTGTCCTGAATGGTACCTACATACATAGATAAACAGGCACACACACACTTAGAAAAAAATGTATGCCACAGTGTAACATACATTTGCTGTCATTGAGTTATTCACCTTATTGTGCAACTGTAACTCTACCCCACCCCCACCCAGTGTCCGGAGATCATTATCCTCCAATGGCATATTGTACTCCCCCTCCCCTACTCCATGCTTGAGAGACCACTATTCATTCCACCTCAAGCTCTACAAATTGCCCTCTCTGGGACCCTCATGGAAGTGGAGTCATACAGCAGCTATCTAGTTATTTGTCTGTCTGTTTGCCTATCTATCTATCTATCTATCTACCTACCTACCTACCTATCTACTTACCTATCCATCTATGTGTGTGCCACTGTGGAGGCCAAGGGAGACAATCTGTGGTAGTCAGTTTTCTGTCCCTCCATCATTCAAGTCGTGGGGATCAGATTTAAGTTCTCAGGCCTGGCAGCCAGCACTTTTACCCATGGACTTCTCTTACTGGCTTGAGGGAGTCGTCTTTTTACGCATTCTTACTTCATTTGGCACAATGTCCTCAAGGCCAAAACAAATTGCAGGTGAGATCAAGAGTTCCTTCCTTTTAAACGTGGACATATAGCCAGGTGTGGTGGCTCCCGTCTTTAGTTCCAGTCCTTGGGAAGCAGAGGCAGGTGCATCTTAGGAAGTTTGAGGGCAGGTGTTGTACATAGTAAGTTTCTGGCTGGCTAGGGCTACACAGTGAGACCCTGTCCAAAAACAAAATAAAGCAAAACAGCAACAAAAACTCCCCATTACAGCAAAGCTGCATACTATCCCAGTGAAGAGGACACAAGCCACATTTGGCTTATTCATTCCTCATCAATGGACACTGGATTTGGTCCATATTTGGCCTTTGTGGACATGGGAACACAAGACTCTCTAAGATGTACCAATCCATTTCCTTATGTGTATAGTTCTGGTGGGATTGTTGGATTGTATAATACTGCGCTCTCGCTCGCTCTCTCTCTCTCTCTCTCTCTCTCTCTCTCTCTCTCTCTCTCTGTGTGTGTGTGTGTGTGTGTGTGTGCACGTGCGCGCATGTTTTGTGAATACATGGAGACGTGTGGAGGCCAGAGGTGACCTTTTGTGTTTGATGCAGAGTCTCTCGTTGGCCTGAAATTTTGCCACGTAGGCCAGACAAGATGCTTTCCTCACTCTGAGCTTCCAGGGATCTGCTTGCTTTTAATTTCAGTCTCAACATTTCTCGGATTACAGGCACACACACCTTTATCTATGGGCTGTGGGGATCAGAACTCAGGTCTCCATGCATAGGAGTCAAGCACTTTAATGACCAAACCATCTCCTCAGCCCCCACACTTAATTCTTGAAAACCATCTTACCGGGTTCCAGTGCTCCCTGGTACTATTAATTGTACACCGACTTATATGATACTTTGATTGTCGTCCCACACCATCCAAGCAGGGATCCTGTTTATTTTTGCTGCCTTAGCTCCTATGTCTCTCTCAGTATCTGGAGTAATGCCTAGATAGAGTAGTCACCAAACTACGTGCTGAATTAGGGATCGAGTCAGCCTAATATGCACGTAGCATTGTGTAGACAGTCTCTGCACTTAATGAGCGCAAATTAGTTGGCGACGTACACAAGGCTGTAAGTAAACAAGGGAAGGATATAATTATGTGTTATAAATTGTGCTTCTGTTTTTAAGCATGAAAGAAGAGGGAAAAGGAGAGACTTCTGTGGGCGGGAACAGTCAAGGAAAGGCATAGACTGGGACAGAGGGGAGGAAGTCAATTTACGCAGAGGAAGCAGTCTCCCGCTGCACCCAGCTTTATTGAGGTGTAATTGGCAAATAAAACTTTCATATAGTCGAAGGTGTAGAGCATGAGTCTTGATTTGTACATACACTTTGAAATAATCACAGTTAGCTGATGAGTGTTCAAAATACCACACTTACTTGTGTGTGTGTGTGTGTTTGTGTGTGTGTGTGTGTGTGTTAAGGACACTTAAGAGCTAATCCATTAGTCAATTCCAAGTTCATGGGAGAGTGTCATTAGCTGTGGTCTTCTGTGCACTGGACATTAGTTATACCTGAAATTCCATTCTTCCAGGCCAGGATCAACTCGCCTGTCCCTCCTGCCAGCCCTGGAATTAGCGTTTTGTTCTCTCCTTCTATGCACTCAACTTATTTTTAGACTCCACCTGTATGTAAGACCATGAAATATTTGTCTTTCTGTGTCTGGGTTATTTCCTGTAGCTCATTGTCTTCTAAATCCAACTCCAGGGGTGAAAAACGGCAAGATTTCCCCCACCATCAAAGCCGAATAGAGGGGCTGGAGAGATTGCTCAGTGGGCTAACCATACTGGCCGCAGCTGGCCCTTCCCCTCACCAGCAGCAGCACTAGCCTTACTTACACTTACTTGCCTGGGCAGCCCTGTAGGGCTCACCCGACCCGGGTCCAGGGGACGCTGGTGAGCAAGGGAGAGCTGGGCCTACCGCTGGGCTGCTGAGCGGTGGCATGGGTGTGTGTGTGTGTGTGTGTGTGATACCCACCCTCCCCCCAGTCAACACCTGTGGGAGTCAGGAGGGCTGGCCCTGGTGTGTGTGTGTGGGTGCAGGCGAGCTGGCCCCTAGGGTGATCTGTCTCTGCCGCTGGTCTGTCGTGGGGTGTCATGCATTGGTGCAGGGGTGATACACTCCCTCTCTTGCCCCTTGCCACCAGTGATAGTTGGGAGAGCAAGGCCATGAGAATGGAACAGTGAGTCTTGCCACCTCACTGGCAGTAGCATCTCCAGTAGAGTGGCTCTGCACCTCACCTGAGCAACACAGTGGAGCTGGCCCTAATGGCGAAGGCATGGGCGTGCCAGCTGCGAGGGTGAGAGAGTTATCCCAGCCCTTCACAGGCTGCAGCACTCGGGAGAGTGGATCTGCCTTGACTGGGCAGCACAGTGGAGCTGGCTCTCAGGGCATGAGCACAGGAGAGCTGCTCCTACTTCGTGTGGCTTAGCAGGAGCAGTGCTGGAAGTGAGGATAAGGGAGAGCCGGTGTGCTGAGCAGCTCAGCTACCGCTCAGGCCCAGATCCAGGGTTCTGAATTAGCTCACCCCAACATCAATATCATCTGTGAATGGTTGGGACTGCCGATTCAAAGCTGCAGGATCTCCATGACATAGAGCAACAGCAAGATAACCGGGAGGTGGCCCGATGAGGATCCAATATTGATGGTGTCACGGAAGCCAGAGATCTCAAACCAGACCAATGGCCACATTGCAAAGAACATTTGCAAGTGAAGATGTGTCTACAGCGGGGGTACACTGTGGGACACACGGTGACACTACAGCTTCCACAACGAGATCTTTTCTATGCTTTGCTTTTGTTGTTTGAGTGTAGTTTTTTGGAAGGGAAGGTTACAGGGATAAAGGGTACATGTAAGGGATTGAGGTGCATGATGTGAAACTCACGAAGAATCAATAAAAAGTGAAAGAAAGAAAGAAAGAAAGAAAGAAAGAAAGAAAGAAAGAAAGAAAGAAAGAAAGAAAGAAAGAAAAAAAAAAAAAACGGCTGCTCCTCCAGAGGACCTGGATTCAGGTCCCAGTACCTGCAACTGTTACAACCTTTTGTGACTCCAGTTTCAGATATCTGACACCCTCTTCTGGCCTCTATGGGCACCAGACACACATGTGGTGCACAGCCACACATGCAAGGGAGCACTCATACACATAAGATAACATTAAATAAGTCTTCAAGGCGGAATCGAGTTCTACCTGTATAGTATGGCATTCTCTTTACTCAGTCATTGATGAACATTTAAGCTTCTTCTGTCTTTTTTCTTTTTCTTTTTCTTTTTCTTTTTCTTTTTCTTTTCTTTTTTTTTTTTTTTTTTTTTTTTTTTTTTTTTTTTTTTTTTTTTTTTTTTTTTTTTGGTTTTTCGAGACAGGGTTTCTCTGTGTAGCCCTGGCTGTCCTGGAACTCACTTTGTAGACCAGGCTGGCCTCGAACTCAGAAATCTGCCCGCCTCTGCCTCCCGAGTGATCTGCTACTGTCTTAACTGCTGTTAATACTGTTGCAATAAACACAGATTCTTTTCTATTTAATTTCTTCCAGTTATTTATTGTGGGGGAGCAGGGGAAGGGAGAGGGTCCTGCATGCATGCCATGGTGCATGGGGAGGGGGGAGAACTCGCAAGGGTCACCTTTCTCCTTCCACCATGCGGCTTCTTGGCTCAGAACTCTTGGCTGC
Source organism: Mus pahari (assembly GCF_900095145.1). Classification (NCBI taxonomy): domain Eukaryota; kingdom Metazoa; phylum Chordata; class Mammalia; order Rodentia; family Muridae; genus Mus; species Mus pahari. The sequence continues at coordinate 58,098,366 of NC_034597.1, forward strand.
AAGCGCCTTGGCTCTCTGAGGCAGTCTCGTTGGCCTTCGTTTTACATTTTTAAGGAACCTCTGTACCATTTTCTACCATGGTTCTGTTCATTTGCATTTCTACCAACAGTGCAGAAGGGGAGGAAACAGCATTAGCTTGAGATTATTTTTGTGGGAGGCACTTTGGGATCTAGACATGGGTTAGCTGAGAGGGCTAAAAATGAAGACTCAGGGCAGCTGTGTAGACCAGGCTAGGCTTGAACTCAGAGAGATATGCCTGCCTCTGCCGTTCAAGTACGGAGATCAAAGGCATGTACCATGTGCCATTACTGCCAGCTTTTTTTTTTTTTTTCCCACTTCTCAATTCCAGGTTGCAGCCCATTTTAGCAGGCGAAGTCAAGATGGTTGGAATTTAAAACCACCAGTCACGCCACAGCCACAGTCAAGAGCAAAGAGAGAATAAATGTATGAGTACTTAGTGATCAACTTTCTTTCTCCGCTCTTTTATACCCAAAACACAAACTTAGGGAATGGTGCTACTCATAGTGGGCAGAGTCTTTCCACATCAATCAAGACACTGCAGACAATATGTCACATAGCCTGATCTAAACCATCTTTTCCCAAATGATTCTAGATTGTACCAAATTGACAAAACCATCTGACACCTCTTGAAAACTAAGCAGGCAGCCAGTAAAAGGGAGTCTAGCTTAGCTCTCTACAGCCCACCCAGCACAAATCCAAAGTAGGTAGAAAGACTGACAAAGCAACCCTGCCCCAGACTAGTGTCACTAACTAGAGGGTTCTTATGCTGTATTTAGTGTCTTAGTCCAACATCCAGCAGCTGCTGTTTATACTTTGAGCCAGGGATGCGAAGACCCTGGTGTTACAGCTCTTTGGTACTCAGAGCTAGTAACTCTTGGCAGCTTTCTGGAACTCTCCTGGAAGCCTAGCATTCCTTTCTTAGTTTTGACTATTTGTAATAGGTCACCTCCACAGCCTTAGCTCTCCACTGTCTCTTCCCTTCTCAGCATCAGCACAGTCCTTTTCAGTCCCAGCTCTCTACAATCTCTGTTCCTATATGCCTTCTGGAACCCTTGGGTGACTCCAGGTTGCTACTACTGGATGTGCCTGGAGCGCTGGACGTCAACTACTCTTTGTGTTACCAGCTCAGCCTACCTACCCTGATAAAGGCCACAATTGGGCATTAAAACATTTTGGGAGAGCTCTTTCCAGAACCTTAGCTCAGGAATATGGAGCCATTGTTAAGTAGGGAGGTCTGCTCCTAGGAAGAGCCTATTAGTATAGCTAGTCATGCATGCATCCTAGCAACCATGAGTAGATGTCCTAGTTAACTTTAACTGTCAACTTGACATAACTCCTTGAAGGAGTTTCAACTGAGGAAATATCAGAGCAGATTGGCCTGTGGGCGTGTCTATGAGGGATGTCTTGATCGCTACTTTTGTTTGTTTGCTTGTTTGGTTTTTTGAGACAGGGTTTCTCTGTATAGCCCTGGCTGTCCTGGAGCTCACTTTGTAGACCAGGCTGGCCTCGAACTCAGAAATCCTCCTGCCTCTGCCTCCTGAGTGCTGGGATTAAAGGCGTACACCACCATGCCCGGCTCCTTGATCGCTACTTAATATAGCAGGGCCCAGAAGGGTCCCACTGTGGGTGGCACCATTCCCTAGGTAGGTGATCTTGAACCATATAAGAAAGTTAGCTGAGTATGAGCTAGCTTGAGGACCACAAAGCAACATCCATTATGGTGTCTGCTGTATTTCTTTGGCAATGAGTGAGTTTTCTGTTTAAAGGTAATGTTACATGGAGTAGCAAACAGACTTGCTTTCATTCAGGTTCCCACCTTGAGTTCCTGTTCTGATTACCCTCAATGATGGACTTGACCTGGAAGCATAAGTCAAATAAATCCTTTCCTCTTCTAAATTGCTTTTGGTCAGAGTGTTGTTTGGTTTGGTTTTTGATTGTTTTTGTTTTGTTTTGTTTTTGTTTTGTCACAGTGACAGGAATGAAGACTGGATTGGAGACTGCTACGAATCATCTAGACCCTCTGGAGGAAGTCTTGTCTGTATCTGCTGTGGATGAAGTCACACAAAGGTTATCTGAAGCTGTCATGACCTCACTGATGCCTCCCCAAGGCAAAAACCAGGTTTGAAACACTAGTCATGACAGATGCAGTGTTTCCCCTGACAGGAGTGGGGGTCTCTTCCAGGTCTTGGCAAGAGGACCAGAGTCTTTCCAAGCAGCCACAAGTTGTTTAGTAGTCTAGCTGTCATGATGATAGCTCCAGAAATCACTAGAAAAGAGCTGCATGATTGACAGCTACCACAGTTTCCTTGGAAACAGCAGGACTGATGTCACCGTTGTTGTGACACCAGTGGGCCTCCAGGAGAGGCAGTGATATCATTTGAGTCCTTGTCAGATTTTGGAACAGTATAGTACCACCAATGGCAATCTGGCTTTTGTCTCTGCCAGGCTTGGGGACACCACCAAGTTTACCCTGGACAGCTGCTTCCAGCCTGAGCAAAGAGAAGGGTCTAATAGTCGTCAGTGGAACACTCCAATTGCAGAATGTAACCCCAATAATTTTAGTCATTTAAACAGAAAGAACAAAAGAGTGCCCGCAGTAAAGATTTGACCTAAAGATTAACATTCTTTATTATTGTTGTTGTTATTGTTATTATTCAACAATAACCCTGTTAGGATCAGGCTGTGCTTTACTCTAAGTCATTTCTTATTGTATAAAACAGTGGGGTTCAGTGGGGTGCATTGCTCTGGGAGACTTCATTTTATTTTAGTTTTTTATTGAGACAAAGTCTCACTGTGTAATCTTGGCTGACCTAGAACTTGACATGTAGACCAGGCTGGCCCCAAACTCAGAGCTCTGCCCCTGTCTCCCTCCTGAATGCTGGGATAAAAGGCATGTGCTGCTGTGTCCAGCGAGAAGACTGCATTTTACAAGCAGCTCTTTTGTCTATTTTGAGAGAGATTCACAGCAGCTCCTGGGTGAGCCCATAACTAGTGCATCCATACAGCACAGACTGATACATGACTTATTTCTGGTGTATTTCTTATTTACTGGGTGAATGAAAACTACAGGGGCACAGATAGGATGTGCTGGAGTCCTATCAAAGAACTTATCGGATGTGCCAGACCAGGTAAAAGGTATAACTCTCTTCCTTACCTGGACCCCATAAAGCAATAGACACTTAGCATTGTGATAGGTGGCCTCATAGTAACCTCTCATCAGATACCTGCTGTGTGCCTCAAGGACCAACAAGCAGAGGACTCCCCAGCTATCCCTGGAGCTTAGGCTTGGTTTGGTCCCCTGCTTTGATATGGCCAACTCAACTTCAAAGTGCCCAGTCACCTGTTTGCACCTCTGTTCTTGCCCTGGCTTTTTTGGTGGGACCTGGAGTGGACTTTCACCTTACAGTTGTACTCTGTAGCATCAATCTCAAATCCAACAGTATTTCCAGCAGACTCCTCCCTGTACTGATATGGTTCGATATTTCGTTAATATAGAATCTTCTCAACATTCTTCTGCAAGCTCTTGAACTCTGCCACAGCCTCTTTGTTATTCCTCTGTAAACCACATACGTATGTATGTATGTGTATATACATATATATATGTATACATATGCAGATAGACATATTTACTGTGTGCTTTGTCATTTATGATGTGAGAGTTAATATTAACATTTAAGATTGGAATAAAAGAACTTGCGTTCATCTTGGCCAAGTTACCAAAGTCGATGGGATTATCCAAGAAATTGTTGTCATGGAGACCACTGGGCCTTGTGAACTGACCGATAGTCATTAAAGTCTGACACTGTGAAAAATCACAAATGTGTCAATATTTCTGGCACCCTCATGACAGACCCATGTAGCTCAGGCTGGCTTTCAACTCTCTAAAAAGTCAAAAATGACTTTGAACTTCTGAGTCTCCTGCTTTCTTTCATCTCCAGAGTGTTGGAGGTGAAACTCCATGTGCTGGGAATGAGATTCAGGGTTTCCTGCGTGCTAGGCCAGCACTCTACTAACAGAGTTACATCTCTAATCCAAACACAGCCGTCCCTCCCCTGTTTTATAGAACAGTGTTTAACCCCTAGGCATATACTTTGTAGGGAGTGTTAGGTCCTTCTGCTTGGTCTCAGTAGGCCTGTGGACAGAGGCAGGGGCTGGAAAACAGCACTGACAGAGGCAGTTGTGGTGGTGGTAGTGGTGATGATGGTGGTGGTGGCGGTGGCGGCAGCAATGATGATGACGACGACGACGACGACACGGTGAAGGTGGCTGCGGCAGTCAGGTGTAGAATGAGAAGCAGTCTTTTTTTTTTTTTTTTTTTTTTTTGGTTTTTCAAGCAGTCCTTCACAGTCTGAGCTGAGTCTTTTAGGCTTGCAGTGCAACAAACCCACTCAAGAGGAAAAATTCTTCCTGCAAGGGGCTGCAGCCATGGAAATCAAATTTGCCATCTTCAGGCCAAGTGGGGATGGGCTTTGTAGCTGGAAGAGGGGCTGAGTCTACAAGGAGACAAGGCAGTTATCAGTCTTACCGCACATACGGAAACATAAGGAAGGAGGCAGAACAGAGAGAAGCTGGGGGAAGGGATCAGTGTCAAATGCCATGTAAACAAGGCACAGAGAGAAAGCAGGTTGAAGGACAGGGTGAAGAGCAGCCAGGAGCCAAGACTAAAAGAACAAGGCTGGGGGGGGAGGGAGATGGGGGAGGGGAAGGGATGGGGCGGGACGGAGGAGGGACAGGAGAGGGATGGGGGAGGAATGGCTGGGACAAGCAGAGACATGGGTCCCAGGTCCTTTTTGTATCCTTTGAGTGGGGGGAGAAAAACAAATCATTGCTCCGGTATTTCAGCTTAGAATTCCTAGTGGAGAGAACGGTCTATTTAACAAACACCTCGCTGGGCTCGCGTGAATGTGAAAAAATAGCACTGTAGGTCCATGTGGCCAGAGGCAAAGTGTGAGTCAGCCACAGCTCACCGGCTCTGCAGAAGAAATGAACAGAGTTCTGACTAGAAGAAAACTCTGTAAGAGTTTGGGAGAGGGGGCATTTCGGTCTGTCAAGGTGCAACAAAATACATGAACCGAGTGGAGACAGCAGAAATCCATGACTCACGGTTCCGGGTGCTTTAGAGTTCAAGGTTGGCATCTGGTAAGGGCCTGTGTCGTTGTCGTCAACAGATGGCACCTCTCCCTGAGGGACCAGTTAGCTCCATGACGTTCCCACAAGAACACTGATTCCAAACACAGTGAGTGGCTCTGTTCTCATGATCTGGTCATTCTCTAAGTGTCCATACCTCTGAATACCATTGTTCTGGGGGTTATGATTTTGCTATGATTTTTAGGGGGATGCAGACATTCAGACTGTCAATGGTGGCCCAGGGACAGCTTAGCACAGCCACTAGCAGCTTGAGTTGGTCCCTCCCAACTTAAGAGACCTCGGATTGGAGTGAAGCAGGATCTTGAACTTCATCATAGGCCAGGAGCCAGGGTGACGCTCAGTCTATGAGTTTGTTAAGGTTTTGATCAGAGAGGCAATATAGGAAAGGACTCTATACCACCTCCCTGCTCCAAGCATGGGGCAGGAGTCTCAAGAAAGAGTCATGCATAGATGGCTGTGGCTCTCTAAGTTAGATTTCTCAGACGACGTCATTTCCAATAAGGCTTACAGATCAGACGAAGTTTAAAAACATGAGCTTGTTTGTTTATTTTTCTTATCTTAAAGAATTTTCTCTTGCAGATGTACATTGTAAGGTGGCGTTGGGATCAGGCAGTGCCCTGCCCTGAGTTACTCTGTTCTATGGAAGCATGAAGTCTCAGGCTCTGTCCTGATCTGGTTGACTCCATTTTGCAAGCAGCTCTCAGCTGTGTTTGGAGTGCCAATGCACAGGGGATGATTCTGCATCTTGTTGTGTCTGTGGGCACAACCACGTGTCCTGCACTCCTTTTGAGGCACAGACTGATACATAAGACCTGGATCATATGAGCACAGGGTGCGTTAAACCCTTATCAGCAAAATCAGGCCCTCCATAGACTCTGCAGAGAGGAGACCTGAGGTGGTGATGCTCATAGCCCCCAGTGACCGGTCATCTGACTCTCTGTGTTCTTCAAGAAACCAATAGAAAGAGAACTCTGGACCATTCTATGTTCTTCAGTTAAGCTTGGCTTCCACAAATGGCATAGCCTACTTGGACTGCCATCTGGCATCCATCAGTTCTTTCGTCTGAACCTGGTTCTGGACCTGGTCCCAATGGTCTGCAGTCCATACTTCACTTCTTTTGGTTCCACTGAACCCAGGGGCCCAGCTCAATGCTATGACCCTGCAGCTTGGGGTCTGGGTATCTCCAGCAGCCCTGCAAATGGCATTGGTGTCTACCTGTATCAGCTGCTGCCACCATTGTCACCACCATCCCCATTACCACCACCACCATCATCACCATCATCTTCTCCTCCTCTTCCTCCTTCTCTTCTTCCTCCTTTTTTCCTCCTCCTTCCTCTAGAAAACCTCTTGGAATTCCACGAACTCTGCTATTCTAATTACTGACTGTATGTGGAAAGACATAGCTGTATCATGTTCCTGACCTTGCCCACTTCATAATAGGTGATTCTATGAGGTCCGTGGTTTAGAATTATGAGCAAGAGGAGAGTGTTAATATAATAAAACTCAAAAGTTTCACACATCTGGCTATAAGTAAATACGGTTCATTGGTTGTTTTTGACATCCTTGTTTCAGATGTCTGTAAGAATACACACTTCAGCTCTGTAGGCAATTTTGGTTTTATCAGTTGTGTTGAAGTTTCTTGACTCTCTGTCAGCAGGAAGAGGAAACAAGATCCCAGAGAGACGCGTTATCTTTTCTATTTATGACCCTTTCATTTTTCATTGTTTTTCCTTGCCTCAAGATTGTAGCACAGGGAGGAGATTGCAGAGCCTCCTGCCTAGGGGAATGTCCTGAGGCTGTTTGGGGCTAAAATGATACACCTAAATTTTCCTCAGCTGGGCTGCAATGACTGAGGCTTCATGTCCCTCCTCCATCAGCTGCTGTGTCACTAGGGTTTTGGAAAACCTGGTCTCTGGGCTTCCAATTGACCAGGCTTAGCTGATTGCTTCAAAAAGCCTGTGGGAGAGGCAAACAGCGCTGAGGGCAGATGATGAATTTTATTCAGTGCATTAACTTGGAAGGAGCAGGAGTTTCGTGACCTAAGACCAGTCTTTGGGAAGCTGATAAGATCTTTGATGTTTTATAAAAAACGGGACTAGAGGTCAGCTTGGAGTTCACATAGCCAGCCACTCAGGCAATCTTGGTCAGGCTGTGGTCTGGCAGGCCATTATCTGTGAGCAGGTCATTCAGGGCCTCCCCCATGATAAGGAAGCTGCTGCTGCTGCTGCCGCTGCTGCCTCTGCTGCCTCTGCTGCCACTGCTGCTGCTGCTGCCGCTGCTGCTGCTGCTGCTGCTGCTGCTGCTGCTGCTGGGTGTGGCACTACTTTTACCTTTTGTCTCAAGATGTTTATCTATCAGAAATGTTGTTAGAGTGACTCAGACAGTAGCCAGAGTGTCCAGACGTTCCTTCAGGTATAGGGCAATGGTGTGAGTCAGGGTTCTCTAGATGAACTACCCATCGTACAGATTATGGAAAGGAATTTGCTATATTGGCTTCCACAGAAGGTCCGGGTAGTTCAACAACTACAGCGATTTACATCACTGGAGAGTCTGAGAACCCGGTAGCTATGTAGTCTATAAAGCTAGCTGCCTCAGCAGGCTACTGATCCTTAATTCATTTAGGAAACTTGAAGAAGTTGGGCTGTGATGTCAGCGGAGGTGGGCAGGCAAGAGCAGCTGTGTAATTTCTTCCTCAGACTCTTTATATCTGGGTCACAACTGGAAGGGGCTGCCTACTCCGAGCCTTCTTCTCTCAGTTGATCCTTCCTATAATGCCCAACAAGACCCATCCAGAGGCAGGTTCTCGGTTGATTACAGATCCAATCAAGTGGGCAGTCACAATTAAGCAGCACAGACAGTGAATGAAGACTTCTGGGTTCTACTCTGGGGGTCTGATGTGGGACGTTGTAAAGCTTGTGTCCCCATCGCCAGAGCTGGGAAGAAGGCTTCTTGTGGGAAATGCTCCGTTCTACCCCAGAGGCTATCTCCCTGCCCCAGGCCTGTCTTCCCTCTGTTGAGGGAAGCTCTCTTGCCCTGTCCTTCAGACAAGCCTATATGTTTCTCCTTTCCTTTATGTAGGAGTCTTAGTACCCAAGCTCAGGAGGCGACCTCTGACCTCAAACTCTCTCTTCAGTTTCTCATGCTGGAGGAGCTGGTAGGCACCATGGCACCAAGATGTCTGAAGAGGGCTGGGGATGCGGCTCTGTAGGCAGAGTACTTGCCTAGTGTGCTCAAAGCTCTGGAACCCTTATAAAGATGGCCGGGTCCGGAGCTTAGAGTGGGAATGCAGGCGGGCTAGCGTGATGGAACTGGAAAGGGTCCTCTTTTGTTTCCTTCCTCAGGCTCGGTGTTAGTCAGACCTTTTCATGGCTGCAGCCAGATTACCTGAGAGAACAACTTAAAGGAGGAAGGGAATCAGCCCCTGCTCACAGCGTTCCACAGCAACAGCAAGGAAGGCGTGGCTTGTCCCTTGAAGGTTTCTCTAGACCCCACCTCCTGAAAGTTTTAGAGCTTCCCAAAATAACACCAGCAGCGAGGGCCAAGGTGAACCTTTATGTGCGTATGTCTGTGCGTGCGTGCGTGTGTGTGTGTGTGTGTGTGTGTGTGTGTGTGTGTGTGTGTTTGTGTGTCTGGCATGTGTGAGAATNCATATGTGACTGCATGGGTGTCTGCATGTGTGCACGCTTGTTTGTGTGTGTGTGTTTGTGTGTCTGGCATGTGTGAATGTTCATATGTGACTGCATGGGTGTCTGCATGTGTGCATGCTTGTTTGTGTGTGTTTGTGTTTGTGTGTGATTTCATATTGAAACCATAACAGGATCCTTATCAAATTATTGTAGTTGTGTGAAACCAACCAACAAGGAAACGAGTGACTTTAAGTGTGACCCTTGTGAAGGAATCAAGTGTGTGCTTCCATCAGGTTATCAGGTGGTTCAAGCACTGTGGAAAGACTTTATCGTTTTACACGGTCACAAGCAAAGCATCCAAGAGCTCCCAGGATAAAGTTCCGGGTCCCCAGTGCAGAGCAGACAGCATCTGCAAGTTACTAGTCTCCAGACCATGTCCCGGCCAGGGCTGTACTGGCCCCTTGGCATGAGCATCTTTTCCCTCTGGTCTCACCTACGCATCCATCAAGAAGCAGGGAGTCAGTTGCTTGATTCATTCTGACCCCACTTCACTTTGTCCATATTGGATACAGTTGTGTCATATATAATTACTTAGATCTATATTTAAGGATTGGAGAGTTGGCTCAGTGGTTAAGAGCACTTATTTATTGCTCTTACTGAGGACCAGGATTCTATTCCCTGCACCTACATGGAGGCTCATCACTTCCTTAGGCACCAGACATGTATGTGGTGCACAGACATACATGCAGGCAAAGCATTCATACATATAAAATCAAATAAATCTTTAAGAAGTACTAAAAAAAAAACCCTAGATATCATTGAATTCTTTATGGTTTTGTTTATTTTGTGTGCATGTGTTTGTATGGGTACTCATTTGCCCCTCTGTGTGTGTGTGTGTGTGTGTGTGTGTGTGTGTGTGTGTGTGTAGGTCAGAGGACAGTTCTCTCATTCTGTTTCCTATGTGGGTCCTGAGATTGAGCTCAAATGGTCTCACTTTGTGGCCTTTATCCTGTGGGTTACTTTGGTTATTGTTATTGTTTTGAGGGTTTTATGGTCTGTAACTCAGTACTTAGCTGAGGATGACCTTGATCTTCAGATCATATTACCCCTACCTCCCTGGTGCTGGTATTGCAATAAGCACCGCCATGCCCAGTTTCTGTGATGCTGGTACTTAAGTCAAGGACTTCCCGCATGCAAGGCAAGCATTCTACCGACTGAGCGACACCCCTGCCTCTTTAGGTATCTTACAGCCACACGGGCCTGCCAGCCGCTCCAGCATGAGCTCTCTTCATATCTGCATCCCCAGCACACAGTAGACACCCAGTTTGTTGAGATGCATGGCTGAATGAATGGTTGACATCTTGAGTGGGAGCATTGTCGTGTGCATTCTGGTTTATCGTGGACTGGCAGCTGGAATAGAAGAGGCAGAAGATGGGTCTTGCATAGGAAAAATGGTGGATGGGACTCAGATGAGAATTTTAATGTCTCCTATAATTTTATCTTTGATTTGCTCTGTCCAAATGAGCATTATATATAGGAAAGAACATTATGGAGTCAATCCTCTCTTGATGACCCTGTGTTGACATTTCTCAGTAAGGTCATTCCCACAGGTCCCAAGTTTTAACAAGTGGTACTATCATCTGGACCTCCAATTTAGTATTATTTAATTCTCATATGGTAATGACAGCTTGTGGTTTTATGGCTTTCTTTCATCTTAAAGCCTCAAAGCATCTCTGACTATTAGTAAACCCGCCACTTAGTTCCCAAGACTTTGTTGCCAATGGACCATCTCTCTGCTGGGTAAAGACATGGTATTGAGTTGGCTCACTAATCAAGTGGATGGGCAGATGATTGCATCTAAAGACATCTTTCATTACAGAGTATTTTTAATATATAGAATTAGGCCCCACAGCACAGTAAACATCACTATGTCAGCCACATGTCTACTGTGGCCCATTCTGCTTTGCCTAGTCCCACCCTCTTGCTATTTGAATGAGAACTTTAGTAACAATTCTCTCCTCTTCTTCCCCTCCCCATCTCTTTTTTGTTTTACTTTTTGTTTTTTTATCTTGAATATTTTGAGATTATTACTTGATTATAGCATCTCTTCCTTCCCTCTCCTCACTGCAGACTCTCTAATATACCTATTCCTTTACATTAATATTCATATATACATATATAATTGTCATTGCATGCATATGAGCATATATTTATGTGTACACACACACACACACACACACACACATGCTCAACTCTAACCTGTATAGTGCTACCTGTATGCATAATTTCAGGGCTGACTGTCTGGTACTGGGCAACCAATCAGTGAGCCCTCCCTGGGGAAGGCCACCCCTCCCGATCTGAGCTCCCCTCCGGTGCCTGTAGCTCTGTGTGTAGAGTTAAGGCCTCATGGCGTTTTTTTCCCCATGAAGTTTGGAATATTCGCTAGAGTCATCCTCATTCAGTTCACATGTGGGCGGTCATGTTGGCGAGGTTTTGTAGCTGTAGCTTCTGATATCACTAGGAGACACGGCCTCATAGAAAACTCCATGATCCTGATCCTCTGGCTCTTACCATCTTTCCACCTCCTCTTCCACCGTATTCTCGGAGCCTTAGGTGTAGGAATGTTTTATGGATAAATCCATTGAGACAGATCTCCTCGATTCCCAATTTCAATTGGTTATGGTTTTCTATGGCCTCTGTTGCAAAGAGAATTGTCCTTGATAAAGATTACACTTACCTGTGGTCATAAGGACAAATGTTTGCAAACGGTTGCTAGGGATTATGCTGGTTTAGTAAATGAGCAGTTCTAGATGCTACTCCAACAACCACAACTTCACTAACACTTAGTATCTAACTAGGTTTCCCGTACCCCTCCATCTCGTGGTCTTAAGTCCAATCAGAGAGCTATGGATAACAGCCAAGGTGTGCAGGCCGCTGCTGCACGCTTGGAGTTACCACGCCATGATGGTTCACAGGCACTGCTGCTGGTGGTGTCTTAGTTAGGGTTACTATTGCTGTGATGAAACACCACTACCAAAAAACAAGTGGGGAAGAAAGGGCTGCTTGGTCTTATAATTCCATATCACTGTTCATCATCCAAGGAAGTTGGCACAGGAACTCAAGCAGGGAAGAATTCTGTAGTCAGGATCTGGTGCAGAGGCCATGGAGGGGATGCTTCCCCCTGGTTTGCTCAACTTGCTTTCTTAGGGAACCCAGGGCCACCAACCCAGGGATCATGCCACCCACAATGGATTGGGCTCTTCCCCATCAGTTACTAATTAAGAAAGCACCCTAAAGGCTTGTTTGCAGCCCAGTCTTATGAAGGCATTTTCTCAGTCATGGTTCCCTCCTCTCAGATAAGCCGGCACAGCTGGGTAGGAGTGTTGGCTACCTCTGTCCTTTGAAAGCTTGCATGGTGCCTTCTGGTACCATGATAGTTAATCCTCAGGGATGAGGCATTTAGGTCAGACACAGCTTAGGTCCTCTGGGCTGTTCTTGAAGTTCATGGAGTCTTTGGCAATAGGGACTTCTCTCCTTTACTTTTCCTCCCCGTCCCTTTGTTAAAATTCTGATGGTGGGGATTAAATCTAGTTCCTAGTCTAATATATAGTAGGCTGATCTAAATTCCCATTCTTCAATCTCATTTCAATATATTTCTTTCTGTACTCTCTTTCTCCCTCTTCCTACCTAACCAGCATAATCCCTAGCAACCGTTTGCAAACATTTGTCCTTATGACCACAGATAAGTGTAATCTTTATCAAGGAAAATTCTCTTTGCAACAGAGACCATAGAAAACCATAACCAATTGAGATCGGTCACACACACACACACACACACACACACACACACACACACACACTCA
>NC_034597.1:58111158-58139009 GCF_900095145.1 Mus pahari
AGAGAGAGAGAGAGAGAGAGAGAGAGAGAGAGAGAGAGAGAGAGAGAGAGAGAGAGATTAGTGTCAGTGTTCTATTGCTGTGAAAAGACACCATGACCTAGGCAACTCTTATGAAAGAAAGCATTTAATTGGGGCTGGCTTACAGTTTCAGAGGTTTAGTGCATTATCATGGCAGGAAGCATGGAGGCATGCAAGCAGACATGGTGCTGGAGAAGGAGTTAGAGCTCCACACCCAGATCCACAGGCAGCAGGAAAAGAGAGTGATAGGCTTCTGAAACTCAAAGCCCATCCCCAGTGACATACTTCCTCCAACAAGGCCATACCCCTAATCCTTCTAGAGCAGTGCCACTCCCTGATGACTCAGCATTCAAATATATGAACCTGTGGAGGCCATTCATTCAGACCACCACAGGGGGAGAGAGAGATAGGGGATGTGGGAGTTTTTGTGCCATGTCACATGTGTGGAGTCTAAGAGACACCTGGTGCTGCTTTTTACCCTCTGCCCTATTTTGAATCAAGGTCTCTCGGTTTTGTTTTGTTTTGTTTTCTGCTGTGTGTGCTGGGCTACATGGTCCTTGAGTTTCTTGGGATTCTCCTGTCTCCACCCCCTATCTTCCTACAGGGGCAGGCACTGTTTGCAGATGCTCACACTGGACATCCAGTTTTTATATGAGTTCTGAGAATTCAAACTCAGGCCCTCATCTACACACCAGTGCCTTTATACATGGGGCCACATCACCACTGGTATGGCTTTCAGAGAGTTTCTTACTCCATAGCCTGGGCTGTCCTGAAACTAGATAGAACAGGTTAGCTTTGAACTTGAGGTAAAGGTACTTACTGCCTTGAGCACTCTAAAATTTGGATGGCAGATATGAGCCATGGGTTATAGTGTGTGTTAGCGTGTGTGTGTGTGTGTGTGTGTATGGTGCATGTATGTGGTATTTGTGTGTGTGGTGTATGTATGTGTGGTATGTGTGTGATGTGTATGTGGTATGTGTGTATGTGTGTTGTGTATATGGTATGTGTGTGTATGTGTGGTGTGATTGATGTATGTGTGCAGTATATGTGTGTGTGTGTGGTGTATGTATGGTATATGTGTGTATGCCGTGTAATGTATTTATGTGGTGTGTGTATGGTATGTGTATATGTGTGGTATGATTATATATGTATATATGTATATATATGTATATATGGTGTGTGCGTGTGGTATGTGTGTGTATGTGTGGTGTGATTGATGTATGTGTGCGGTGTATGTGTGTGTGTGGTGTGTGTATGGTATGTGTATGTATGTCGTGTAATGTATATATGTGGTGTGTGTATGGTATGTGTATATGTGTGGTATGATCATATATGTATGTATATATATATATATATATATATATATATATATATATATATATATATATGGTGTATGTGTGTGTGTGTGTGTGTGTGTGTGTGTGTGTGTGTGTGGTGTGTATCTGGTCTGGGTTCTTTTTTGTTTTTGTTCTTGGTAGACCCTCAGGCTGTATAAGTCTTTCTCTCTCAAAAACCCAAACCAAAACCATAAGAGCAGTGCCACCATACTAGATAACCAATGGACAATTTCCTTATAACAAATACAAATTTACTACAAACGCTTCCAATAGTTTTCTAAATAGCATACATTTAAACATTTTGTGCTTTTTAATCAAAGCCTAAACGCAGCTATGCATTTGCGAGTTGGCTGATACTTTTTGGCTCTTTCGTATTTGTGGTTTCCTTCTCACACTCTCTCAAGGTTCCTTTGGTGAGAGACTCCAAGCCTTTGTCCCAGAGGCGCCCAGGATAGGTTTTCCCAGGGCAGTTTGTGCGGTACCTGGCAGACTCCACTGTATTTCAAGGAAATTGATGGTTAGACCTGGAGACTCAACCAGGCGGCACTGGATTTGTCGCCGTCTCTTTCTGCTGGCAGGCAGGATGAGCACTTGAGCAACGGCGCTTCCATCAGGAGGCAGATGATGCCTGCTTGGTTTCTCTCCCCTTGTGCTCATGTTGTTCGTCTGTGCCTAGAGTCATTAATTTATTATGGATTCCCTTATTACATATTAATGGGAAGACACAGAGAGAGGTAGAGAGGGAGGAGGGAGAGGGGAGAGGGAAGAGTGGGAAGAGGAAGGGGATCGAGAGAGACACGGGGAGAGATAGAGAGAGAGAGACAGAGAGACCGAGAGACAGAGACAGCAACAGAGACAGCAACAGAGACAGAGAGAATGTGTGCTCACTAAATTCTCAGTTCATAAGCACTACCTCTGAGTCTGTGCTGCTCCAAGATTCGAGGAAGCATCAGAAGGGAAAGAGGAAGTTTTTGTCTTTTGATGCTTGGGAGTTTTCACACTACCCAAGGGCACCCCAAGAGCAAGCAGAGAAGACTTCATGGAACTTACAGAAGGAGCACTAACCTTGGGGGAGGGGCAGGGGTGGGGCGGTGGAGGCATGAATGTTCTAGAAGAGGGCAATTTTTTTTTTTTTTAAACACTGGGGCATCTTCAGCTTGACCTAAGTCCTGAGAGGCAGAGATAACCCATTCTGGCAAATTATCCTTTGACCTCTACACACCCATACACGTATGCAACAGTAAAGTAAAGACAGAAAAAAAAATCATTTTTAAGACCCTCAGGGTACATGTATATATTTTCTTCCTCCTTCCTTCCTTCCTTCCTTCCTTCCTTCCTTCCTTCCTTCCTTCCTTCCTTCCTTTCTGTCTTTCTTTCTTTCTTTCTTTCTTTCTTTCTTTCTTTCTTTCTTTCTTTCTTTCTTTCTTTCTTTCTTTCTTTCTTTTGGTTTTGAGACAGGGTCTCACTATGTTGCATGTATAGAGCTCTTTATATAGAGCAGGCTGACCTCAAATCTGCAGAGATTCTCCTGCCTCTGCCTCCCAAATTCTGAGACTAATGGAGCGTGCCACCACATCCAGCTTAAAGCCACATGCTTTACATGTGTGAGGGTCACGTCAGGGTCTCATTATTCATGTGTTGCCTGCCTGGTCTAGAACTCACTCTGTAACCCAGGCTGATTTTGAGCTCTTAGATACTGCAATTATGGGAATGCCTTCTGAGACATGTTGATCTTTTTATTTTATTTTATTTTTTTAAAGTTTTATTTTGCGACAGGGCCTCATGTAACCTAGTCTAGCCTCAGTGAGGTTGAGGAATGGCCTTGAACCTCTGGTTTTCCTTCTTCCACCTCCTGAATTCTGGGATTGTAAACACTAGCCCCCATTCCTGGTCTCTGTGGTGTTCATGATTGACCCTGAGTGTGATTTTTTTTTTTTTATTTGTCAGCTTTCCAGAAACTAAAGTCACCTGGGAAGAGGGAAGCTAAACTGAGGAATTGCCTCCATTGTGTGAGCGTGTCTGAGGGACGTTTTCTTGACTGATGATCAATGGGAGGCAGTGTGGACAGTACCACCCTGGCAGTTGGTCCTGGGATGTATAAGAAAGCTGTCTGAAACCCAGCAGGGCTAGCAAGCCAGTGAGCAGTGTTCTTCTGCCTCAGTTTTTGCCTTGGCTTCCCTCCGTGATGGAAGCTGGCTGTAAGCCAGACAAACCCTTCTTCCACAGGCTGGGTTTGGGTCATGGTGTCTGTCACAACACAAAAGCAATCAAGGGAACAGCCATGTACAGGCTGGGTAAGCCCTTCTCACAGACCTGAGTTCTTCATTCCTAAGCTGCTGCTTCTTCTTCTTCTTCTTCTTCTTCTTCTTCTTCTTCTTCTTCTTCTTCTTCTTCTTCTTCTTCTTTTTTTTTTTTTTTTTGTGGCAATCCTCCTGCCCTAGTCTCCTGGGTCCTGGGAGACTGCTCACATGATTCTTATCCTATCCTTTATTCACTGACGGTAATTATCACTTATACTTTCTAGAGCAGCAGTCTCAACCTGTGGGCCGTGATCCCTTTGGGGGTCGAATGACCCTTTCACAGGGTTGCCTAAAACCATCAGAAACACAGATATTTACATTATGATTCTTTAAAAAAAAAGATTTATTTTATTTATATGAGAACACTGTAGCTGTCTTCAGACACACCAGAAGAGGGCATCAGATCTCATTACAGATGGTTGTGAGCCACCATGTGGTTGCTGGGAATTGAATTCAGGACCTCTGGAAGAGCACTCAGTGCTCTTAACTTCGGAGCCATCTCTCCAGCCCCCTCCCCTTTTTTATGATTCTTAACAGTAACAAAATTAGTTATGAAGTAGCAATGAAAAATAATTTTATGGTTGGGGGTCACCATTCATGAGGAACTGTGTGAGAGTCAGAGCATCAGGAGGATTGAGGCCACTGCTCTAGAAAAAGGGCAGGAGCCTGCCTTAAACGTGCGGAAATCAGCCTCTCTGGATAAGTATTGTCCTCAGTAATGTTGGCTCAGTGCTGGATGAACAGATGTGTGTTCCAGAGTGACTGTCGCTGTAGAGCTCAATGTCAAGGGTATATCCCATGTCCCCAGAGGTTCTAACTCTGTCACTTCAGAGCCCTTTCATGTCAGAAACGATGTCATTTATTGATTAACTTAATGAGAATGTTGCCCAACTGGACCAGACATTCAACATAAGCCTTAGAGGCTGGAGAGATGGTTAAGAACACTTACGGCTCTGAAGAGGACCTGAGTTCAGTTCCTAGAACATACCCACATGCAGACTTACTCACCTATGCATAATTAAAGATAATAAAAACAACTACCTTTAAAAAACAAACAAACAAATAAAAACAAAGCAAAACAGATCTTAGATAAGTCAAATTAGGTATCCCCAAGGAGAACCGCCAAAGGGATTGTGGGAAATACCAACGTGGATGGAATAACGTGTGTCTTCAGAGCCAGGTTCAAACCACAAGCGAGTGTGATAAAGTCACACCTCCTCTGAAATG
Organism: Mus pahari; assembly: GCF_900095145.1. Taxonomy (NCBI): domain Eukaryota; kingdom Metazoa; phylum Chordata; class Mammalia; order Rodentia; family Muridae; genus Mus; species Mus pahari. The sequence goes on from NC_034597.1 coordinate 58,116,041, forward strand.
CACTTTCTTTTTTGTCCCAGGTCCCTGCTCCAGCGTCCAGGTTGGTTCCCTGGAGTCACTGATAAAATCAGGGGCAATTCCAGGGTCTTTTCCCTGTATTGTTGTGGATGTCATTGATGTGAGGCATATGGGAAAGGAAATGTAAGTCACAAAGCCTAGGGGAACTGGGCTTCAAGTTCATGACTTTTAATCCGTGGCACAAACCCATATGCATTTTACTGACTAGGTGGGTGGGAGAAAGGCGTTGTGCCCTCAGCTGTTCTCTTTAATAGCAACGTCCCTTTCTAATTAATGTTTTTGAAACTTACTTGACTGCAGGAAGAGGCTTGTTCCCATGCATTTTTTTGGTTCATTGCCTTCCAAGACTATAGTGGGACAAGCATGTGTAACTAAAGCCTTGGAGAAAGCAGGTCTCATTAACCCTGAGCCTGTTAAACTCAGAAAGCATTTGTTGAGCACTTGTGTGCTGGAGGTGTGCGGAGAGAGGTGGGTGGGAGGAGAGGTAGAGGAGAGCAAGGGTGCCCTAGAGTAACCTGCGCCGTGATAGCATAATGGCCAAGTGCGTGGAGCATAATGAGGGGCTGGCAGACAAAGGAGACAGGGGGTAGGAAGACTTGCCAGAATAAATGGTGTTTTATTAAATCTTAAAAGACAGATAAAATCTTAGCTGAGTCAGGAACTAGAATGCGATGGAAGAAAAGAAAGAATTAAGTCCTAGAAAATGATGAAGGTGGAGGTCAGATGTGGTCTAATCAATCTCCTTAACTATTGGAATACAAGTGTGTGTGTGTGTGTGTGTGTGTGTGTGTGTATGCATGTGCTATGTAGTGCACATGTATACCTATGCATGTTTTTGTATATGAGGATATGGTCGCTGAAAGAACAGAAAAGACAACATTTCAACTTACCTTTCTCTAAACAACAACAACATACACACACACACACACACACACACACACACACACACACACACCTTTACTTTTGGGTGTAGGTGTCTATGTGAGTGTATGTGCATCATGAGTCTGAGGAGGTCAGAAGAGGGCATCAGATTCCCTGAAACTGGAGTGACAGGTAGTTGTGAGTCACCTGATGTCAGTGCGAGGTACTGAACCTGGGCCCTCTGCAAGAACCCTATGCTCTTATCCACAGAGCCATTTTGCCAGCCCCTCACCATGGCTGATTTCTACCCCTCACTGTCCTTTCTAAACTTTTCTCAGAAACTGATTCCTGCTAAGATGATCTGATACGGAATTGTATCTGTCTGCATCACACACACACACACACACACACACAAACATATATACACATGTATATATATATATATATATATATATATATATATATATATATATATATATATTATTACATACAATATGTATTTTAGACGTTTTTTAAAGAAGAATCTACAAGACAGAGAGTGGGGAGGGGACAGATAAAATATATGTTTTATCCAACTCTGTTACAGTGGAATTTCACAGCTGGGACACATTTCCTACAGAGAACACATTTGGCTTTGGAATGTGGCTAGAGCCAGTGATGTCACTGTGGGTAAGTGTTCATCAAGAAGTCTGCCTTTGATGTGTTTTAGTGAGAGGAAGGGAGACAGCTGAAAGTCTGGAGGACTATGGTTTTTTGTGGCTTTTGTTTTGTCTTGTTTTTCTAATGGTCTTATGCACCCCAACCTGGTCTTGAACTTCTGATCTTCCTGTGCCCAGTGCTGGAATTACAAGTGTGCACATCCACACCCAATTTATGTGGGTTTGGGGCTCAGAGCCAAGGCTTTGTGCATGTTAAGTAAGCATATGTATGCACGGGCATGCTTCTCTGTATGGGGATCAGGTCAGTAAAGGAATAGAAAAGAGACAACATTCCAACTTTCCCTTCCCTAAACAACAACAACAACACACACACACACATGTGCACGCACACACACATACGCACTCATGCACGCACACACGCGCACACACACGTACGCACACATGCACACGCACACACACATGCACACGCACGCGCACGCGCACACACACACACACACACACACACACACACACACACACGCACTGACTAAGCTACATCCCTTCAAACCTTCCTCATCTAGTGTTGTTACTTTCTAGCAAGATTCCTTCCTCCGTGTCCCTTTGCTGATGGTCTCCTCTGGTTCTCCTCTGCTCCCCGCCTAATTAGATTCCACCTGCTTTTTTGGATATAGCACCACAGCACATACACAAATGGCGCCGTGTCATGGTTTGGCACAAACTGAACTTTCCCTTTTCCCTTCATGCCAAGACACTTTCTTCTGTCACTAGTTTATTTATTTGATGGTCCTGTGGGAGGCTCACAGAGCTGGTAGACTGTTAAAAGAATCCTAAGATGATGGAAGATGCCCGTCATCTTAGGAAATAAAAGCCTTTGCTTGACTGTGTGAGAGGGCCATGGCAGAGATCTGAAATCTGTGAGATCATTGTGATGGAGATATTCATCATTAAAGTGATCTGTTCTGGGCTGGTGAGATGGCTCAGGGAGTAAGAGCACCCGACTGCTCTTCAGAAGGTCCTGAGTTCAAATCCCAGCAACCACATGGTGGCTCACAACCATCTGTAACAAGATCTGACGCCCCCTTCTGGAGTGTCTGAAGACAGCTACAGTGTACTTACATAAATAAATAAAATAAATCTTTAAAAAAAAAAAAAAAAAAAAGTGATCTGTTCTATCACCTGCCAAATAGTATCCTCAAGCCACAAAGTATTCACTGAAGCATAATTTTTAAATAGTTGGATTTACACTTCAGAGATATAATTAACCCCTTTTTGTTTTTTCTCTTTATAAAAATATTCTCTTGCCTGTATTTCTCCAAGAATATTAATTTTTTTAAAAAAATTTAATTTTGTGTCTATGCACAGGAGTGCAGTGCCCACAGAAGCCAGAAGAGGGCGTCAGATCTTATGGAGCTGGAGTTAGAGGAAGTTGTGAGCTGCCCGGAGTCAGTGTTAGAAACTGAATTCAGGTCCTTTGTGAGAGCTGCCAGTGCCCCTGACTGTTGGGCCATCTCTCCAGCCCTTCCCCAGAATAAATACTTCAGGAAGAATACAAGACCGACCTTCAAACATAAGTTTTGGGCTTTAAACAAGAGCAAAGTTACATCAAGTTGGAAATACTGCAGAAATAACTTTTATTTTTGGATCATTTGAGAATAAATTATGGGACAATGTCATTCATATATATATTTATCAATATATGATATATATAATGCATATATATACATTTAAATATTTATTTACTTTATATGTATGGCATTTACCTGCATGTATGTCTGTACACTACATGTGTGCGTTGTGTCCGTGAAGCCTAGCAAGATTGCTGGATCACTTGGAACTGCAGTAATAGATGGTTGTGAGCTGCCATGTGGGTGCTGGAAGAACAGCCAGTGCTCTTAGCCAAAGAGAGATTGCTTCACTACATTATATATATCTTATATTCTGTTTTTGTTTTTGTTTTTGTTTTTTTTTGTTTTTTGTTTTTTTGTTTTTTGAGACAGAACTTCTCTGTGTAGCCTTGGCTATACTGAGAACTCATTCTGTAGATCAGGCTGGCCTCAAAGTCAGAGAGCCGCCTTCCTATGCCCTCTGAGTGCTGTGAGTAAAGGTGTGCGCCACCACTGCCCAGCATATTTTACAAACGTTTAAGGTTTATTGTTTTCTGTGTATGCATGTTTTGCCTGTATGTATGTATGTTCACCAGGAGGAGGTCAGAAGAGGGCATCATATCCATAGGAACTAACATTATATAGATGGCTGTGAGCCATCGTGGTGGAGCTGGGAATGGAACCCAGGGCCTCTGGAAGAGCAGCCTGTGCTCTAAGTCACTGAGCCATCTCTCCAGCATCCCCATTGCATTTTTGATACTCATTATGACCTGAGCTGTCCTCACCCCTGTCCCCAAACTCATGCATTGATGTTCTAATCCTTGGTACCCAAAGATTTACTGTAGTTAGAGACTTAGTGTTTCAAGAGGCAGTCGGGCTGAAATGAGGCTATTGGGTTTGCCCGCATCCGGTGTGACTAGTGTTCTCATAAGAAGCAGCATCGGGACTGTATTAGTCACTCAGTGTGCTGCTGTAACAAAACACGGGGCAGAAGCAACTTCAGGGAGGATTTATTTTGGAGCATGGTTTCCCAACTTTCAGTCCATGTAAGGAAGGCACGACAGAATGGCCCAATCCACGGCAGGAGAATAGATCATACGACAAGGTTCCAGGAAGCTGACAGAGCAAGTCAGGGACCAGAGGTGGGTACAACCTTCAAAAGCCCTGTCTTCCCGTGGTGACTTACTTACAACAGCCAAACACCACCTTCTAATGGCTCCATAGCCTGGTGCCCTAAACTGAGGGCCAAAGGGTCAAAACATGAAACTCTGAGATTCTAGTTCCTAATTGTAACAAGGTTAGAGACACACATAGAAGGTCATGGGAGAGGTGGCTAGCTACAAGTCAAGGAGTCGTAAGTTTATGTGTGTAGCAGGGCATCTGTATGAGTGTGTGGAGGTCGGAGGACAGCTTGTAGCAATTGCTTCTCCCTTTTCACAAGGATTAAACTCAAGTCGACAGGCTTGACAGCAAGTGTCCTTACAGATTGAGCCATCTTCCTGGTTCTAAATAGTCCTTTAATAAGGCAGTGTTAAGGTGGTAAGACAGACAGGAGATGTGTCCCTTGCTTAGGTTTCAGGCTCATATTGAGTCTGTGTCAGTAGGCTCTGATCTGAACACATGATTCCAGTTCCCCATTCTGGATGGTTCCACTGTGACATGAACTTCTCAGGTTCCCGTGTTTGAACTTCTGAGCCTTAGCTGGTCTTTATGGTTTGGCGGGTTGTGGAAGCTTTAGACCATGGGCTCTGACTGGCAGAGGTGGGCCAGTGGGGTTTAGAGTCTGGCCCTGCTTCCCATCATCCTCTCCTCTACCTCCCGGTCCAGCTTCAAGTGAGAGGAAGAGCATCCCAGAGTCTCACCTCCAGAGTCGCTCCTTCATGCTTTTCCCACCACAGTGGATTGTGTCATCTAAAAAATATGAACTGAAGTAAATCTTTATTCTCTTAAGTTTTTCTGTCAGGTACTTATTCACAGCAACAACATAAGTAATGAATATATTTCCTTTTGTTTGGGTAAAATGGTTAACAGGACTGGAATTAAGTATTTATCTCTTTATAGGCTGGCCCATCTGAGTTCACCTTAGCAGATTGTCTGTGATTAAGTAACTTTCTCTGAAGGCAGACTTTGCTAAGAACAGCGTTCAAGGGGCTGGAGCGATGGCTCAGAGGTTAAGAATACTGCTGCTACCTGGGAACTTATGCCCAGGTATGTTAAATTAGAGGCATATGCCTTTAGTTCTGGCACTTGAGAGGCAGGGGCAGGAACATCTCTTGAGTTCAAGGCTAGCCTGGTCTACAGAGCTAGTTCCAGGACAGCCAAAAGAATGCATGTCTCAAACAAACAAACAAACAACCCCAAAACAAGCAAACAAGGAAAAGAAAAGGAAAGAGAAGAAAAGAAAAGAAAAGAAAAAGCATTGGCTGCTCTTCTAGAGGACACAGGTTCAATTCCTAGCCCCCACGTGGCAGCTCACAACCATCTTGGACTTCGATCCAAGACTTAAGTCACCTTGACACACAAGCTAGAGTCTTCTGGAAGGAGGAAACCTTAGTAGGCAGGCTTGTAGAGCATTTTCTTAATTAGTGATTTGATGGGGGAGGGTCCAGTTGTGGGTGGGTGCTTCCCTGGGATGGTGGTAATGGGTTGTATAAGAAAGCAGGCTGAGCAAGCCATGAGGAGCAAGCCAGTAAACAGAAGTGCTCTATGGTCTCTGCATCAGCTCCTGTATCCAGGTTCCAGCCCTGACTACGTGGCTGTTTTGACTTCTTTTGATGATGAATAGCAAAATGGAAGTGTAAGCTGAATAAATCCTGTCCTCCCCATCTTGCTTTTTGGTCATGGTGTTTCGTCTCAGTAATAGAAACTGTAAGACAAACACCCTCTTTTGGTCCCAGGCATGCACATGATACACATACATACATACATACATACATACATACATACATGCAGACAAAGCATCTGTGCATACATACAATCACACACATTGGTGCTGTGAACTGAACTTGGGTCCTCTTTGCTCTGCAAGAGCAGTATGTCCTCTTAATGGCTGAGCCATCTCTCCCGTCCCATAACTGTACTTTGTGCTTTGTTTATTTTTATTTATATTATTTGCTTATTGCGCAGTGTGTGTGTCCATGTGTGAGCATGCATTTGCCATAGTGCATGTGTAAGGGCGAAGGACAACTTTAGGGGCTGGATGTCTCTTTCCATGGCGGGGAGGACGCCAGGTTTCCTTGTTTCTGCTGCTGTGCCACATACTTCAACATAGTTGGCTCAGAGCTTCTGAGAGAACCTTCTGTTTCCACCTCTCATCTCACAGCATTGCAGATGGGTGTCTCCTCGTCTGGCTTTTTAACATGAGTTCTGAAGTCTGGATTCTGGCCATAGGCTCCTGTGGCTAGTGCATTTACTGCCAGAGCTGGCTCCTTCTCTGTGATTGAGTCTTTAAATGAGTCTTTCCCCTCACTCGGCTGGAATTGCAATGGGATCTCCCCGACCCTGTAGACACTGGGATGCACCCCTCTGAGACTGGTTCCCCCCTTAGAGTTTCTACTTTTAGCTCCATTCATTGTTAACGAGCAGAATGTCTGCAGCTCTCTACTGGTTAGGCTTCAGTGATGATCTCAAAGCTTTCTAAGTGATGGACACAAAACTGGAGTTTCTAAAACATTTCTTTGCCAGGTGACCATGAATAAAGTTACATATTCAATAAAACCAGTTAAACACACTCCACTCAGAGGATTAAATCTGTGCTCATGTGTATACTAAATTAGATGCTGCCTGGTAGACTAGAAGTGTAGTGTTTGTTCTACAGGGCTGGACAGACTGGCTTTGGGACTTTGGCATCTCCGATGGAGATGCCACTGTGTGACTTCAGATGTGCTGCTTAATCTCTCTGAGCCCCAGTTTTCTGAAATATAAGTTGGATTATGCTTCTCATAGAAGGGCTATAATTACTTCTGTAAGCGAGTGCCCACTGCAGAGAACAGAAGGGAACTGGCTGACAGGGTGAGGGGGTCTCTTCTGCTTCTGTGCATTTCCTTTCTGCCTTAACTATTCAGTTCCAACAGTAACTGTCTTATGAAATCCCCCCTCCTTATTGTCCAATCAGTCTTCAACACTCTGCCTGTCTCTTGGTAAGGACATAACCTACAGGATTCCTATGCTGAAGTCAAGTTCCTAGACAAGATGGGCACAAGGCGCAATTGTAACTTACTGACTTCTCTTTGCTGCTTACTATTTGTTCTGAATCACTGTATTAGTTTGAAACTCCTTGAATGTAACATTGTTATAAACGGAGTCTGGACCATGGTCACATCAGGCTTGAGTGTGTTGTGAAGGATCCCGTTGGGTGGCTACAGACATTCCAAAGCTCCCATCTTTTAAGGAAGGCTTGTCCAGTGAAGAGCTTGGACACCTCAGGGCTCCTCATTAAGAAGATTCTAGGACACACCCAAGTGAATACATTCGTTTTGTTCCTAGCAACCTTACCTTGTCAGACAAGTTAAAAGGTCAACTATTTATAAGGTGCGGCAACAGTCTGGTTAGCCCTGACTGAGTCATGGGCAGGGAGTGGAAGCCTTTGAAGTCAAAGGTGGGTTTGAAGTAAAGGGGTTTGTTTCTTATTGCTGCTTTCTAAGCTCCCAGGAGGAGAAAGGGATGCTGACGCGGGGAGGACCAGAGGAAGGAGAATGGTGAGAGGGAAGGCCGACTGTGCCACACATCATGGGCTGGTTATGCAAGTCACGTGCTCTTTAATTGACTCTGTAAGCCACCTTGTAAAGTAGTTATCCCTGTGTTTATTTTGTGGGGAAAGTAAATATGTATCAGAAAGCTTAAGAAAATTGCCCACAGTTACTTATCCAATCAGAATGGAGCAGGATGTTGGAATCCAAGCCGGGAGTTGTTTATCCTTCTGTTGTTTCTCTTTACATTTAACCAAGATGATTCTGCATCTGTTTGTGTCCTGTGCTGTGTGTTGGGCATGATGATGTAATAATGAAGACACCCTTCTCAATTCCCTGAGCACAAGGTGTTCCCTGGCTGGTTGCAGACTCTGACATTGACATAGTTTCCCTGTGGAGCGCCCCCTCTCCACCCGCCAGTGTCCCGGGTGCCTCAGGTATAGAGGGATTGTGAAGATTTTCGGGTAGGTCTTATCAGTGTCACCTGGGGAAGAAGGTTGCTCTATGAGGACTTGTGGATGAAGGAATTGGTACATGCAAATTTCTGAGGGCAGGAGACGTCAGTGTGCAAGCCATTCTGATTGGAACATGGAATGCAAGGATGGGCGTGGCCACAGGAAAAGGAGGGACAGAGTCGCGGTGGACCCTGGGTACCAGTGCAGCTGATTCATATTCCTGATGACAGAGCCAAGGAAAGTCCTCCCTAGGGAAACAACTTGATGACATTTGTTTTCTAGTCTCCTTGGTAGCTTACGGCGGTAGGGGAGGACCTGGGAGTGAACCCGTGAGTCTAAGGGATGTTGGAATGGAACTTCACAATTGTCCCCACACTGAGACAATGGGGCACAGTATTTGTAAGCCACGTGTGTTCGTTCGTGTTCAAAGTCGAAAGACGTTTTAGGTGGAATTTGGAAGTTCTAAATCTCTGTCGTGTGTGGCAGAGCCAACAGTTTGGCTGACAGGACTGTTCCTCAAGAGGACGTGAACACAGTGGCTCAGGGCATGGGTTGCAGAGGCAGAGGGAATTGTAACTTACTGTCTCTGAGGATAAGGGGCTGAGAAGCTGGAGTGTAGGAAGTGCTGTCCCCGTGGATATGGAACTGATTTAGATAGTAGCAGCGCCTCAGGTGGATAGGAAGACCGATCTGGGCACTAAAGGACTCCATGCATGGAGAGGCAGGGGGCTTACTTGAGTGGACTGTCAGTGAGAAGTGGTCACACAGAAGAGGAGTAACAAGATAGCTTAATCCTAAAAATTAATTGTGATTTAGTAAGAGGTGGAAATAGTAATAATGACGATGATGGTAATGATGGTGATGGCTGTTAATGTTATTAGGGGGCTGGCGGAATGTCATCACTACTACTAGTGCCCATATGACAGGATGAACTGTTTCCATGAAAAGGGGGCCTAAGGAGTTGGCATCCTTATGACAGAACAGCATTTTAAAAGTCAAGGATGCACTAAGAGCATTTCAGAAAGAGAAGATCACTTTGGGGTCCTCAAGATGGCTCACTGGGTGAGGGTACTCACCTCTACGCATGGCAACAGGGGTTCAGTGCCTGGATCCCACACTGAGGAAGGAGGAAACTGATTCTCTCAAATCATCATCTGACCCCCCCACATCTGAGCAAGATCCCCCCCCCCAACACACATGCAATAAACAATTGTAATGATGAGAAAGGACAGGATCCCGCTGTGTCCTGTGATGCAGACGGGTCATTACTGTGACCTTTCTGACGATGGCACCGTTTATACGCTGTTTAAATTATTACAGCTTTCTAATCAAATTTAATTTCCCGTGTTTCCAGTTTAACTTCATTATTCTTACTGAGAGCCACCCTCCTCCAAGTCTTAGCTATTTTCACTTAGCCAAATGATTGGGCTGTTATTCCGATGAGAACTTGCAGTGAGTGTATACTTTAATTGGGGAATAATTGACACCTTTACCTTCTGTTGTAGGTCAAGTTCCCTGGGAAAGCAGACTCAGGAGGGGATTTGCATAAATAGGTTTATTAGGGAGAGCCTTGGGATTACCAGCCACAGGGTGCTGGGCACCAGGCACCACCGGGCACCGGGCACCAGGGAGAGAGCTGGAGAAGAGTATGCAGCTGAATGCAGTGGAGGTCACAAGGACACAGATCCCAATGAGGTTCTGCAGCTGTCACTGCATGTCACAGCTGCATGTCACAGCATGTTGCCATGGCTGCTCCACACTGAAGTAAAAGGACCAGGTATACTGGTTAGGTTTCTCATTGTGTAGCCAAATACCCGAGAGTAACAATTTAAGGGAGGACAGGTTTATTCTGGCTCCTGGTTCTGAGGTACAGCCAGCCATGGTGGGGAAGGCAGAATGATAGGAGTCCCAGGATGATAGCTGTCCCAGGCAACCAGAGCTTGCAGCCTGGTTCAGTCACCTGCTGACAGCTCACTGTAAGGAAACAGAACCCAGAGCTGAGATATAAGCCTCAAAGGTCTGCCCCTGGTGGCCTGTGTCTGCCAGCTAAGCCAGAGGCCCATGACTACCTGGGGACCAAGTGTTCAAACACACAAGCCCGTTGGGGACATTGTGAATTGAAACCATGACACCAGGGCTTTGTAAAACTCCCTACCAGCTGATCCATCACTAAGGATGAAAAAAAACTGCAGGGGAGGATTCAAGCTTGTGGGGTGAGGATGTGGGTGGGGGAAGGGGAGTGGTTCTCCAAAGGAGGGAGATTCCTGAAGAAGGTACAGAAGAGCTCCTGACAATCAACATGGTCAGCAGCTACAAGTGCGATGGCCCTTATCTCAGAGTGAGAACCCACTCTGTTGCTCTGCGAGTCTACTGCATTCATTCAGAGCTTGCCTCATGGATATACATTATTTTACTTTTGAAATATTTTATTTATATATTTGTGCATGTGTGCATGTGCATGCTACATGTGAGAGTGGAGGTCGGAGAACAACTCGGGGCTGGGGGTGGCACAAAGATCTCTGTTCTTTCCTTCCACTATGTGGGTCCTGGGCAATGAGCTTAGGTTGTAACCTTTGCCCACTGAAGCATCTTGCTGACCCTCTGTATTTTGCCCTGTCATTGATTTAGGTTTATTTTCCCCCAATATTGTCAAAGATTTGAACTCTTACAAAGATTGTTTCATTCAATGCCTAACATATTTTATTTTATTTTAGTTTAGTTTAGTTTTTTTTTTGGTTTTTCGAGACAGGGTTTCTCTTATAGCCCTGGCTGTCCTGGAACTCACTTTGTAGACCAGGCTGGCCTCGAACTCAGAAATCTACCTGCCTCTGCCTCCCGAGTGCTAGGATTAAAGGCGTTGCGCCACCACGCCCAGCATATTTTAATTTTATATAGATTATACTGTTTTTTTTGGGGGGGGGAACTATGGTGAGCAATACATTTTCCCATTATATTTTATAACTAGCTATCCCTAGTATGTAAAAGTTACGTGTAGGGCTGGAGAGATGGTTCAGTGGTTAAGAGCTCTTACTCCTCTCATAGAAGGTCTAGGTTAGGTTCACAGCATCCACATGGTAACCATGGTAACTCTAGTCTCAGGGATGAGATGCTTCTTTCTGATCTCCTTGGGCATTGCATACACATGGTGTATACACACACACACACACACACACACACACACACACACGCAAAGTACTCATACTCAGAAATTAAAGACCAATATTTTTTTTAAAAAACATGTAAGTTACTACATTTATTGGATTGTTTTGTTACATCTCCAGCCCTGTATAATTAATATAATAAGCTGCATATATTTAAAGTGTACAGTTAGATGAGTTTTTTATTTTTTGTTTTTGTTTCTTTTGTTTTGTTTTAAGACTTACTATGCAGGGGCTGGTGAGATGGCTCAGTGGGTAAGAGCACACGACTGCTCTTCCGAAGGTCCGGAGTTCAAATCCCAGCAACCACATGGTGGCTCATAACCATCCGTAACAAGATCTGAAGACAGCTACAGTGTACTTACATATAATAAATAAATAAATCTTTTTTTTTTTTTTTAAAGACTCACTATGAAGCCTTGGCTGTCCTGGAACTCACTGTGTAGATCAGGCTGGCTCTGCCTCCCAAGTGCTGGGACTACAGGCATGTGCCACCATGCCTGGCCTCCATCAATGAGTTTTGATGTACATATTTGTAAAATCAATAAACATTGCCTTGGCCTCAAAAGCTTTGTTCTATTTTATTTATTTATTTATTTATTTATTTATTTATCTGACACCTTTCCTCCCTGCACCAGCCCCTGGCTCAAGGCAGCTGTTCACCTGCTTTCCAGTCTGAATTTTCTAGGATTTCTAAAATGAACAGAACCTTACAATATTTTTTTGGCCCGCCATCTTTGTGGGATGTTTCTGTGGGGGAGGACTTGAGCCATGGTTCCTGTGTGGAAGTCGAAGAGCGGCTTCTCTGTCAGTCTATACCTACCCGTTTGTTTAAGACAGGGTCTCTGCTCGGTGCTGTTGTGTGCCCCAGGCCAGCTGACCCGGGAGCTTCTGCAGCGTCTCTTGTCTCCACTTCTTGTCTCGCCATGCACTGCTTGCCTGACTTTTTGTGTGGGTTTTGGGGATTTTTGAACTCAGATCTTCACGCGTATGCAGCCAGCCCTTTTACCCACTGAGCCATCCCCACAGCCTGCTGCTGTTTCATTCATTATGGCTCACCCCTTTTACCACTGGGTGACATCATATGGATGGTATAGCATGTCCACTTACCTGCTGGTTGTCTCCAGGGTCTGGTCACTGCAAGTATGACTCCGTGAACGTTCCTCTTCAACTCTTGGTGTGGGTGAATAGCCTTCTTCCTCTTGGATAAATATTTGCAAGTGCGATGTCTGGGTCATATGGGAGTTAAGTGTTTTAACTTTTTAGCAAACTGCCTAACTGTTCAAAATGCTTGCCTAATTTTACATTCCCATCAGCAGTAAGGATTCTGAGTCTTCCAGATCGTTTGCCAAAACTCAGTGTGGTCAGGGCTTTTTTGAGACATGCTAACAAGTACACGCTTGTATTCCATGATAATTTTGATTTGCATTTCCCTAATGAGCAACGATACTGAACAGTTTCTCAGGTTAATTGCACATATTTTGTGTCACGACTGGGATGATTTAATCTTAATTGTCAACTTGACTGGATTTAGAGTCATCTAGAGTCACACTTCTTGGCATGCCTCGTAGGGTGAGTCCAGAGAGGTTAATGGAGGAAGGAACACCCACCCTGAAAGTGCAGCCACAACCCGAGGGCTGGGTTCAGACTGAGTAGAGAGAACATGACTGTGCCTCTCTCTTTGCTTAATGACTGTGAGTGCCATGGTGTAAGAAATAGCAAATACAGGTCTTTCCTATCAAATGCTATAAAACTTATGATTAGGACAAGAGAGGAAGCTCTCTATATTTCTCCCACTTTGTATGACTTTTATACAAATGTTTGAATCCTCTCATGCAGTAAAACCTTGGTTTACACAAAGGCCCACTGCTCTATGCTAGGAACTTGATGGCCTGGATCAGTGACTCTTTTCTCCTTGGAGTAGTGACCCCTCTTCCCTCCCTCCTTCGTTTCCTATTTGGCCAATTATTTTCCAGACTAGCCTATTGAGTAAGATTATGAGGTTGGACTCTAGCCAATGGGGGTGTGGCACACAGCCACCACCTGAGCTAGGATTAGAAACCAAATGCACTTCCTGCCTCCGTGTGTTCGCTCTTCTGAAGGGACCCTCTTGATCAAGCGTAAGCTTTGTCTTGGGCGTACACTTCAGTTAGTGTGGTGGTCTCTCTCCTTGCAGCCCTGAATGTACGTTTAACAGCGTGACCAGCCACCTCATGCTCCTGCTGCCACAGCTAGAGTCCCTCTGAAAAACCTTCTGCACCAGGATGCACTGCACCCTCACGCTGTGAGCCCAAAGGGAACCTGAGTGCCTTGGCTGTATCTACACATTCATAATGATGGAATTACTTTTTAGGGTCCACAAACAAACCTTGCAGGGTTGCTTATCCCTGCTCTGAAGGATGAAGGCTCTTTCTTTGCTTTCCAACTCCCTTTTCTGCTTTCATTAAGGAGAACTTTAAATAATAATGAAATATAATAATAATAACAAAATAATGAAATAATAATGAAATAATGAAATAGAGACAGTTTTATCCTCACAGAGGGTGTTGGCATTAGCATACTGAACCCTGTTAACCATGCTAAGTTTCTGCACACTGAATCCTTAGCCACGCTAAGTTTCTAAGTTCTTCTGCTAAGATATTTACCTTTAAACAATTACTTGTTGGGTTTTTTTTTTCAGAATTATTTAGGGATTGTGGGTTTCCCCCCTCATTTTCAATGAATTTTGGCCTGCCCCACACTGTTCTCTCTCTTTCTGAGAAGTGATCTGCCCAGCATCCTTTGTTTCCCACGAGAAGCATCAGTGGACACTGTTAGAATGTTTCTCAAACCTTAAGGAGAAGGATATCAAAAGGAACTGTGCTCTTATTAAAGCATTTTTCTAAGGGAACATGAAAGAATTTGTGGGTAGGGAGGAGGAAGGTAAGTTTCTTTTTACATCTTTTGTTTGGCTGCAAGTTCACCTCTCTGACCATCCTCTGTACTTCATGTTGTATCTGTCTGGGTCACATTGCTATGGCTGCCACTTCAAACCACATCCCTGCCACCCTCTCCCTCCCTGTGTTACATTGTTATTGCTGCCCAGAGCTTGGGTGTGGGGACCAGCAGTGAGAGAGGGTGTAGAATTTGGCACCGGGCTTCTCAGTGGGACTGTCTGTCCCCACCCTCTGTCGAGTTTCGGACCTAAGGAAGAGGAAGCTGTCAACAATAACAAACACTTGCGGAGCCTGTTTCCTCTCCCATCTTCAAAGAAGAACATGCCACATGGGCATGGGGAAAAGAGACAACTGCTAGAGCTCTGGGAAGCAGGTGGTTCTTCCAAGCTCCTGTTTTGTGCTGTTTGTTATCCAGAGAACTAGGGTCAAGTTCAGAGAGTTGGTCCTAAACCCCACAGCATCTCAGGCTCCTCAGTGACTGCTCAGTCAGATGGACCACACAGGCCATGGAGAGTTTACCAGCTTTGTGGCTCCTCCACCAGCACGTAGCTGTAGCAGGAGGACACCACGGCTTCTCAGACCAGGACTTCGAGCTCAGTGACAGATGATGACCCCACCCTTGCATGCCTTTCATGATATGTCACCCTCCCTGTCTCCATAGGAGCCAATTGGTTGTAGGAGGCTGTTGAGCTATTATGTAGAGCTCGGTGAGGTTGTAGAAGCACACTTCCTATCCTTCTCAGCTCCAAGCAACTTGCATCTTTCTGGCCCTGGTTTGGACTGGAGACTGGTATGGGTAGGAGAGAAGGCAGACTCTCCACCCTTAGACTAGAATGGAATCCATCAGTTTCTCTCCATCTCACCCATCTTAGCTAGGGTGAAGAGATATCATGACCAAGGCAAATTTTATAAAGGACATTTAATTGGAGCTACTTTTCAGGTTCAGAGATTCAGTCCATTATCATCAAGATGGGAAACATGGCAGTGTCCAGGCAGGCATGACACTGGAAGAGCTGAGAGTTTTACATCTTGTTCTGAAGGCAGTCAAAGGAAGATGCTTCCAGGCAGCTAGGAGGAGGGTCTCAAAGTCCACCTCTACAGTGACACACTTCTTCCAACAAGGACACACCTCCTACTAGTGTCTCTCCCTGGGCTAAGCATCTTCAAACCACCACATCTCCCCTCCCCCTCCTCTCTCTCTTTTCTCTTCTATATGACCAATGTGCCTGATTCCCTAGTCCAAATGACTACATTTGTCTGGCTAGTCGCAGATCCACTGAGGGTGGAGACAGGAACTGGTGCCTTCAGTGCAGATATCAGATTCTTGACTCTACGTATTGGCAGGTGCAGCGTGGATGGTCACTCCAGCACAGGACAGGAATGAATTCCTGGTCCCCTCTTCCTCCTTCTCCAGTCAGCTTTGTGTCCTGAGAGGCGGACTGCCCTAGGGCCGTGCCTCATTGGCATGCTGGAGCCTGTAGGAGCTGATTATGTGACCTTCTCTTTAACCCTGTGATTGGTCACCGCCATAGGAACACTTACACATCGGGAAAATGGGAAATGCTAACCAAGCCCCTCCCTAGCCCTCCCAGGAGCTTCAGAGAGGATTGTTGAGTATTTGTTTGCCTTATGGTTGTGCTTGAGCTTGGTTGCTCGTGGGCGCATGTCAAGGTTGATGAGTGCTTAGAGAATCAGGGCATCTGTTTTCCTCCCTGCCACATTCCTGCAAACGGCCTGCATCCAAGGCTCCCATGGCTGCCAGGTACCCTTTCTATCATCCTGTCCTCCTTGGGTGTCAAATGCCCACTCCCTTTCCTTCTTTGGGTCTGTAGGTGTTAAGGACCTAATGTACGGTATCACCCTTCTGTGGGTACCTTGTCCCCTACCTATGTTAGCACTCCTTGACTAACAGTCCAGCAGCCCCCTTCAGTGGGGCTGCTCAGGTCCTTCCTGATGTACAAACTACAGCAGCCTTCAGTTAGTTGGGATCTCCTGATATCCTGTGGCCTTGCATGGTTACTTTTATTTTGTTGTTGTTGTTTTTAATGCTATCCCATCTAGAAGCAGCATACACATTAGATGAAAGGGAAGGCTCTAGACTTGTGTTGTAGGATGTAAAGTACTGAGAGCCCACCAACGTCCTCATTTTCAGGAGCTGCCGGAGATACATTTCCTCGCAACCCCCGAGGATTCAAGCAGCACAGTTTAAACTGCATTCTTAGCAATGCAGAGACAACCTCTCTACACCTTACGTATGGAGACAACGCCTAGCCAGCTTGCTCCAAGGATTCTGTGTTTTCACTCCCTCCTCACGCTGCTGGAATTACAGATCAGTTACTATGCATGTCTGGCTTTTAGGTGGTGTCTGGAGATGCAAACGCCTATCTTCATTGCTTCTTCCGAAAATACCCACCTGTAGAGCTATCTCCCCTGCCCTTGAAGACATTTCAAGATGCCATTTATGAAGGACAGTTGAGCCTTTGTATCTGTGAGTTCCACATCTTTGCGTTCAATGAATCGAGGGTTGAAGATGCACTGGAAATTAAACTGTGCCTGAGACTGTGGACCTCCTGCCATGGAAAGTGAGAAGGCTGGTGGGCTGTGAGCACTTACCTCCTACCACTCCAGTCAGGAGCCTTTCCTTCTGTCTACTGTGTAGGCTAAGTTTCTAGATAAAATTACATTAGAAAACCAACAAATGGAGGTGGGGGGCTGGAGAGATGGCTCAGAGGTTAAGGATACTAACTGTTCTTCCAGAGGTCCTGAGTTCGATTCCCAGCAACCACATGGTGGCTCACCACCATCTATAATAGGGTTTGATGCCCCCTTTTGGTGTGTCTGAAGACAGCTGCATCATACTCACATACATAAAATAAATAATTCTTAAAAAAAAAAAAAAGCCAACAAAATAAATCAAGCAAGGCTGTAAAGAGACACACAACATCAGGAGATTCCCAACCAACCGATAGCTGCAGATATTTTCTTTGGTACGATTTCCTAAGTGATCCAGTATAACAATAATTCCCATTTAGTGCTTACATGGAATTAGATCTTATTAGTCACTTAGACATGATTTATTAATAAAACATGCAGAAGAATGTGTGTAGGTGATAGCTACTTTTAATTATTTACTTTTGGAAACATAAAGGCTAGAGAGTCTGGGGATGGGAGATAGCTCGTCACTTATGAGCACTTCCTGTAGAGATTCAAGTTTGGTTGCCAGGACCCATGTTGGTAGCTCACGGCCACCTGTAATTCGAATGCCCTCTCTGCTATGCACAGGCACATGCACTACATATTAGAAACACAGAGACATGCACCACCACCTGTAACTCCAGTGCCCTCTTCTGGTCCGCACAGGCACCTACACTACATAAGACATATACACAGACATGTACATCTACATAAACAAAAAGACGCTGTTAAAAAGAATTTTTAAAACAGGAAGGGAAATGGACTTGAATATCTACTGTTTGATATCCTTGGGGATCATGGAATCAGCTCTCCAGGAACGACTATGCAGCAGACCCTGTTTTAACTGCTTCACAAGGGTTTGGTTCACAACTTCTCTGTCACCTTTGACCTCTTTCCTAAATGAGACTTTTAAATGCATGAACAGTAATAGAATTACGGAAGGAAGCCATACAGAAGAGGCGGTTAAAGCATGAGTCACATTGGTCACATATTTACTTTGTTATCAGCACGTTAAATTACCAGATGTCACAGCCCGTGTAGCGCACGCTATATTTAAAGTAATGATTGTGTGCCTACCAGTTAGGACATCTGCAGCAACTGTAAGTGCTTCCGAAGCATCATCAGAGGACTGTAAGACTGCTGGGGCTGAATTACTTCTACTTCTGCCTAGATACATAAAGGAAGATGCTGTGGTCGAGCAAGGAAAGCGGAAATGAAGATACCACTTCGAGTTCACATAGTTCCTTTCCGTTACTAACTGCTTGCCCCTTAACTCCCCGCTCACCTTTGGTCAGCAGTCTCTTCCTTCCCTCATAGGAACCCCTCTCACACGCAGACATTGGGCACAAAACAGACAAGAAAGAGGTTGGGAGGCTGGAAGAGAGAGGAGTTGCCTGGATTGCTTTGTAGAAGCATAAGGTATCTGAGTGGAGGGAACCTCAACTGAGAAAATGCCTCCCTACAATCGGGCTGTGCCCAAGACTGGAAGGCATTTTCATAATTAGAGATTCATAGGGGAGGGCCTGGACCATTGTGGGTGGTACCACCTCTCAGCTGGTGGTCCTGAGTGGTATAAAACAAAACAAAACAAAACAAAACAAAAAAACAGGCTGAGCAAGCCATGAGGAGCAAGCCAGTAAGCAGCACTCCTCCATGGCCTCTGCTTCAGTTCCTGCCTCCAGGCCCCTGCCCTGTTTGATTTTCTCTAACTTCCTTCAGCGATGAATGGTGCAGTAGAAGTGCAAGTCAAGTAAACCCTTTCCTCCCCACATTGTTTTTGGTTGTGGTGTTTGATCACAGCAGTGATCACCCTATCTGGGACAAGAACAAGCCATTGTTCTTATTGTCCTCACAGGTTTTGGGTTTTATGCAGTAACATTCCATGTACCTCACCGTGGAGGGTGGCTGTTTTTATACTCCCACACCCAGACTCACGGTGTCTCCCCAGACACAGCAGCATTGCTGGGCAGTGTCCTCTTGGCTGCCACGAAATGGCATCAAAGGCTTGGCGGCTTAAAATAGCTGAAGTGTGGGGCTGGGGAGGTGGCTCAGTGGATAAAGTGATTGCCCATCACCTCATCACCGGTGGGGGGGGGCAGAGACAGGGAATCCTTGGAGCAAGCTGAGTGGCTAGACTAGCTAAAGCACTGAGCTCCAGGGTCAGTTGCAGTATGTGGACCTGGGTTTGGATGCTAGCACACATATGGCAATTCACAACCTTCTAATGCCAGTTCCAGGGATCTGATGCCCTCTTCAGGCCTGTGCAGGCAATGCATGCATGTCAACCACACGCAGGCAGGCAAAGTACTCAAACACATGAACTATAAATAAATGTATCTTTAAAAAAAGACATCCACTTATCTTTTGTAGGGAGACACAATTCGATTATAAAAGCCCCTCTTCCAAGTCCTGCTTTTTAGCCCTTTGTAACTCTCCAAGCTTCAACTCTACCCCCTCAGTTCAAAGTTCTTCACTCCCTTGCCCTAGCTCCTCTGCATGCCCTAGAAGCTGCTCCTGCGGATATGGTTTTACTGTTAATGTGCCCCTTGGCCTCTCAGTTCTCCAAGCCTGATAATCACTTCTCCTCCTGGAAATGCCATTGGTGCCTTAAAAGAGGACAACGCATTAACTGTGGACACTGGACCAGCTGTCTTAGCTTCCTGCTGCTGTGCCTTCCCCACCGCGCTTGACACCTCCCCCCAGCCCCCCCCCCCTTTAAACTGTGAACCAAATTAGGTTGCCTTTGTAAGGGATTTGCTGAGAGTGGTTCTGCTGCATTCCAGGCAGGTGACTTGAGCCTTCTATTTCCTTATCTGTAAAATGGGCATAACAAAGGCACCTGCCTGGCCAGGTGTGGTCTGGATCGAGTGAGATGCTGTAAAAGTGTGTGTGGGTGGATGGGTGGTGGTGAGACTCATCATTGCATTGATTACAGTGCAGAAAGGGCTCAGGTTGCAAGGGCTGGTTAGATTTGGCTCCTGCCGGCCAGAATCTAATATACGGCACGGAGATGCCTGGCAGCTACCAGGAGTCCAGAAAGTAAAGTTCTGCAAGTGCTGGGAGGGATGGTTGAACGGTTCACCAAACAACACTAGCATCAGGTGACCTTTAACTCCCACCTCCAAAGAGGTAGAAAAGGTGACAATAGAGGCTTTCCATCCCCTTTCTGTGCCTGCGATGTGAGCACAGAGCATCAGGAGGTAAACAGCTCAGCTCCACCAGCTTATCAGCCAGCTACGTTTTTTTCCAACAGTGCCAGCTTTAGAATCACAACCACCACAACAAGGACCGTCTAGCATCCTGTGGAAGTCACTACCTCCCAAGCCCTTAAACCCTTGAGATGGCTTGTTTAAACGCATGGACATCCATCATGTGCCCGCCGCCAGGAAGGAGGGAAGGCTGTGCAGTGATTGGCTAGGAAGTGGGCGGAGCCACTGCGTGACTGCTTGTGTTCTACCTCCAGTAGAAGTCCCGGCTGTCCGCAGGGAGGAGGAGGGGACTATGGCAGCTCCACTGGGCGTGCTGCCTAGGGACACTTAGAAGATTGCAAGAGATTTTAATTTCTTGCTTAAGAGTCTGTGTCAGGGTCCCGTCCTGGTGGTTTCTGTCTGAGCTATCTGAACCTTCCAACGCCACCGCCCTACCTAAAAAAAAAGTTAAATGGAAGAAAAAAAAAAAAGAATTAGCTAATTATTTAATAAATGAAGCTGTTGCTTGCAGGTCACAGTCGACGATCCTGCTGTGTCATCCTTGGAGGGCTGAGTCAGCCCTGCCTCAAACCTGAACCCAGTGGACCCGGATCTGTACGAGGCTCTCTAGCTCCACCGTCTGGCAGGGGAGCGCAATGAGCTTTGCGGCCGTGAAACGGAGACACTGTGTTAAAGGATAAAAACTGGACTAAACCTCACCGGGTTGTTCATGCGTCCCTTTCCCTTTAACTCTCTATCGTCCAGCTAGATCCGTTTACCGGAGATCTGGGTTTCTGCTGATTGCTTTACAGAGCCCTCTGCCCCCGTGCTCCCCCAGGACTTCAGGCACGCCCTTGGCCAGAGCCCAGGCGCCGCCTAGGCTCTCTCTTCACTTCCTGCCTCCTAACTCTCAAGAGGGGCGGAGCTGCTCAATTTGAACAGCAATTTGAACCTGGGCTTTTTTTTTTTTTTGTCACAATAAAGGGGAGCCTTTCTGGCATTTAGTGGCGCTGACCCGCCATGCTGGAACATCCAGTAGGATAGTTCCAGACCATAAAGCATTGTTTTAGGAGGTTTTCAGATATCCTGCTGGACATTTGTGTAGGTGAATGCCATGAATTAATTCTCAGAGCTAGGACCAGGTCTCTTCTATTTATAAACATAAAGGACTTTCTGCAAGACCCTCCTTTCTCTCTCCCACCGTCCTTTACTTCATTTCTTTCCACCATCCCCACCCCCTCCTTATTTTCTGCGACAGACTCTTGCTTTGTATAGTCCAGAGCTAGGACCAGCTCCATTTTATTTACAAACAAGCTTTTTCAAAGTCCTTCCTTCCTTCCTTCCTTCCTTCCTTCCTTCCTTCCTTCCTTCCTTCCTTCCTTCCTTCCTTCTGCTTGTGGACGTTGTACATCGTGGTGCGCACTAGGCTCCGCACCACGATGTACAACGTCCACAAGCAGTAAATAAAGAAAATATCTTTTAAAAAAAACCCCTATGCCTTGCAGAAGCTTTTATTCCTCCCCTCTCCTCCCCCTCCCCTCCCCCTCCCTTTCCCCTTTCCCTCCCTCCCTCCCTTCCTTCCTCCTCTTATTCTTTCTATGGAGCCCATGCTGACCTGAAACTTGTAATCCTCCTGCCTTGGTCTCTTCCCAAGAACTGGAACTGCATTTATCACCATGGCCAGATGGAACTTTTATTACAACAAAAATCTATACAATATTCCAGGCACCATTTTAGCCATTTCTAAGTGAACAACATCAGTGGCTGACTTGTATTCAGAATGTTATGAAACCATCGTTTCTGTCAATTTCCAAATCTTTTCCATGACTCCAAACAGAGATGGGGTAGCCAGTAATCAGGAATTCCCATCCTGCCTCCTCTAGCCAGGGCTTCCTCTGATCTGATGTCTCTGTGAGCTTGTGGGTTCTAGGTACCTCAGGTGAGTGGATGAGGGCAGTGTTTGGCCCTTGTTTTGTTGACAGCTTATAGGAAAGTTGCCACCACCGCAGATATAGCCCCATGCCTGCTGTTTGAATCATAGTAAAATACAAATGTATCAGTCTGCGCTTATAACTGTCTCGAGCCACATGGCTGCTTGCATCTGACACAGGATGTTTTATAACATAACTGTGTGCAAATATTCACATATCCGAATATGTAGTATTTTGTATGTTCTTATTTACATTCTTATACTAAAACTTGTATGTGGGTAGCATACTGATTTAACTTTAGTAAAAGTACATTACAAAACATTTATTACAGAAGGAGACACAGGGTGTGGTGTGGTTGAAATTTCTAGACAACCAGTCCTGAGGTCTGGGGTATATCTCTGGAAATGACATGCTATTAACTTCCTACAAATACTACCTGTCTCTGGAAACCTGCATGGTTAGTCCTCATTCCTCAAGCAGTAACTCTTCAAACTACTTCTTCTGTTGACATTTGGTCACTCTCTGCTTTCTGTGGCCTGGGAAGTCCAGCCAGTCAGGGAGCCTTTATTCCTACGTTGTCAGTGTTGGCCACTGCCATTACTACTACTACCATTCCTGGCTTACAATAGGCACTGGCATTATAAAGAATTGACAGGGAGACTTTATTTTTTTTCCAATTTTTTATTAGGTATTTACTGCATTTACGTTTCAAATGCTATCCCCAAGGTCCCCTATACCCCCCTCCCCTACCCACCTGCTCCCACTTCTTGGCCCTGG
>NC_034597.1:58140234-58144884 GCF_900095145.1 Mus pahari
ACTCAGAAATCCGCCTGCCTCTGCCTCCTGAGTGCTGGGATTAAAGGTGTGTGCCACCACGCTCGGCTTGGCTCGTAGATTTGAATACTGTGTTGGTGGAGCTGTTTGGGAAGGATTAGGAGGCGTGCCCTTGTTGAGGAAGTACGTCACTAGGAGGCAGGATTTGAAGTTTCAAAACTCCCACCATTCCTGGTGCACCCTCTGCATCGTGCTCTTGAGTCGGGATGTGAGCTCTCAGCTCTTCCTGCTTCCACACCTCTGCCCCACCACCCTGGACTCTCATCCTCTGACAACGTAAGACCAATTAAATGAGCTCTTTTATAAGCTGCCTTGGTCGTGGCATTTTTATCACCACAATTGAAAATGACTAATGGGAACAGGTTTGTCTGGCTGGTTTGGCATCAACTTGACATACTGGAGAGTCATTGTCTCAAGAGGAGGCTCTTCAGATGAGAAAATGCCTTTATAAAGGATCTGGCTGTAGGCCAGCCTGTAGGGCATTTTCCTAATGGGTGAACAATGGAGAAGAGCCCCGCCCATTGTGAGTGGGACCACCTGTTGGTGGGTGGCCCTGGGTCTTATAAGAAAGCAGGCTGAGCAAGCCACGGGGAACAAGCCAGTAAGCAGCACTCTTTCGAGGCCTCTGCTTCGATTCCTACCTACCTGGTACCTGTCCTGACTTCTTTCAGTAACGAACTATGACGTGGACGTGTAAGCCAAGTAAACCCTTTCCTCCTCAGCTTGCTTTTACTCCCCCCCCCCCCACGGTGTCTCCTCAGAGCTATTGTGAGGCTCCCTTGGCAGGTATCCCACAATCCTCCTCAAACGTGGCCACAGGCAACTCTAATCTGAGCAGTTCTTCAGCTGAGGCTCCATTCTCAGGAGACTCTAGGCCATATCGAGTCAACAGTAAAATCTATAACGACCAAAGAGAAGAAACTTACTTTTCCTCTTAGAGTCTTGTCTCGCAGCCTCCCCCCGTTCCCCCCCCCCCGCCACCCCACCACTTGGCCCCGGCCTTGCCCTGTGCTAGGTCATATGGAGTTTGGGAGACCAAGGAGCCTCTATTCCCCCGCCAACCTTCAGCAGCTAGTAATCAGTCTCACAGCCATGACCTTCCTGTTACTTACCTCCCAAATGCTGAGGTCCCAGGCACGTGCCACTCTGTGGTCTATGTGGTACTGGCCTTTGAACCTATGGCTTTGTGCATGCCAGACAGGCACTCTTCTGGGTTCTAGCTCCAGCCTTGTTCTCTCTGTGTATGATTTTGGTCATTTTAAGTGCTGTACACAGAAAATCATATATAGAGTATGTACTGATTTTTATCTAGTTCTCTAATTACAGTAATCAAGCCAATGTTCTGGCTTGGGGAGCCAGGCCAGTTGTTGTAGCTGCTTCTGGTTTAGCAAGAAACACGTGCCGTTGGTGGGGTGGGGCTGTTTGTCACTTGCAATGACTGTGGCCGTGTTCACAGTTCATCTCACTGGCCACGCCTTGTTCCTTAGACATCCACTTAAAACCACCTAAGAGACGGAGACAGAGTTATTTTATCCTAAAAGTTTTCTGACGGTTTTAGCCTGTATAAAAATGGAGTATTGCAGCCGGACGTGGTGGTGCACACCTTTAATCCCAGCATCTGGGAGGCAGAGGCAGGNGGATTTCTGAGTTCGAGGCCAGCCTGATCTACAAAGTGAGTTCCAGGACAGCCAGGGCTACACAGAGAAACCCCGTCTCGAAAAACAAAGCAAAACAAAAACAAAAAAACAAACAAACAAAAAGAATGGAGTGTTGCCTATTCTGATGTTGGCGAGGATACAGCTGTAAGCAAGTCCCTGGGAGATGGATAGAGAAAGAAAGCGCAAATGGCTTCCTAACCTTTTTCTAAAAGAACATCAGTGAATGTGGCAGAAAGAGGCAGAGATTGTTTATCACTGAGTCTATGAACATTTGGCTGAAATGGTCAGTAGTGATAATTTTTTGAGATGGTTCGTATATACTCTGCACTATTAGAAGGCATGACCTTGTTGGAGTGGGTGTGTCACTGTGGGTGTGGCCTTTAAGACCCTCATCCTAGCTGTCTGGAAGTCAGTATTCTGTTAGCAGTCTTCAGATGAAGATGTAGAACTCTCAGCTCCTCCTGCACCATGCCTGCCTGGATGCTGCCATACTTCTACCTTGATGATAATGGACTGAACCTTTGAACCTGTAAGTCAGCCCCAATTAAATGTTGTCCTTATAAGAGTTGCCTTGGTCATGGTGTCTGTTCATAGCAGTAAAACCCTAACTAAGACATTTTTTTTGTTTAAATTAGTTTTTTATTTATTGTATATTATGTGTCTGTCTGTATGTGCATACAGTGTCCAGAGGCCAGTCAGGGGAACCAGATCCTGGGAACCAGAGCTACAGACAGCTGTGAACTACCATCTGGGTGCTGGAAACCCAACCTGGGTTCTCTGCAAGGATCTGTCAGTTCTCCTAACCACCGAGTGGTCTCTTTATCCCTAGAGTTATATTCGAAACATTATTAAATCCTCAGATGAAACTTTCTATGGCAAACTTCTCAACTAGAAAAATAAGGGTGTTGTAGATTTCAGAAAACATAGCATTCTTTACCCTTAGATAAAACATTTGTCACCTGATTTGTCACCTTTCCCTGGGGGCATCTATTCCTTAGGAGTTGCCATGAAATGAACATTTTAACTATGATTAGGGCCAAACAATGCTAGAGGAAACAAATGAAACCCAAAGTCTTCTGCCTTAGGTAGACATTGTGGCTCCCAAACGCAGATATAAGACTCCATTGGAATGTAGGGCCTCTTCAGTTCCTTAGAGATTGTGGATCTGCTGGGAACCAGCTGCTGGTAGAGTTGATGAAGTTTCTGCATCTGTTGCTTTTCTCCTAGCTGTGACAACATACCTGGCAAGAAGTAATTAAGGAAAGAAAAGCTTAATTCTGATTTACAGATCAAGAAGATACATTGTAATTATTGTAGGAGAACCCACTGTGGTAGGATGGGGAGGCTGGCTGGTCCCATGGCATCCAGAGTCAGGAACCTAGAATGAATAGGAAGTAGGGCCAGTCTAAGAAACTTCAAGTCTCCCTTGCACAGTGACCCACTGTTTCTAGCAAGGTACTATCCCCTAGAAGGTTCTCAACCTTTGTCACCCTGTGACTCTTTAATACCGTTCTTCATGTTCTAGTGACCCCCGCAACCATAAAATAATTTTCGTTGCTATGTCGAATAACTTTGCTACTATTATAAATCGTAATCTAAATAACTGTTTTCTGATAGTCTAGGTGAGCCCCGTGAAAGGATCATTTGAGCCCCCAAAGGGATCGTGACCCACAGGTTGGGAGCTGCTGCCCTACATGTTCAACAACCTTTTCAAACAAAACTGGAGCCAGATCTAGAGGGTATGGGCATAGGTACCACCCACCAGTCTTTCATAAAGACCCGCCTGCCATTGGCTCTGTGGTTTAGACCCGCCCACCATTGGCTCTGTGGCTTAGACCTGTGTAAAGTTTTCCATATGCTAAGTGAAGGACTGGTGAGGTAGCAGGGGTCAGGAATCTTGAATGCTGACTTGTCAGGAGAGCAAAGCGTCACTCAACGAAGGCAGGACTAACGTGGAAGAGGATGATACACAGTTCGCTGGCAATATTCTGCTCTTCTCCCCTCTCATCTTTTCCCTTTCCCACTCCAAGGAAAAGACGTTAGCGGTTGACAGAAAACAACGGAGAGCCCTTCACAGGCTTCTCTGAGTACACCTGACACACTTTTCAAATCTCTACTGCTCATGCGTGACTTCCCCTGTCTTCCTGAGGAGGCTGCAACTCATTCATTTCTGCTCCATGTTTGAGCTTCTGCGTAAGAAAAACTCAAGACAGGGTAATTATTCCTCCCATTCTGGCCTGAAGTTGGCTTATGCTCTGTGAAACCCTCTTACTTGGCGCATGCAGATCTATTAATATGCAAGCAACATTTTGATTCGTGTTGTTGCTAATTTTAATAGGCTACCATCGGAGCCAGCAAACTTTTCCTAGATAGGAGCACAGAGTAGTATTTTAGGCTTCATGGGACACATGGTCTCTGTTACAAATACTCCATGTTGATCACGCCCTGCAGAAGAAGCCACGGATGCTATAACAGGCCTGTGCATGGCCGTGCTCCAATACAGCTTTATTTATAGGCACCACATTTGAATTTCATATAATTTGCACATGTCACAAAATTTTTCTTTCAATGCGCTCCTCTCTTCAGCCATTTAAAAAAAAAAATTGAAAACCAATAGTAAGAACAGTAGTAAGTGGGCTGAATTTGACACATCTGTTACAGTCTGCCATTCTCTGGGCTAATACTTAGTGTGAAAATCTAATATATTTTATTATACCTCTACAGTTTTAAAAATCAAATTCAAGATAGTATTTTGAAGGGGAGGGGTAATTGCATCCCAGGAAGTTGTGAGTTCCTACAAAATCCCTTTCCTTGGAAGGAAAGGCTGCAGGATCTCAAGGTCTCAGCTACACTGAGAGTTCAAAGTAGCCTGGGTTATGTAAGATTATGTGTGTGTGTATGTATGTGTGTATGTATGTGAGTATGTATGTATGTGTGTATGTATGTGTGTATATATGTATGCATGTATGTATGT
>NC_034597.1:58145724-58155386 GCF_900095145.1 Mus pahari
TCTATCTATCTATCTATCTATCTATCTATCTATCTATCTATCTATCTATCTATCTATCTATCTATCTACCTACTTTATCTATCTATCTATCTATCTATCTATCTATCTATCTATCTATCTATCTATCTATCTATCATCTATCTGTACTTTCCTAGCTACTTAAAAACCTCAGCTCCGCTTATTCTGAAAACCGCAAACACACTTAAACACCCGTGTAAAAAGCTGGTAAGAATTTCTGAATGAAGTAAGGCCATGTGATGCTTCAACAGCACGTACCAAGGAACTCATTAGTGGTCTCTCCGCAGGAAGCAGATTACATTACTGAGTCACATCAGCCACAAATTAGATTTGCTCTGGCCCCTGTGCAGTGAACACATTCATCAGTGGAAGTAGGTAGTGAAATAAAATGTTGGACATATTCAGATTCTGTCTATCCTGGATCCAGAGTGTCAGTGCCCCCCACCCCCGCCCGCCCCGGTGACCCAGGAGACGCCACATGGAAACCAAGAAGGGCTCACCCCGGATGAGGATGGCAGGATGCACCCTGCAACCTGGGCTGGGGCTGCTCAGTGTGTTCATTAGCTTAGACAGCAGCTTTCAGATGGGAGGAATGAACATGGCGGCTCCAGCATCATCTGGCTCTCACACACATAGGCATAAAAAATAAATCTTTTAAAAACATGCAAAGCAGTTGTGATGGTTTATTTATGCTCGGCCCAGGGAGTGGCACTATTAGAGTGTGTGGCCCTCTTAGAGTAGGTGTGTCACTGTAAGTTTGGGATTTAAGACCCTCATCCTAGCTGCCTAGAAGTCAATATTCTGCTAGAAGCCTTTAAATGAAGATGTAGAACTCTCAGCTCCTTCTGCACCATGCCTGCCTGGATGCTGCCATGTTCTTGCCTTGATGATAATGGACTGAACCTCTGAACCTGTAAGCCAGCCCCAATTAAATGTTGTCCTTTATAAGACTTGCCTAGGTCATGGTGTCTGTTCACAGCAGTAAAACCCTAACTAAGACAGCAGTGTAAGCTAGTATAAACCAGCTGAACGCCTGAATTTGAATCTTGCATTTGTTTGTTTATTTTAGATTAAGACACTACATGGAAAGTGAATGAATGAAACACTCTTCCGTTTAGAAATGAGAACAAATGATTTTCTTCCTCCAGCTCAAAACTTTAAGGCCTGATCCAACCAAAGGCTGGGGGCTGTTCTTAGTGACAGTAACAATAAGCTCATATCCCACTTTCTTAAGCCCTCAACTTGAGTATGTGTGTGTATGTGTGTGTGTATATGTGGGTATACATGTGTGCATGTATATGTGTATGTGTATGTATGTGTGTATGTGTATATGTTTATCTATCTATCTATCTATCTATCTATCTATCTATCTATCTATCTATCTGTGTGTGTGTGTGTGTGTGTGTGTCCCAGTGTGCCTACATTTTTAGATGAAATCTGAAAATAGCCTGGGGATGCAATTTCTGGTGGTTTGAATGAAAATGGCCCCCATAGGCTCACAGAGAGTGGCACTATTGGGAGATATGGCGCTCGAGGGGCCCACACCGAGTACCACCGAGTACCTTTATATGATACTCCCTATAAAGAGAGGCACAGGCTTAACTAGAGTTTCCCTGATGTATCCCGGGAGAGACTGTTGAGGTCCCTGCTTTACGCTGCTCACAACATGTGTGCCTGTTGCATTATAGGTTCTAAGAAAAGGAAACCGAGGCACAGGCAGGGGAGTGATTTGATCAGAGAGCCTAAGGCATCCGGCCAGCATTAGACTTGAGAAGCTGAGATGGAACGCCCCGTGATTCCAACCCCCCCNCCCCCCCGCCAATGATCTCTAATTTAATACGAGTGTTTCTGTGGATTCTGAGAGATGGGCATTGTTGGATGGTAAGAAGTTCAAGGAAATCAGGAACCAGGAAAAGAGGGGAAGTTGAATCACTCACCGTTCTCAGTTCACGATCATCCTTGCCACCTGGCCCTACAAAAGCCTGTGCAGAAAGCCCCTGTGGTGGTTCGCAGAGCACAATAGCCATTCAAATCCCTGCCCTTATCTCACACTGCCACGCTGCTTACTGGAAACAGCACCAGCTCCCAGCATCAGAAGCCTGGCATACCTTCATGAGTTCTCATTACCACAT
The DNA here is from genome assembly GCF_900095145.1 of Mus pahari. NCBI lineage: Eukaryota > Metazoa > Chordata > Mammalia > Rodentia > Muridae > Mus > Mus pahari. Next base: position 58,147,875 of record NC_034597.1, read on the forward strand.
CTCAGCACCCATCCGGCCCTCCAGGAAATTGATGTTACTGGTGGTGCGGCTGGGGGGGGGGGGTGTTGCCCATTGTCTGGGGCAGGCATCCTGGTGGGAGCACCTGCTGGGTGTACCCTCTTCAAGGAAGGCAGAGCCACAGCGAGCTGAAGATCAGGATCAAGCTGCTGGTGCTGCTTTGGGGGCAGGGGTCGGAGGAGTTCGGGATGGGAGCAAAGAGGAATGTGAGTCCCTCATCTTCTGTCTGCATCCCATTCCTAGGAGTTCATAGGAACTGTCCCCAGCTATGCTCAATGTGTGTTCACTGGAACTAGTCAGCAGTTTATTAATTGCTTAATGTGGGTGATGTTCTGGGCACCAAGCTATGGGTCAGAGACTCAGAAATGAAAGATTGTATCCACAGCTGTCAGCAGGTTGAGCCAAGGCCTCCTGTGACATTTGTGATTGTGAGTGACTCTTTATCTCTAGCTCCTGTCATCTGGTCCTGACTTGTCCTGTGCCAGGTACTGTCTTAGGAATTCTTTGTATGTGGATGTGTTTGCATATCCCTGCCCCTCTGTGTGTGGGAGGGGGTCAGAGATCAATTTCTGGCATTGTTCTTCAGAAGTTAGCTAGTTTTTTGTTTTGTTTTATTTTTATGGTTTTTTTTGTTTGTTTGTTTGTTTTTGAGACGAGGTCTCTCATTGACCTGGAACCTGCCAGGTTGACTGTGTTGCCTGGCCAGAGAGCCCTAGAAATCCCCCCTGCCCCACACTCCCCAGGTCTGGGGTTACAGCTTATCACTCTTGGTTTAAAAAAATATATTTATGTATTTATCTATTTTCGGTGGGTGTGTGGACACCTGTGGAGTCGAAAAGATGGTGTTGGATTCCCTAGAACTGGAATTACAGGTGGTTGTGAACCGACTGCAGTGAGTGCTGGGAACCAAACCCAGGTCCTCTGCAAGAGCAGTAAGTGCTCATAACCTCTGAGCCACCTCTCTACATCCAGCTTTAAAAAAAAAAAAAAAAAAAAAAAAAAAAAAACAAAAAAAAAAAACAGTGTGTTTTGGGGATTGAACTCAGGTCCTAAAGCTTGGAAGGCAAGTATTTTACATGCTGGACTATAGAATTATTGCATGCCAGGCACCGTGCAGTGTCTGACAGGTCTGATTTTTGGAGTTGTCTCTGTTTTTGTACGTTTCCCTGTTATCGATGATGATGTTTTGTTTTGTTTTGTTTGGGGGTTTTTGTTTGTTTTGTTTTTGCATTGGTCCTTTTCTATGTAGCCCAGACTGAATGCACCTCACTATTTAGCATAAACTGGCCTTGAATTTACAATCCTCCTGCCTCAGCTTCCTGAGGGCTGGGATTATGAGTGTGTACAACCATGCTCAGCTCAGATCTCACTTCAGTTCTTACTGAAAAATCAGGTAGATGCTTTGACCACTGTCTTCATTTATGATCAATGCATCCAAAGCTCAGGGAGATTCAGAAACTAGTCAAAGAACACACAGTAGGAGCCAGTCAGTGGTGGCGCACAGCACTTGGGAGGCAGAGGCAGGTGGATCATACAGTAGGGCTGGTGGAACTTACAGCCCCGGGTGATTCTCTCTTTCCTATGCCACAAGAATGGGAGCTTGTTGCAAATTTTTTAAAATAAAGGTTTTTTTTTTTTTACATTTATTTGTTTAGTGTGTGTACATGTATATACATGTATGTATACATGTGTGTACGTGTGTGTTGTAGAGACTAGAGGACAATCTGTGGAAGTCAGTTCTTTTCCTTCCTATGTGGGCTCTGCTAACCACACCCAGGTTGTCAGGTTTGGTGGCCAGTGCCGCCTGAGTCATCTTGCTGGCCCTAGGTCTGTGGGTTTGACCAGTTGAAGGTTCTCAGGCCATACAAATAGGAAACAGCCACTGAAGGCCAAGCAAGACAGGCCCTAAGGCCCAGCCCAGCTTGTGTTTACAGAAAGGAACCCTGTGTCCAGGCTCAGATCTAGGCATTGTGAAACAGGCTGGAGAAATCCAACCTGCTTGAGGGGCAGGCATTGCAAGTGGCTGGCCTTGTACAACAAGACATAGGAAATAGACATCGTAAACCCAGGTATGAGTCAGTCAATTCTGGAAACCAGTGCTAATGCAAGCAGACAAATGGCTGCAGAACGCAGGCACGAGAGACTCAGGACGCCAAGGGCTGGGGCTCTTTTTTTCTCACCAGTGTCTGAGTTCAGAGTGTCTCGGCGTTACGAAGCAGAACCTAGGCAGTAGAGGCCGCGATACCATCCTCCTTGATAACCGTGATGTGGAAGAACGTGGTTGCAGAGCAGAGATGTCTGCAGTCAAGATGAGAAGAGGTGAGGATCAGTACAGAGCGACAAAAAAGTGTTGGGCCCTCGGCCTGTCACCCATTAAAAGCACACTGTGTTTTCCTCTTCCCCCAGTCCTGTCTCTCTTAATTGCTTTATTGTAAAGCATGGGGTGAGTCCATAAGGCCAGACGCTTAGACTGGAAACCATGTGCACACATGTATCCCCCCCCCACACATGCCTGCACACACATGCGTACACACACACACACACACACACACACACACACACATCTGCTCTCTCTCTCTCTCTCTCTCTCTCTCTCTCTCTCTCTCTCTGAGATGGGATAAAGACACGGCACCTCTTTCCTCATATCATGTCATTTTGTTTTTCTGCCTTAACCTTTGAATCACACTCCGCTAATCTCTGTGTGGAGACAGGTGGATCATCAGAAGTGTTTTCCTCAAGACCAGGTAAACTCGACTGTTATCTATGGAAGCAAACGTGGTTCTCTAGCACACCCTATGCTTTCTCAGCAGTTTAAGCATCTGTAGTTCCCGGCCTAATCCAAAGGTCCAGACTAAACCATGGTATTATAGAGCAGCCACCAGATGCTACCAGAGTTGTTAAGGTCATATCCTGGGCCCTGTCAGTGTTAACCGGGAGATTCCAAATTTTGAGCCAAATTTGAAGCAAGCTTTAATCAAATAATGACCAGGATGGACTTTGGTCAGGACCACTCTCTGGAATTCCCAGCGAATGTTGACAAGACATGTGTTCAGGGGCTTTTCAAGATAAAACCATCCAGCCACTGTATTTCCTCACAGAGCTTTGGTGTTTTCCAAGAACTACAACTCCTACATTCCAGGAAGCCGCCTTTTATATGTGGGAGCATTTGCCTGCTTGTATGTGGTCATGTCTCACACGCATGCCTGGTGCAAACAGAACTCAGAAGAGAACATCGGATTCTCTGGCACTTCCGTTACAGAGGTTGTGAGTCACCACATGGGTGCTGGGAACTGAACCCGGGTCTGCTGCAAGAGCAACAAGCACTCCTAACTGTAGAGCCATCCCTCAGCCCCAGAAGTTTGGATGTGGATAGAAGGTAAGAGGAGTCCACAGCTAACCGGTCCTGATCAAAGATGTCCTTCTGTCCTCTCACCACTGACCAGACACTGTCTGGGCTCCAGTGTTTCCCGCAAGGTGGTCTGATAAGCTGTCAGAGCTGTTAAATCTCGTGACTGAAGACCGGTTGCCCCTCTGGCTGGCACTAGGTTTCATTCTTTACCTTCTCCCAGAATGAGACTCAGGGGAAATTCCAATTCCTTGGGGTCCATTACCTCAATAGTCTAATAGCCAAAGAGAGGGCGAGACATAAGGGTCTCTAGGACATCTCCATTCCTCGCAGGATGGTTACAAGGAGGGACTCAGCAGTTCCTGAATGGCCCTGACTATCCATTAGCCCACCAAGTGCAAAGCGTTCTTGCTCACACGCAGGAGGAAAAACATCTTTTGAAACCGTGCCCATGTGTATAAGTGGATAGTTTCCAAGTTTCAGTGCACCTCCCCACCATCAATAAAAGCCAACTGTTCCCCTTTTTCAGACAAGCTGTCTGGTCAGTTCTGGTTAGTTCTAGCTCCCCTTGGGCTGAGTCAGCTGACTTCTGTTGGCGTTCTGTTTGCAATATGTGGCTCTGTCTCTTCTCTGCTGTTTCCAGGCTACTACATCCCACAAGGCGATTGTCAGGGGGAGGTTTTGAATCCTGCATCCCACAGAGTAGACGGATTCTGCAGTCATAGCGGCACTTGGCCGTGCTGGACTGCTTCCACAGAGGCAACCCTGCTTCATGACATGACAGAATACAGAACCTGGCTCGTGCTCTGCCTGGGGGGGGCAGCCCTAGAGATGCCCATGATTGGAAAATTTATTATTTTTCTTGTTGCTGTAAGAAAGTACCTGACCGAAGGCACGTAAGAGGAGAAGGGTTTATTTTGGTTTATTTTTTGTGGGGAGTCAAGGCAGAGTCCATGGTAGCAGAGACCTCCAAAGCAGAAATGGAATGAATTCTGGTGATCAGCTGATTTCTCTTTAAACTTCTAACCCATGCCAGGGACTACAGCCCATGGCCTGGTGCCACCAGCAGGTAGGGTAGGTCTTTGCTTCTGTATTGGGATTCTTAGATAGCTCCTCAGATAATCTTCTTTGGAAACACCCTCTCAGGCTTACCTTGAGGTGTGTCTTCTGGGTGACTCTAAGTTCCCTCAAGTTGATAAGATGAAGCATTGCACCATGCATATAAAATATATCATTGCTCCCAAATGAAATTAGATCCAATCTCAGGAGGTCATTAGTGTGGGCTTCTACATAGAAGGCACCAGCACACAAGGCAAGGGAAGAAGGATTCCTCTCCGTCGTGCCCCATTTCTTGGGGCTTTGAGGAACAAGACCGGGACTGTAGAGGAACAAGATATGAATGAAAGGCAGATTTTAGAAGGAGGAGGGGAAGAGGAGAAGGAGGAGGAGGAGGAGGAGGAGGAGGAGCTTGAGCTAGAACAGCACTCAAGATGGAGCTGCTCCTGGGTGAGTCTCTAACATCAGGCCAGATTTCTAACCAGGAAAGACACAACTAAGAGACAGAAACCAAGTAACAGGTCAACAAAGCAGATAGCAGAGGTCAGCATATCACTCTTCTTAATGATGCTCCTGGTCATTAAGAATGTGGCTGCAGAATACAGACATTTGATGGTAGGAGTGAAACACTTAGGAGTCAAGGCAATGGCTTTCTAACCTTCCAATCCCAGCCACGGCTGTTGACCGTCAGGTGCCATGCGATTATTGCCTCTGCATCTGGACTCCCACTGAAAGCTGCTGTCCACACTTAGGGTGGATGGACCTTCTCCTGTCAATTAATCCAAGCTAGGACATGTCACTGATGTCCCAACAACTTCCTATTGTTCCACTCCAGATCTTGTCAAATTGACAACCGAGGTCAGGCTGGACTACATAGTGAGAATCTGTGTTCAAACCAACAAACCCCAAGGAGAAAAAAACCCACAGGAGCACACCAGTGTTTGGAAACACAGCCCTCGGGTGTACCGTTTGAGAACAACTATAGCTTATTGCCACAGGCATCCGCTGCACATCACCGCACTGAAGCAGCACTCTGTAGATGGAGCCAACCTGCTTTGATCGACGTATACTGAAAATAACTGCCTTCAGTGGGGAACAAGGAAAAGTTTTAATCTGTAATTTACACATTCATCTTTAAAGTAGGGGGTGTGGCGTTGAATTGTGCATCTAACAGCCTGACCAAACTCACCTGAAAAGGTAGTCACACTTTTATTGCAAGGATGTGAGGTAAGTTTACCCATCCCGTTCTGTATCTTCACTCTCTTCTGCTTTTGGTGAGACTGTGTGTGATTCCAAACATCTCCAGTATTAATTTTTAACTTTCTTATGCTTATTTTAAAATATTTTTATTATATGTATGGAATCTGCCTGCATATATATGCCTATGTATTTTCCTCCCTTCCCTTCTTCTCCCCTCTCTCTCCTCCCCTCCCCTCCCTTCCCTTCCTCTCCCCTCCCTTGTCTCCCTTCTCCTGGTCCCTCCACTTTTCCCCCTTTCTCTCCCCTTCCTTCTCCTCCCTTTCCCCTCCCTTCTCCCTCCTCTCCCCTCTCCTCCTCTTCTCTCCCCTCCCCCACTTCCCCCTCTTCTCTCCTCCCATCCGCCTCTTCCTTATCTTGTCACCCTTGTTGAGGATACTGTTTGGCTCCCTTGAGGTGCCTTCCTTTCTTTGTCAAAACCCAGGTGAATGTATTTATGTGAGCCTGTCCTGGGCGCTTTTTCTATGGCCCTTTTGTATCTTTGTCTATTCTCTTTACAAACACTGTGCTGTTTTCATTACTATGGCTTCAGAATAAGTCTTCAAGTTTGTAAGTGGCAGTTTTCCAGCCTTATTTTCCTTCCTTAAGTTTGTTATTCTGGGCTTTTTGCTTCTTCATGTCAACAGTTGGGTCTGTTTGTGGGTATTCACAAAATAATCGGCTTTGGAGTCGGGTTATGTTGACTCTATCTATACATTATCCCGAGGGGAAGTGCACATCTTGGCTCTCCTGACTCTTCTTGTCCCTGTCTCTCTGCTCAGTCGATTCTTTGAGTGCTTTTCTCAGACTTCTGCAGTTGATCTCACAGAGATCTTGTATCTACTGGGTCATATTATTCTTGTTTGTTTTTGAGACAGGGTTTCTCTGTGTAGCCCTGGCTGTCCTGGAACTGGCTTTGCATATGAGGCTGGCCTTGAACTTGGAGCTCAGCCTGCCTCTGCCTCTCAACTGCTAGGATTAAAGGCGTGCGTGCCTTGTCTGACTCTTTCAGATTTTTCTACATTCTAGACCACCTTGTCCTCTGAGAACAAGACAGTTCTAATTTTTTTCCTTCCCAGTTGGTATGACTTTTATTTCCTTTTCCTGTCTTGTTGCATTACATCATTACATCTGATGCTTAAAGGTGGTGGTGGGAGGGCTAGCCTTGCTTTTGTTTCCGCTTTGATAGAAAAAAACGTATTTTCAGTAACAAGATGTCAGCTGTAGGTATTTTCAGGATTTCTTTTGAATTGATTTTTTTTTTTTTACCAACTTAAAGAAATGTTCCTCCTTTCCCTCCCTCCTTCCCCCTTTCTCCTCCTCTCCCCCTTCCCCTCTCTCCCTGTCTCCTCCCCCCCCCCCCTTTCCTGTGTTTCTTAGCCTTTTACTGTTCCCAAAATTGATTTGGGTTCATAATAGGAGAGGTTATACATGCCTCTGTTTTGTTAATCAAACATCTCAGAACCTTTTGGTGAATAATTAAAATTCTAAAAAAAAAAAAAATGTTTAGAACTTTCACAGCGAACAGATCTTAGGTTTCTAATCCGTATCTCTTGGCAATTGGTAGCCCAGGTTGAAGGAAATGTTCAGGGACTAGTTTCAATATTTAAAAAAAAAGAGAGAGAAAATTGTATCCAAAAGCTAATCTACTATAAAAACCCACATCAGCTGCTGAATTTTACTAACTAGCAACTATTTCTTACTTTTGACAGGAATTTTGACAAGTCAACTAGTATAACTGAGCCAAGTCAACTAGTGTAACTGAGCAAGTCAACTAGTATAACTGAACCAAGTCAACTAGTATAACTGAGCCAAGTCAACTAGTATAACTGAACCAAGTCAACTAGTATAACTGA
>NC_034597.1:58155546-58198705 GCF_900095145.1 Mus pahari
CCAAGTCAACTAGTATAACTGAACCAAGTCAACTAGTATAATTGAGCCAGTGCTTATTGAGTATCTGCTTTGTTTCCAGCTCTGTGAAAAGTCCTGGCTGCCACTGAAGTAATCGTGACAGAAAAATACCAATAATTTAACCAATAATTGAAAGTTTTTGGATAATTTCTCTCAAAACATGAGTTCTACAGAAGGAAAGCAATACAATTAGGAAAGGTTATTGGGTTTCTTGAAACTGTAGACTACATCTATTGATTTTTCTATGTTCAGCACATAGCCCAGTGCCCAGCACCTGGCAGGCATCCCAGAGACTTAGGAAATGAAATGTAGCCAACGAATTTCTGGGTGTGAACGTCTTGGGAGACCCACCTGGCCTTTCTTTAGCCACTAAGTTTATTATTCCTCTTAGAAAGAAGGCTAAGAACTGAAGTGTACATTTGAGCACATTTTTCAAGAGAGAGGCATAACTTTTTTCTCTCTCATTATGTTTAGTGTGTGCTCAGGAAGGTGCACAAGTGTGCGCATGGGTACAATGCTTATGGTGGCCAGAGGGGGGCAGGCAGGGGATCCCCTGAAAATGAGAACTTTCTACAAAGGTGGTCGTGAGCCACAGGGAACAGGACTTGATCCTCTCCCAGGGCAGTTACCTACTTTTAACTGTGGAGTCATCTCTCCAGTTCAGAGGACATGGCTTTTAAATGAAACTCTTGGAAGGCTCTAGAACCAGCTCCCTCACCCTGAAAAAAAAAAAAAGAATCCTGCTTTTGTTATGGATACACTTCTGTGAAAAATGCTTGATTCAAAAAACAAAATAATTCCTTTATTCCTTGAGGTGTGGACATCAGAAAAACGGGAACACATTCTTTTATATTGAGAGGTGCCATTTGTTCTTCTCAGAAGCTAAAGGATGTGTTGTCTCTCTTCTCAAGAGCTCAAGGGGTCACGGGTACCAAAGGAACCTCAGCTGGGAGGGGGAAGCTTGCAGTAAAGCCTCTCGCTGTGACTGACAGCTGGCAGCATCACCTGTCTTCAAGTGTTCAGTCCGCTGCTAGCCGGAGGCTGAGGAGGCTTCCTCTGGGGTGAGAACAGACCCCGACAGTGGGCCAGTTTCTGTGTGAACTCTGGGAAAGAGTGTTCTATTAGGTTTGTCCATGTCAGGCCTAGACTGAGGAAATGGATAGATCCCACCATCCCAGCCTATTGGCAGGTAGGGAGGTCTGAATGAAAATGGCCCCCATCGGCTCACATGCTTGAATATTTGGTGTCCAGTTGGTGGAACTACTTGGGAGGGGCTAGGGGTGTGGCCCTGACAGAGGACTCCTGTGACTGAAGGACGGGCTTTAAGGTTTCAAGTTTCTCTATACCTCCTGCTTGTGGCTCAGGTGTGAGCTCTGAGCTGTCCCTGCCAGCATTCTTACTTGCCACCCTCATGGTCTAACTTTCTGGAACTATAAGCCCAGTTAAACGCTTTCTTTTATAAGCCCAGTTAAATGCTTTCTTTTCTAAGTTGCCTTGGTCATGGTGTCTTATCACAGCAGTAGAAAAGTAACTAAGAAAGGATGTGACAGCAGTGACCTCAGTGAGATGCTTTGAATGGCAGAGCCATCCTGGTCACACTATAATTCACACACCTCTCCTCCTCCTCCCATCTCCTTCTCCCCTCTCTCCCTCTGCCTCACTGTCCCTCTCCCAGTGTCCTCCACACACCTCCCTCTCCCCCTCCCTTCTCCTTCTCTCCTCTCTCCCTCTGCCTCACTGTCCCTCTCCCAGTGTCCTCCACACACCTCCCTCTCCCCCTCCCTTCTCCTTCTCTCCTCTCTCCCTCTGCCTCACTGTCCCTCTCCCAGTGTCCTCCACACACCTCCCTCTCCCCCTCCCTTCTCCTTCTCTCCTCTCTCCCTCTGCCTCACTGTCCCTCTCCCGGTGCCTCCTCTCTCTCACAGACACACATGCAGAATCACGCACACACACAGACACATGCACACACACCCAGAGTCACATTCACACAGAAAGCACATGTAGAGACTCACACTCAGACATGCACGAGTACATACGTAGTCACATAACACACATGCACATTCAGAGACACAGAGACATGCACACACACACAGAAATATACCGACACACAGAGGGACACGCACACACACACACACAGAGTCACATACACACAGAGAGCACACATAGATACACACTCAGATATGCACACATACATACATAATCACATAACACACATATTCAGAAACACACAGAGACATACACACACTCAGACATGTACACATACAGAGATACACAGATACACACACACACACACACACACATACACAGGAATATATGGATACACAGGACACACACACACATGCACACAGACAAGAATACATACACATAGACACACATGAGCACACACTGATGCACACACACACATGCCCATACACAAGAAGACATGCAAATAGACACGTACAAACACACATCCATACACCCACCGATACAAATGCACAGCAGCTGTTCTAAAGACCCGTGGGTGCTTCACACACACACACACACACACACACACACACAAAGCACAGCCAAAATCTGACTCGGAGCTCATAACTGACGTTTTAAGGAGATAAAATCCTAAAGTCCTGCAGTGTCAAAATTATGAAAAGAAACAGAGTAGGCATTTCCTGCTCTAGTCAGCTGCTGCCTGTGGGCAGCTGAGGGAGACACTTGGATCGGGCCATCTTGCGGTCAGGTAGAGTTCTGCAGTCTTAGCACCGGGAGATCTGGAAATATCCACTAGATGGCGCCCCAGTCCAAGCAAATGGTCCCCAGTCTGGCAATGAGCGAGTTCTGTAAGCGTGCCAGTAACTATCCTGGAGGCAAATTAACACAAGGCCTATTGACTCCCCACCTAGATCCTTTGGTTGCTAAGGGGATCAGTGCGTTCTCTCAGCCACCCCAGAGCTAGTGCTCTCCCTTTCCAAAGCAGGCGGTGAAAACATATGTGTCCCTGCATTGATATAACAGAACTGTGTCCCTAAAAGATGTGCCAGCTCACTAATGGCATCACACACTCAGGGAAGCGGGTTTTGAACCACAGGCAAGCATTCCTGACACATCAGTGGGGCGAGATAAGTGCGTCTTAGGATAAGAACAGAGACTGACTGCTGGGTCTCAGTCTGTGTCTGAGCCTCTAATGCCTGGCTCTCAGCACCTCCCGGTCCATCCCTGCCCAGCTGCACTTCCAGCCAGGCACAGGACTTAAAGGCATCGTACCAAGGGCACTGGATTTGCCCTCCCTCAAATTCCTTTTGAGTAAATTTTGCATTAGTTTTAGGCTTCCAGCAGCGGTTCTCAACCTTCCTAACGCTGTGACGATTTTGTTGCTACTCACAACTGTAATTTTGCTACTCTTATGAATCATAATGTAAGTATTTGTGTTGTCCTGGTCTGAGGTGACCCCTGGGAAGGGATTATTCGGGCTTCCTCGGGGGGTCGCGACCCACAGGTTGAGAAACTAAGCTAGACGACTATTACAAACAACCTAGAGAGTTCTCTTGTCTGCAGGCCTCACAGAGCCAGGTTCCTCCTTTTATTATCATGTCATCCTTGGATACTAGGAAACACTAAAGAATGTGTGTTGAGGTAGTGATCTGGACCCAGGAGGCCTACGTGCTGACTGAAGACCAGACGGAGATCCACCCCTGAATCTCACACAGTGGCAAGAGAGCTGTCCTCTGACTTCTGCATACTTGCTGGTGTGTGTCTGTGCTGTCACACACATGCACAATAAGATAAATAAATTCGTGACAATAACAACAACAACAATGAAACATGACCCCCACGGGGCAGGCCAGACGTGGGCAAGCCCAGTCCCAAGTCCAGGCAGGGGCTGCCCCAAATGCACTGGTTTCACATCTGCTCCAGACCGTCTGAAGAACTTCCTGGCTTTTACTATTTCAGTGAGCGGGTATGCTCATTCACTCTGTTGGGCCTCATGAGCGATGGTCCTACAATAGTTAGCGCCATCTTTCAGAGGAGGACCAGTGGAGGTCAGATGTCTCCTACTCATTCCTGTGAACTTTACCAATGACTGGGCATGCATGGCGGCACAGCGGCAGGCATTATGGGTTCTAGAAGGACACACAGACCCGCCTTTCTCCTCCTGCCCTCCTTCATCCTGCTCTTCTTCCTCTTCCTCTTTTTATCCTTATAATTTTAGAGATCAAGGTCTTCCTCTACACCATAGAGTCTATGGCCTAGGCCGGCTTTGAATTCATGATCCTCCTGCCTCAGCATCCTGAGTTCAGCTCTTGGGAAGTCCTTGTTGCTCACGCCATCCATGTGCTCTGTGTAACTTTACCCATGATGCTCTCTGTGTGAGACCTTAAGGAAGGACCTCCTCCACTCTCCTGCCAGCCCACTTCCTGAGGGCACACTCAAGCTCAGTTTCCCCTGAGTTTTGCCTGCTAGGAACCCCTTCCTACCCGCTCTCCCACGTCCTAGAGTGGGAGGAGTCTTTCTTCCAGAAGTGGTCTCACCTGTTTGCCTTCCTAAGGCTGAATTTCGGCTTGTTACTTGCTTGATCAAAGGCTTTCATCTCTTCTTAACTGCCAGAGGAGCAGGCTGAGACCACCGAATCACGGATTTTAAGTCAGAAGGACACTTTAGAGATTTTATCTCATTGAAACTCAAATAATGGCGATTCCTAGGGTCAGATACAAGAACACATGGCTTGTTCTGGGATCTACCACTTGGGGAAGTGGTTTCATGGATGTCTTCATCAGTTTTCTGTTTCTGTAACAAAATACTCAAGGCTGGGTTCATCAGAAAAAAGAAGAAGCTTATAGTTCATTATTCAAGAGCTAGAGTGCCTGGTCATTATCTTCTGCTGGGCTCTGGGGAGAACTTCATGGCAGGGTCATCATAATGACAGGAGTATGGAAGAGTCACGTAGTTAGACAGAGAGCCAGAAAGGAGGAGGAAGAGGAGGAGGAGCCAGTTTTGTTCTTCTGATCACAGCTCTGCGAGAACAGCATTAGTTTCTTCTAAGGGAAAAACCCAAAATCATCCAACCACTGTCCACTATGGTCCATCTCTGAAAGGTCTCGCTACCACCTTAGAGAGCAAATCTGTAAAAAGTGTGTGTGAGAGACATGCATGGGAGTGTGTGGGTGTTTGTGTGTGTGCATGTGTATGTATTAGATTGTGTGTGTGTTTGTTTATGTGCATGAATGCATGCATGCATGGGTGAATGTATATGTATGTACATGCATGTGTAGGTGAATGTGTATTTATTTGTGTGTGTGCATGTGTGTATATGTTTGTATATGTTCATGCATGGGTGAATGTGCATGTGTATGTATGTTTGTATATGTGCATGCATGGGTGAATGTGTATTTGTGTGTATGTTTGTATATGTGCATGCATGGGTGAATGTGTATTTGTGTGTGTGTGTGTGTGTGTGTGTGTGCGTGCACGTAGAAGCTACATCTGAACTACAGCTGGATGACATTGAAGCAAGGGCAAGCTGAGGTGCATGGAAGGGTGACAATGGCAGTGGCTCATTTTGAACTCAGGTAGGAAAGCACAGAGGGAGTGGAAGGCTAAGAGGATTCGGTGGAGGAAATGGTGGGGTTTTGTCTGCCTGCTTCGTCTTAGCAGAGTGAACAGAATCTCGGAGGATGTGACAGGAAGGAGATGGTGGCATCAGGGAAAGAACAGTTGGATGTGGGCAGGGAGCTGACAGTTCACGGTTGCAGGAGCAGTTCATGGTTGTACTGAGTGGGAAGCTGACCTTGGCAGACTGGATGTGGCCGTCTTGCCAGAGTCTGTGGTGCAGGAAGATGGGATGGGAGGTTGGAGGGCACGGAGACTCGGGGATAGGAAACAGGGTTCAGTTTGAATGGATCAGGATGCAGTTGGGTTTAGTGTGCCTCTTCTGATTTTAAAAGGACTAATGGTAATGCTGGTGGCCACTGGGGAGAGATGGGTACCACTTGTTCCCAGCCCATCCGATCAGCGCTAAGCACTCCAAGGTAAGATCTCAGCTCCCAGACACCCCATGAGATGCAAGACCAACCAGGCCTTTCCTGGCTCGTGTAAGTCAATAGCAGAAGTTGGGCATGTGGAAGGAATGTGCTGTCACTCAGACGTCATGTCTCCCATGTCAGGCATGTCATGTCCCACCTCCTCATCCACAGGCGGCCTCGGCCCAATCCTCTCCTGCTCCAGAGAAAGGGAAAACACACGTAGCCCATGGCTTCTTCTGAGAACCAAGAAACTTCCATCTAAGACTCACAACTTTCCTTGAGTGGTGTAAGACTGCTGGCCAATGGAGGAGGTCTAGTTCCTGAAGCATGCACGGTACTTCTTCTAGAAGTCCCCAGTCCTCAGAGCTGCGGCTCCAGCTGGTCCCCAAGCTCTGCTCTTCTCTGTGAGCCCAGACTCATACTGGGAAAGCATGGATGTTGAGGAGTTGATTGAAACATTGACCTCCCATCCCATGTGAGAGGAAACAGAGGCTCGAAGACTTCCAATAAGCAGATCATATCACTAGCAGGGCAGGGCTCCACTCAGACCCACTTCATCTGATGCAAAAGCCCATGACCCCTTCTCACTGCAGAAAACCCCAGGGCAGGGCTTACCATGGGCTGTGTGGGATGAGTCACATTCTAGCTATTCTCAGAGACACAACAGAGGAGCCTAAACTGCAGACAGAGAGCACAGGAGCCGCAGCGGCCCCTCAAGGAGGTGTGAGCTATAAAGCAGTATCAAGCAAAACTTTTGTTTAAAAACGGAGCTCAGGGTGGAGGGTGGACTGGTGGTGAGGAGAGCTGGCTTCTGCTCTTTCAGAGGACTGGTGTTCAGTTTCCGGCACCCACACTGGGTGACTCACAACCGTCTGTAACTCTAATTCCAGTTCTAGAGCATCTGACACTCACTCTGGCATCTGGAGGCACAGGTGCACATGTGTAGTCTCTCTCTCTCCGTCTCTGTCTCTGTCTCTTTCTGTGTCTCTGTCTCTCTTCTCTCTCTCTCTCTCTCTCTCTCTCTCTCTCTCTCTCATACACGCCCCTATACATACACACAGATACATACACAATATACATACATAGACACAGGCAAAAACACATAAGTAAAAACATGTAAACCATTAGGGCTGGAGAAATAGCTCAGTATTCAAGAGTATATACTGTTCTTTTAGAAGACCCTGGCTCTTAGTACCCACGTGGGAGCTCAAAACCACCTGTAAGTTTTCCCTAATTGGCCCTCTTTGGGCCTCAGCTGACACTTGTACACATACGATACACATAAACTCATACACCATAAAAATTTGCATGCATAATATTCTTTTCTTTTTTTTGAGGGGGGGGGCGGGTTTCTAAACAGGGTTTCTCTGTATAGCCCTGGCTGTCCTGGAACTCACTTTGTAGACCAGGCTGGTCTCAAACTCAGAAATCCGCCTGCCTCAGCCTCACCGAGTGCTGGGGTTAAAGGCGTGCGCCACCATGCCCGGCTCACACATAATATTCTTTACAAGGGAACTTGCTATGAAGCCTTGGCTGTTCTGAAACTTACTACGTAGACCAGGCTGGCCTTGAATTCATGGTGGTCCTGTTTCTGCATCCTGTGTGCTGGGATTAAAGGTGTTCATCACCACACCCAGTTTAATAAGCACATCTTAAGGGTATAGTTCAACTAATAGTTTGTGTAAGGCCTTTCCTTCCCAAAAGACACTAAGCTTTGACCTTATTTTCTCCTCTGCTTTATTTGCTGCTGGTTGGAGATCTAGCTGTAAGTGAAAAGCTCTCCTTCAGCTTCAAGCGTCAGAAACTGGCCCTGGTTAGGGATGTAGCTCAGTGGGGTAGCACTTACCCAGCATGCTTGAGGCCCTGGGTTCAAAACCCAATGCTACAAACAATGATATAGGAAGAAAAGAGGGAAGAAGAATGGGGAAGGAGAACAAGAAGGAAGAAGGAAAGAGGAATAAGGAGAAGCGATGGAAGGAGGAAAAGAACGGACTCCTGTTGCTCTGAGAGGGAAAGGGACTTGCCAGGAAGTTTTGTGTCTGTAACAGGAAGCTGACAGACTTAAGAAGAGCAAGGCCCCAAAGCTCACCGTGGGACCATCCATGGCTGCCCCTGGATGGCGCTGCGGTGTGTTCCAATACCCTGCCCAAGGCCAAGGGCACTGCTGCCCTCTCTCATCCACTTTGCTCCTGACATGTTGATGCCCACACTGAAGTGACAGAATTCCCCAGCTCCTGTACCTGCCTCATGAGCTCCAGATCCCAAGCCCAGAGCGTGAGATTTGGCAGAACACTGAGCCAGCCCTCTTTGCAAGGGAGGCTGGGAAAGGGAGGTGGACACCTTTGGCTCCACTCTGCAACAGGCTGTCGACAAAGAAGACTCTCAAAACCACATTGTTATGGGCTGAATGATGTCCTGTTCCCAGCCCCTTTGTATGTGAGCATGTTTGGAAAGGGCTTAATAAAGAGGTCAAGATCATCGAAAGATCTTCGAGATGGACCTCACCAATGTGACTGGTATCCTTATCAGAACAGAGACTCGCCCACAGGATAGGCGCCGAGGATGCAAGTATGCAGAGGGTAGATTACATGAGGACATGGTAAAGAGGTAGCTCCTACCAGCTGCAGAGGGAGGCCTCAGGAGACATCCATCTGGTAACACCCTGGTCTCAGGCTTCCAGTCTTAAGACCTAGAAAAAACAGTCTGCCGTCGAAGTCCCCAGTGTGTACATATCACGCCTGTCGCTCTCACAGACTAACAAGAATAGGACATAGGGTGGAGAGTGAGACACATCCTGTGGTCTCCTACCCAATCTGGCCTGCCATTCTCTGCCATCCTCTCAGGGCTGGCAGTAGATTGGCCGAATGATCAGGACAGTGTGGAAAGATGGTGCTGAGGACAAGGGACAGAAAATCTCTCTGTGCTTGATTCTTGCTCGGTCCTCGGGATCCTCACAGGGAAGCCTGTGCGGTTTGCATCTCTACAAGCTTGGGAACCTCGAAGCTGGCAAGGGTGAGTTGGATTTGGCAACTCCGTGTGTCTTTGGCAGATGACATTTTCAAGCTCTGCAGGGTACACCAAGGACCTGGCCTCTTTCCCAGGATGTCCTGTCAGCAGCATACACACGCCACGGTGCTAACCATCAACCTCCCCGGGAAAGCCAGCCACACGCACTATCTTCTGAGTTGAGTTCCACGGCCTTTGTGCTTGGCGATTTCTCCACTCATGCACCTCAGCCTGACTTTCTTTCCTTTTCTCTCCAGCAGGTCCCAGCCTGTTGGAGATGTCCAGTCCCTTGTAGAATGCCTGGAGGCAGAGGGAGAAGGGTCTGCCACAGGTGGCATTATCTCCTGTCCCTTGAAAGGGTTATAACTGGGACACGTGCATACCCTGACACAGTGAGAAAAATCAAGAAAATACAACACAATTCCTTTGGACCCTGGCTCATGGTGTCAGAGGGGTCCATGAATGTGAGGTTTGGGTGAGTGGGAGCCTAGACACATTTGAGTAGTTGCAATGTGTCCCTTCCTACGGTATCTGTCAGTCGTTAGTTTTACACTGAAACAGAAGGGAGCTGGGGTACATGGTGGGGGGATGTCAGTGGGGAGTCACAGGGCAGTGAGGATTCTGGGTACTGCTCATGCCCATATGTGGCTTCTAGAAGTCTCTGTTCTAAGACTCAGAGCATGCTCCCTGGGGTCCTGCATCCTAAGTTACCCAACACACAGGCTGGGGTTGATTAGCACTTCCCACACATGCTGAGTGACCTGGAGGGTGGCATTTGACCTCTCTAAGGCTCCTTTTCCCCTTTCTATAAAATAGGGTTAATAGTGTTGACCTATCTCAGAGAGTGTCACAGGGGGATCACTTGATCTTTAAGGTTCAGTGTCCCAGCAGCCTGGGAAGGGGCGGCAGTCCAAGAGAGCGAAGGCTCAACCTGTGGGCAGTACCAGACAGACCACCAAGAAGTCCTTACAGCAGGGACACTATGCCAAGGGTATGTCACCAAGGACTGTGCAGAAAGTGACAGGGCAGCTCTGCCGGTGCCTCCCATTCTTGACATCTGTAGATTCACTGGGAAAGTGGCAATATCTACCCTTGCTGTCTGTCTAGGGCGAGACTCTGCTTGGCAACAGACTGGGAAGTTTTATACAAGTTATCTTTGCAGCAGAGCTTCTCCTGCACAGAGACAAATGGGCAGAATGATGCTGGACTCCGTGGTGTGCTGACCTCAGTTCTCTGCAGAGGAGTGTACCCTGACTGGAACTGTGTATGCACATGTGTATGTGCGTACACACATGTCCCATGTACATGCAAAACCACACATGAGTGTTGTGTCTGCGGTGTTGTGTATATGTGTATAGATGGTCTCTACTCCATCTTCTTCCCCGTCATGTATTCTTTGTTTTTTCATTAAGGACCCCTTGGATTCAGTTAGTATTACCCAGATGTGCACGGGTGTGACACACACAACTTTGGGATATATTTGTCAGAACAAAATTTTTCTTAGTTAAGGTTTTACTGCTGTGAAGAGACACCATGACCATGGTGTCTCATATTTAAAAAACAAAAAACAGAAAACAAAAACTAAAACCTGAGAATATTTATTTGGGTCTGGCTTACAGTCTCAGAGGTTCAGTCCATTATCATCATGGCATTCACCATGGAGGCGTGCCGTCCATTATCATCATGGCATGAAACATGGAGGCGTGCTGTCCATTATCATCATGGCATGAAACATGGAGGCGTGCTGTCCATTATCATCATGGCATGAAACATGGAGGCGTGCTGGCAGACATGGGGCTGGAGCTGGGAGTCGTATTTCCTGATTTCAGGCAGCAGCAGGAGACTGCACTCCACACTGGCATAGCTTGAGCATAGACTTCAAAGCCCAGCCCTTCCACAGTGGCATATATCCTCCAACAAGACCACACCCAATCCAACTAGGCCACACTCCTAATAGTGCCCCTCCCTATGGGACAAGCATTCAAACACATAAGTCTATGGGGCCATACCTATTCAAACCACCACAAAGGTATACATTAAAACAAATGGAAGTGATCACCTTTGAAAATATTCGATTGAGAAATGAGTATAGCCGTTTCAAGCAGAAAACGGCACGGGAAAGGTGTGGTTCATGAAGCAGATCATGTTCTCACGAACCATCTGGAAGTTTTAGACAAAATCAGCATTTAATATCTACCCTATTCCTGCAGGATTTATTTTTATCTTAATTATAAAATATAAATGGAGTATCATGGTTGTTTCAGACAGACCTCTTCAGGGGGATATTTACCCCGCCTTGCCCCGTGTGACTTATGTGTGGTATCATTTTCCTGGAGTGCCAGAATGTGTAAATCTGTTGGATGCACCAAGCAACAGATGCAAAGGGTTTCCTTGTGCATAGTTCATAATATTAATTATGCCATTAATGTGTTATTGTCATTGTTAATAGATGGATATTGTGGATAAAGCCCTGAGCTTGCTGTCAGAAACTGTGAGTTGGAGGCACACACTCCTTGTCAATTCCTTAACAATTCTAAAGGAGTCAGTGTGTCTTGTTTATGTCTGCCTAAAGGGCAGACCATCCCCCCCCCCCCCCCCCCCCCCGTTCACCCTGCCTGAAGTGTAGTGTTAGGAGGCCTACTTCCCTGAGCTCTGAGAAATGGGAATGCCTCTGCAGATTTTTATCGTTTTCTTACTAATTTGGGCAGTCCCCATTGAGTATTTAAACTGATATTTACATTTAAAGGGATTTAACTGAGACCTTGGTTTCCCAGCTAACTGAGCCACCTTTGAGTGTTTTGAGCCACTGGACAGTGATAGCTTCACTACTTACTTCTCCCGTGCTCTTTCTTACCTTCCTGCCCCCCATGAGCTGGGTGGTGAAGACTTCAGTTCTTTATGTAATCTTCAGACGTGTGCATTAGCTGCTTGTCTTGTTGTTGTGACAAGACTTAAGGAAGGGTCTGTTTGGGCTCGCAGTCCTAGGGGACACAGTCTGCCACGGTGGGGAGGGCAAAGTGCTACAGATGTGAGACAACTGGTTGTACTGGGTCCACCCATCAGGAAGCAGAGAGAGATGAACGTTGGCGCTTACCCCTCCCTCCTTTTTATTTAGTCTGGAGCACAGCCTCTGGACTTGTGCTGCCCACATTTGGGGTGGGTCTCCCTGTCTCAGTTAACCTAGTCTAGATAACCCCTTACAGACATGTTCAAAGACCTGTGCCCATGGCGGTTGGTTCTAAGGCTCATAAGGTTGAGTCAAGATTCACCACCTGTGGTGGCTGTTCTTGTTTGTCAACGATTACATCTGGAACGAACCACAACACAGCAGGGGAGGGCACACCTGTGAGAGGTTTGGCTTGGGTTAAAATGTGTGACTCTCCTTCCTACCTTTGAGGTAGGAAGACACACACCTTTGATGTGGATTTTGAGGTGGGAAAGCCCATGCCTTCCATCTGGATCCTGAGGCGGAAAGACGAACACACATTTTTTTCTTTTTAATCTGAGTCACATGTTCTGCTGGCAGCCTATATATAAGGACCTGGAAGAAGGAAGCTCTGCTCTCCGCCTGCTTGCCCTTGCATATCAGTCCCTTCATTGGTGTATCCTGAAGATGTCCAGCCTTGTGGATTGAACAACTACTGGATTCTTGGACTTGGCATTCACAGTCACTCATTGTTGGATTAGCTGGATTGTAGTTTGTAAGTCATATATATGACTCATATATATCTCATATATATCTAATAAATCCCATATATATATATGAGAGAGAGATTCAAGTCCTGTTACTCCGGAGAACCCTGACTAATAAGCCATAACAAGGTGTAAATCACTAAGAATGCTATCCTCATTGTTTACATCTTTCATGGAAATAGCTCTCGTAGCAGGATGTTCATTGGATGGATTTGCCTTGCTGTTCCTCTTGCTCAGATCCTTGGATATTTTCACTTGGCCAGTACAGAAGGAAATCAAAGCTTTGAGAGTATATGCCTAAGCTTCACCAATGCTCTTTGTGTATTCTTAAAATTTGATCGGCCGGCCTGCTAGACGCTGCTGCCATGGGTCTCATGTAGCCCAGGATAGCCTCAGACTCACTATGTAGCTGAGAACGCCCTTGGCCTTCCCCGATCCCGGGAGCCTCCTCATTCTCCCTAGTGATCAGGTACGAGGGATCAGACTCAGATTGCATGCACTAGAGATGAGTGTGTCATGCACGCTCATGCCCTTGCCTGCTCTTATTTATAGAGCATCCTTCCGCAGCCTTTCAGTGCAGATCCCTGCCTCAGACAGAGTTTCCCAACTCCAGACATATTTTTCCATCCTATGGCCTCTCCCTTTCTTTCTCCCTTCTTATTTCCCTTAGGTAAACAGTAGTCTCTCACACCCCCATTTCCCACAGACGATTCGATTCTGCTCCCATTAAATCTGGTGATCTATCTGGCCCGCACACTTTTCTTTTCATTCTCACAGGGACCTGGGTTTAGACAGTAAGTCCCATGGCCATCTTACCAATCCATCTTCTCCCCCCCCCCATGTTCACATTCTTTACATTTGTATTTTTACTAGGTGGCTGGAACACACAATTGAACGAGATTCCAATCCTCTGACCCTGTGCTCCAAATTCCTATAGAAATTGAAAAAGAGTATTATAATAATAAACATTATTCCTGGAAACCAGAGGAAGGTGTCATTCTCATACAATAAAGCTAAAGGAATTTCTGTAAGGTATATCACAGGTGCACTGGGTTGAGGGGAGGGTCTTCCTAAACAGGTGTTTCCTTGGCATTTATTTTACACTTTTTTTTTTTCCGATGAAAATGTACCCTGGATGAATGGGAGTTGTCCACGAGCGCTGAGCAACTAGGAGTAAGTGGGACCCGGGGGGTGATGGCCTGCCCTCTGCCCTCGGTTTGCTTGTGGGTATGAGCCGAGCCCTATATGCAGGCTGTTGTCCACAGGGAACACTTGGGCTAAGTGTCAAGGGCTCGTAGTGTGGCTGTGTTAGCGCTGGGTTACCTCTTTGTCTTTAAAATACACAGGAGCTTGAATCTAGAAAAGTGAAATGTGCTAGAATTTCCTTTAAAAAATAATACCTTTATTAATTCTTGGAGACTTTTTAAAAAAAGATTTTGTTATTTTATGTATATATAAGCATTCGGTGGCTGAGACTCCAGAAGAGGGCATCGGAACCAATTACAGATAGTTGTGAGCCATCATGTGGGTGCTGAGAATTGCACTCATGGCCTCTGGAAGAGCAGCCAGTGCTCTTGTCCACTGAGCCATCTCTCTAGCCACTGAGAATCTCTTACAATATACTTTGATATTATTCACCCCCTAACTCCATCTGAACAATGCCCCTTTCTCCCTAACACCCCCAGATCCACCCCTTTCCCAACTGTGTATCTCTTTTCTTAAAATCCTATTATATTTTTAATAGCCCACCAAATCCATTTATGCTGCCCATGTATTCATGGGTGTGGAGCTATCTATCCATTGCATCGTATTTGACCTCCCAGCAGCCACATCCTGAAACAAACAAACAAACAAACCTGACTCTCCCTTTCCTATCGCCTGTTAGGAGATGGGAGACTGAGGTTCCCTCCCTTGCTCTGTGCTAGAATGGTGACTGGTTTCCTCTTGCCAGGTCCTGTTCAGGCAATCACAGCTGCTGTGAGCTCATGATTTGTAATAAAAAAGTTAATTAAAATACAAAAAGAAAGAAAGAAAGAAAGGAAGGAAGGAAGGAAGGAAGGAAGGAAAGAAAACCAAGTTAGTCATACAATCAAATTAATATACAATTTAGGAAACAGTCTATGCCATACGTACAAGTTTTGTTTATGTGAGGAAAATAAAGAATGGCTGGAGAGATGGCTCAGTACTTAAGAGCACTCACTGTGTGCTCTTGCAGTGGATCTTGGTTCAGTCAGTGGCAGCACCTACATGGTGACTCACAACCATCTCTAACTCCAGTTCCATGGTATGTTGTGCCCCCTTGTGGCCTGCTGGGACTTGTGGGCACAGACATAGGCAGGCAGGCAGGCAGGCAAAATACCCACATGCACAAAATACGGTTTTAAAAATGCATAGGCTGTTTCTGCAATTGGCTTCTAATATGCATGTATACATTTGGTTAGTTTACTTATTTAATTTTATATGTGCATGTGTCTGCCTGCATGAGTTTTGTTTGTATAAGTTTGCCCGTACACTATATGTCGGAGCAGTGAGAGGTGAGAAGAGGGTGCACCATTCCCTGGATTTGTAGTTAAGGGTGGTTGCAAACTGTCACTCGGTTTCCTGCTGTCATGTGGGTGCTGGGAACTGAGGGAGGGTCCTCAGCCAGATCAGTCACTGCTCTTTCCTGAGGAGCCACCAATCCACACCCTGGCTTCAAGGACTTTTTTTTTTTTTTTTTTTTTTTTTTGAGCTAGGGTTCCTCTGTATAGTCCTGGGACTATCTCTGTAGACCAGGCTGGCCTAGACCGCTCACCTCTGCCTCCTACGTGCTGGGATTAAAGGCGTGTACCACTACATCCAGCCCAAAGACTTTCTATTCAGGAACCCATCATAGTTCTGTGGAAAGGCAGAGCTACTGGGCTATTCCTCCCAGTATTGTTTTTATCACGGAGAATCAGAAACAAATGAAATGTTCTGTAGTACATTAGTTAAAGAGTTTGTGGAGCTCTGCGTGGTGATGGTGGTGCACGCCTTTAATCCAAGCACCTGGGAGGCAGAGGCAGGCCGATCTCTACAAATTCTAGGACAGCTGGTCGACACAGTGAGTTCCGGGACAGCCAGGGCTACATAGAGAAACTCTGTCTGGAAAAACAAAGCCAACCAAACAACCAACCACCACAACCACAACCACAACAAGACACTTCATGGAGCGTGTAAGAGGGCATGGCAGAGCTAAGCATTACTGCAGAAAATATTTAAAAGTGTGAGAAATTATGTGTCTTAAGGAAGCCAGCTGGGCAGTGGTGGCGCACGCCTTTAATCCCAGCACTCGGGAGGCAGAGGCAGGCGGATTTCTGAGTTTGAGGCCAGCCTGGTCTACAAAGTGAGTTCCAGGACAGCCAGGGCTACACAGAGAAACTCTGTCTGGAAAAACCAGGGGAAAAAAAAATCCAAAATGTTACAACTCAGTTTATAACTATGTTCCCACTTATAACTGAGGCAGGAAAAGCAGACTTGGGGGTGGGGTAGGAGAGATGGATCAGAGGTTAAGAGCACTGGCTGCTTTTCCAGAGGACCCAGGTTTAATTCTCAGCACTCACCAAGCCCCTCACAGCCATCTGTAACTCTGGTTCCAACATCCTCTTATGACCCCCTCAGGCAAACACCACACACACACACACACACACACACACACACACACACACACAGTACTAAGAATACATTCAGGCAAAACACTCATACACATAAAATTTTCAAAAGAAAGACTGGGAGAAATGTGCTCAAATGTTAATGGTAGTTGCTTACATGATGTGGTTAGAAGTGGTTAATAGTCTCCTTTGCTACTCTTGTTTATGTATTTCTTCAGCGAACACTGCACCTTTGCATCAAAAGTGCACTAAAAGGGGAAGCTTTGAAAGCTTTAATTTGGAAACCCACACTCCTTCCTGCCCCTAAGTTCACCCTGCTTGGGTTTTTGAGCCTTTCACCTTCTCTTCTCTGCAGCCTCATTTAACATGGATTGTGGAAGGTGTTGTTGCAGACTGGAGCTCATGTCTCAGGAGATCCCAGCCTTAGGTAGCTTCAGGAGAACAAGGGCGGTGCTTTGTCCCAGACCTCTGCAAGAACCACTCATTGACTGGTATTTGTCACAAACTTCTGGTCACAGAACCGGGAGGGGCATTCCAGAACACCTTCACCATTCCTGCAATTCTCCAGGGAACCCTCACCCTTATCCCCAGCCGGACCTCCAGGTCCTCAGCATCCCCACTCTTAGTCTGCGGTACAACTTGCCATTGTTGACTGGACAGCTACGGGTTTCCTCTTTGGGAGATGTCACCTCTTGGTTGCCTTCTGGATCCTCTGCCACCTGCGGGTAAGAAACAGGTTCCAAAGCACTTTCCTCAATAGAATTCCACGTGTAAGACAATTACAGAGTCCACTGAGGAAACGTCCAGGCCAGGCCAAAGTATATAAGGGGCAGTAGGGCAGGCCCCTCGTGTTGGGAGCACGAGGACTCATGAAGACACTGTGTGTACTGAGTAAATACTGAACTCACATGTAGCATACATGTGTAGATGGGAGCAGGAGAGAATACCTACTAAGTGCAGGATGCTTTCCAAGTTATCTAAAGCAAACGAAGCTCTGAGAGAACCACATCCCCATTTTACCACCGAGAAGTTCAAGCTCAGAGGATTGAGATCAAATGCCTGTTTCTAACCAGAGTGGACAAAGCTGGAAGCTGTTTTCCACCGCAAGGTCCCAAGGTCTGGGGACAACTGAAGTAACCAGCCTCCAAGTGCAGGAGGTGAGTTTCTCAGCCGGTAGTCCAGCGCCCTCTATGAGGCGCGGCGCTCATTGCCCTAGGTCTCTTCAGCTTCGGACCTTTCGAAGATCTCCTTCCTAGAGAGCCTTGTCCGTGTTCCTTTAGGTGAGCGTAAATGAACTTGTGTCTCCTCTGCTGCTTAGGTCAAAGCTGCCGGGATTCGGGAACGACTTGTTTTCTCAGTTGGTTCTGAAGTCTATGCGATGCATCTTAGTCCTAACCACTCCAAAGCGAAGCAAGGACCCACGCACCTCCGAAGTCTTGGAAGGTGCATGGGTGGAAGTGGGGTTCCGTGAAATTTCTAGGCCTGGGGCAGAGTTTGAGGAGACCCCATCCTTAGAGGTCCAATTTCCAACTGGAAGCCATGCATTTAGCTCAAGAGCCCTTTCTCTTTGCATTCCTACAACCGAGGTATGTGGCGTGGGCGGAGGTGTGGGTGTGCGGGCTGTGCGTTGAAGGAGATCGCTAGTGCCAGCTGGATTGAAATTCGAACTGGTGAGATATTTGTAGCTGCCTCCCTAAACACACACACACACACACACACACACACACACACACACACCTACCTGGAGAGTGACTTGGGAAGGTTAGTGTTTCATGGAGAAAAAAAGTTGAATCAAGAAACCATGAGTGAGCGTATTTTTGGGGGCGAGGGTCAGGGAAAGGAGAGAAAGGGGCCTAGTGTGTGCTTTCTGACACCCCCTACGGGTTCAGAGCCAGGGCTCCCCTGGGGGGGGCAGTCTCTCCCGCACTGAGCATTGAGTGCCCGACAAGTGTGCGCACCAAGTGTGTACGTGAGTATACGTGTGAAATGTGGCGGCGTCGGCCGCTGCGGAGTATGTGCTCCGCAAAAATATGAATAATCAACACATCGCTCACACCTCCGCCGGGAGCGGGAAGGGAGCTGGGAGGTCCCGCGGGCTTTCCCCTGCCGGCTGGCAGGGGGCGGGGGACCACCAGGAAAAAAAAGGGGGGGCATTTCAGAGAGGCTCTCTGCTTATCTCAAGTGAGCTGAGAAGCTAGGAGAGGCGCGCGGGGGGGGGGCGAGGTTAGGAGAGTCACATTTAATTTTTCCCCTTTAAAGGTCATCCCTTGCCTATCCTGTTTGGAATTGGAAGACCAGTGATGGGGCTGTTTTTCTGCTTTCCAGCGGAGCTGTGACTTGGCACCTCAGCCCCTGCCCAAGCTCACTTTGCAACTCCGCGGTGTGGAAGTTCATACAGCCACTGAACCGGTGTCAATCTGAATGGAGGAATGCGCAGCCAGTGCCTGGCACCCCAAAACTTCTTGGTGTGCATCTGTCCCTTCCTGATCGTGGCTTCCTGAGAACAATTTGGGACAGTATACACGGCCTTTCTGCATAGGTTTCTGGAAGTGGCGGAAACCAGGCCAGTTTATTCAAGCGTGGGCCCCAAGGCAAGGTCTTGTCTAGTCTAGACACTCAGCAGCCGAGATGCTGAATCCCAGTGTTAAGAGTAGAAGCTGCCAGTCACCTGTGTCCTGTCGCATACCCTAGGCATTCCTGCGCTGCCAGCGAGCCCAGTGCAGATGACACCAGGGCTCCGAACGTCGCTGTTATAGCTGTTGCCACCGCTGGTATTGTTGCCCCTCCTTACCTTTCTGTACTTTGGCTGGGCCCTGTCTTCCGGACTTTTTGCAATCGCTCTGAATGAGCGAGTGGGGAAAAAATAAAGCGCACTTCTAAAGCATATTTCTTTGCGCTTGCTACCAAGGAGGTATGAGAGAAGCAGAGGATGGCTGAGGAAGGCGGTGTTGAGGAATACTTTTCTGTGGCTTCCACAAGTGTTAGACTCCTTCGGTTCATTTACGGTAAACACTTCCCAGTTGACTTGGGCACCATACCGGTGAGCCTATACAGTTTTCTATCCTGTAATCTTAGTATTTCGGTAGATTCTTGACTCTGTTTCATCGTGTTAAAAACAAATCAAAATCGTACCCAAGTCTAATCGAACTGTCCTTGAAGGAGATTCCTTGGTATGGACATGCGAGATATTTATCATGAAACCATAAATGAAGTAATTTCTTTGCTCTCCCCTCTCTGGGGAATTCACACTTATGTACTGTACAAATCTAGTTTCTGGAGGAAGAAAAAAAATGCCCAGCTTGCAATTTGGTGTGGGAGTCAGTGAAATCAGAGTTTTTAATATAAAAATCATTTAGAGATTGTGGATTAAATACTCAGTAGGGCTCTGAGATAGAGCAGAGCCATTTGTTGCTAGTTGGGCAAATAAAAGTCCGGTTTAAATAAAAACAAAAACGAGTAAAGGAAAAGTGCTTGTCCAAAGATTGGTTATGGAGACCAAACCTTTTAAATTTACATAGCTCATACTAGCTGTCCCGGTACTCAGGAAGGGTCCAGATCTGTGCTCTGGGCTGCACAGAGGCAGACACACGAGTGTGTGTGTATGTGTGTGTGTGGGGGGGAGAATTGCGGGGTGAGGGGTGTGTTATGACGCTTGGTGGGCATACCGCAAACCTCCGACTTAGAGAAGGGCCCCAGCGCACAGGATGTCAGGGCTGGTAAATTCTGGTCCAACCGGGCCTTAAAACCAATTTTGGCCTGAACATATTGTATTAAGCTGCAGTACAACACGAACAAGGGGGAGGGGGAATCCAAACCTGGACTCTGGTATTTTAGAAGGGTGAACAAAAGCGGTGATAATGTGTAAGATGGGGTCCCAAACCACTTCCCCAGTTTGTGTAACTAGATGGTCGTGAAAAATAGTAATACTGTGAGTTCTGGATTTTTCTCGAGGATGGACCGCGAGACTCCCCAGTCCTTGGCGGAGGAAGGCTTGGTACTCTGCCTGGCTTTGAGGCTGTGAGTGGGGGAGGGTATAGGGGGGCATAGCTCTTCCAGCCTGGTCCCAGTCCCAGACCGGGCGTCGTTTGTGTTTCAGGTTCCTAATGGAGGGTTATTCTCACGTAGCTGGAGGCGAAGGAGATGGGAGCAACCCTCTGGGAGCCACGATTGCGCGCTGCAGCCACTAGCACCGCTTCTTTGGCGCCGGTGGTCAATTCTTCCGCCACCCCTTCCTAAGACCTTGACAAACGTAATCAAAGCCAAGGCGGTTGGCAGAATGGCTCTCGGCGCGCACAAGCGCTACAGCTTAGGGCACAAGGCCGACTGCTCCTCTATACTCGGTCTGGAACTTCATCTATGCTTACAAGGAACTTCTGGACTTTTGGGCTCGCCACCCTTGGGACCCCAAGCGGCCGGTCCGCAGGCTGTCCCCAGTGTCCAGAGGGGCCGCAGGGGCAGGTGGGGTTTCTCAGTGCAGACCACTAAGAGCCAAGCGTCCCACTAAGTTCTAGAGATAAGGCACCCACACACTCTCCCAGCAGGGCATCGCCACTCTGAACTTGTCACTGGGGAGGAGGGAGGTGAGACCACTGACAGAGTATGCTTCGGAGAAGGCAGCAGGGAGCAAGGAGAAAGGAACAATTCATTCGCTTCCTGAGGGGTATAATTTGGGCGGCAGCTGTTACTGGTGAGAAAAGAGGCGTCAGCGACCTTGGCTCTGCCCTTTAACCTGGAGCCTCTAGGGGCTGGAGGGCCCGGGCTAGGCCGGAGCCCATTGCTGCCCCGCAGCCCCTCAGGCTCTCGGCATCTTTCGCGAACATTTTCGAGGTGGAGCTGATCAAAGTCTCCTTGGGGAGGTTAAAACAAAACTAAACAAAAGCCAGCCATTTCATCCACACGTCAGAGGGCTCATCGGCTGGTCCACACTCTTCACCGGGGAACCTGAGGCCTTGCCCAGCTGGGAACACGGCCGGGACAAGAAAGAAGGACAAGGGATTAGTTAAATTCAGCAGACTTTCAAAAACAAAACAAAACAAAACAAAAAACGAGCAGGCCCAGTTCGAAGACTCTGGGTAGTTAGTTTTTCCTGGGGTCGCAATTATCCGTAAAGTCTTGTGTAACCGGACTGCGCAGCTGAAAACGCAGAGGTGGATCTTATCTCGACCAGTTTCTCCCCCACCCTCCCTCTTTTGTTGGACAACTGCCTTATGCAACTAGGCCTCTTATTTTCTTACACCCAACTGTACCACAAGCCACCCTGCCTCCCTTTTAAGCCTGGAGTTAAAGGCCTGGAGTTAGGGTACACCGTCAACGCGACTCCAGCCCCCCCTTCCTCCACCCCCTCCCCAGTCTGTGCAAAGAGAGCCCCAGCCAGCTTTCAAGTCAGTCTCTACTGTAACAGAGACCAAATCTTCTGGAGTACCATCCCGCCTGCGCAGTCTGTAGTCGCCGTTTGCCCCTGAGGTGAAGTGACGTGCTCAGGTCCCTTTTCTATGGAGACTCGCAGTGTCTGAAAGCGCAGGCTTCCAGTTCGCTCGCCGGGCCAACGTGCACCCCGGGCGCTGTGTCCTCTAGCGGCGAACTCTCGCAGCTCGTCTGTGAGCGCTCACCTACAGCTAGGGGGTCCGGTCAGGAGTCAATTGACACTCAACCTGAGCCCTGAGCCGGGAGGAAAGTCTCCCGACTGTAATGATGCTGAGAGGCTCGGGTGCAGTCGCTCGAACCGTGGCGCAGCTGATTGTCTCCTCCACGGCAGATGGTCTTTGAGCACAGATTTGCATTCATTGTCTTCAAATCTGTTTTCGCGCTGGCGTTCTAGATTTCAACAGCAGATCCACGCGCAGATCAGAATACAAAAAGAGAAGCAAGAAAATAACACCCAGCCAGGAGGATTTTTTTTAATAGGCACCTCCAGCCGTCTAGGGTTTCAGCTATTTTGTGGAGCCTCGGCTTCCCGACCACCAACCTTCGCGATCCCAGAGCTCGACGGACAAAGTTTCCAGGACTTCTTCACAGACGCCTCGTGTCTCCAACGCAGGGTTCCTCGGCCTTAAGGGATTGGGGAGGGGAGATTTTTAAAAGGGGGGAGGATTCGAAACTTCATCCCACAGTTCTCAGCCAGTCACGCTGTCAGCAACCTCTCCTATCTGCAAAGGTGCGTGCTCCCGCCCTCCCTGGGCTGTTTTCCTTAGCTCCTCCACCATTTCAGTTTATTTATTTAAACTGCACTTGAGCCTCATTCGTCCACACTCCGCTCTCTCCTTCCTTCATCTCTTCTCTCCTTCTAACACTTGTGGCCTTCGCACGAAATGATTGCTTCCCTGGAACTCTCTGAGACTTGGTAGACCGGTTCAGAAAGATGGATGCCCTGGGGGTAGAGTTTGCGAAAAGCATAAATACAGGTGGTCACAGGTCCAAACCCCGGGAATGAATCTGTAGGGTCCCCCGCAGGCGACAAAAACCTGCACCTAGAGGCAAATCCGCGCAGGCTTCCTGCTCCTGCGATCGGAAAGAACCATCATGTTCCTAACTCTCAGAGTCCTGCTACTCTGTTTTAGTTAAGGATTTGGGGACCCCCCTTTCCCACTCAGGCCAAACACTCGGGGCCCTGGTCGGGACTCGGTGCTTGTGGCTTGCTGTAGCCTTTCACCTCCCGGACTTCGGGCAACGCAAAGCTTGGCGAACGCTGCGGGAGGACGTCCGCCCGGCTTGCCCAGAGCCGGCCAATCCCGGGCGTCCATGCAAATGAGGCTCCTTATCGGGCCTGGGCTCCGCCTCCCGCGGCCTGGGTTGTAGTAACCATTCATGGGGCCCGCGCGCTGCAGCAGCCCGGCTCTGCGGCGCTCTCAGCCACCGCCTCCTCCCCGCTCCGGGTCTTCCCCTTCCTCTTACAACTGATCCTGTTGGGGATTTTTTTTTCCTATATCGGAACGGTGGGGAGGAGCAGGGAGGGGGGAACAAGGAGGAAGGGGAGAGATCAGGCAGCTATCTATCTCCTCCTGTTTTTCCCAGAACAGGTGATGCTTCCAAATTGTGGCCACTTTCTGGAGAACGTTGTGCAGCTGGAAGGATGCGGGCGACCTAGAGTGGAAGCCCCGAGGCGGCAGATCTGAAGCCACTGAGGATAAAAAACGCAAACTTTGCATTGTGCGTGGAGGAAAGGGCTGGCTATTTCTTTCCAAGAGGGCCCCCAAACTTCGGCCCTTGCCGCCTTTCTCGGATTGCTTTTGGAGAACACCATTTGCTGGCAGCGTTGGAGAGTGAGGACGGTGTGGTCGTAAAGTCACTTTTAAGGCGACAGTAGAGGACCAGAATTTTTAAATGTTTGGGATTCAAGATACGCTAGGAAGAGGACCAGCTCTTAAAGACAAGTCGCTGGGTGCCGAGATGGATTCGGTCAGGTCCTGGGTCCGGAATGTCGGCGTGGTGGACGCCAATGTCGCGGCTCAGAGGTAATGAGACTGGAGCCGTTGTGCTCTGAAAGTCTCTGGTTGTGTCTGTCTCCCCGAGTTCCTCTTTCCACTGCGCGCTCTCTCTTTCTCTCTGTCCCTGTCTCTCCTCCCTGGCGGTGCGCACTGGGGCTCTCCCTGGGCGGGCAGGTCGCTGCGACTAGGGGAACTCTTTTCCCCCAGCAGTCGACACTGTAGTTTCTGAACTACCGAGGTCATGGGTGTTTCTCCCACAGTCCGTTCTTTGGTGACAAAAAAAAAATTATTAAAAGTAGCATTCAAGCTCACATCGCGGCGTTTACTCCTGAACTCTAGCGGAGTGGCGCGCGAAGATCCGAGCTGGCGGCCGGCGCAGCGGCAGAGCCGGCTTTCCGGTCACTCCTAGGTTCCCCCACGCTTCCTGCGAGCGCCTCTCCTCCAGCATCATTCAGGATGGCTTGGAGACTCGGGGAGCCCAGCGGCCAGATGGTGGCGGCGGCGAGAGGATCCGGAGAGGCCTGAGGGGCTGCAGGGAAGGCAAGGCGGCCGGGAACTCTAGGAAAAGGGGACAAGCAAGCGAGTCCTGGGTGAGGGAGAGTGGGACAGACAAACCGAAGAGACTGAGGATGGACCGAAGCACAGGAGAAGTCGGGGAAGAGGAGAAAATGGAGATCCGTTGCCTGAGCCGCAGAGAAGAGAAGCCTCCAGTTTTGCGGGTTCCTCAAGTTGATTTTGTTTCCAAATCTTCGCGTGTACGGATAGTTAAGACTTGTCGAGGGTTCCATCCCACGAAGACATTCCAGTCCCGCTTCTCACTGTCGCTACTGAACTGAGATTCGTGGCCTTCGTGGCCAGTTTTCAAGAGGCAGCTCCTTTACCCTCTCCAGAAGCCCACAAACTTCTTCCACGACTCTCGACTCTCCCTCTGCGCTCTGCGGTCTGCGCCAACCTCCTTAAATCTGGACTTCACGTTGAGAATTGACCCCTTTTGCAGACAGGCCACATCTCCGGGTGTCCCGGGTAGAGCGAACTGGCTGCCACCCTTCAAGGAGTGACAGCAAAGGCCGCAAACCGGATGCCTGAAGTGGCAGCTGCAGTACCCGATTGCCACTCCTCCAGAGCCGAATGCTCAGTTGTCTCCGAAGCAGATGGTACTTCGCGGAGGCCGTGGCTCTCGAAAGCGGTCTGTGTGCTCGCTCCGGCGGTGACAAGCCAAGGAACCAAGACACTTTCCTCAGATCCGCTCCTTAGCCGGCGCTTAATGATATTTCCCTCCTGTCTTCCCGTCCGAAATAAAATGCACTTTATTAAAGTTTGAAACAGCAGTCTGTGGTGGTCTAGCCAAAATTATACACTTTTTAAAAAAGTGACTGCGACCGTGCCTAGCACAAGAATCCAGAAGACCTCAGGGCCACCAGGCTGCCCTCACCATCTGTCACTTCGCCGGCTCTACAAGGTTTTCAGTCAAATGTGGCACAATCAGAGACAGGTATATAGGGAGGTCCTGTGGACGCATCCAAGGCTCCGGGTCCAGCTTTATAGAGTCAGGGAATTGGAGAAAACACTGGAGCGCGGATCGCCCGGGGTTTCTGGCCAGGGCGCTGCTTGTCTCTTAACATTCCGACTTCTTCACATGGAGTGGTTCTTGGGGGTGAAGGTCCTCAGTAGCGAGTCCTTGAGTCCTCGACCCTGACTGTGGGGGATTTTGCATTGACGCTGTCATGGATGCAAATTTCGGTAGAGTAAGGCAAATCGTGAGGACAGAGGCTTGGACTCCAGGCTTCCTATCTTGTAGTCTGTGGTCCAGAATTTCATTAGCCAGGAGTTAAAGGGGGTCACTTGTTCAAATGCAAAAGAACCCTATCTCCTTAAATCTGTGTCACAGCTTTGAGTTTTGGGGGGCAGGCACCTGGGGTTTAGCAGCGCTTCTTAGGACTTCGGCCGGCAGCTCTGGTCTTTCTATTCTACTAAAAGAGCCTTCTGGTGACAGGATTCTGGGCGGCTGTATAACGGAACGGGGTGGTGGAAGCAAGGTGCTTATTGCAACCCCTCTGAGAGAGTGTGATTCTTAATCGGAAATGAGAAAGGCCCTGCAGGTTTCTGGTTTTGAGTCCCTTGGCCCTTCTGCAACGTCGTTTGGGCACGTTAGTCACTGCCTAACACCCAGTCTTTCTCTCTTTCCCCCTGGTCCTGTTTCTCTCTCCCAACACTTCCTGTGCAGCGGAGTTGCCCTGTCCCGGGCCCATTTTGAAAAGCAACCTCCTTCAAACTTGAGGAAATCCAACTTCTTTCATTTTGTCCTGGCGCTCTACGACAGGCAGGGACAGCCGGTGGAGATTGAGCGCACGGCCTTCGTGGACTTTGTGGAGAACGACAAAGTAAGCGGACCCCTGAACACCTCCCCACCCCAAGCCCGCACTAAGGATTCCATCTGTCACTTGCGACACTCTCCCGCTAGCATCAGGGATGATAAATTGAGGTGTCTCACCCTTAGCTTCTAACTCAGTGGATTTCCCCCCCACCCCCGCACCTCAATGGGCCCCAACTCTGAACCAGGCGTTTGCGGCTGTGCGCCCTAACCTTGGGGTCAGTATTAGCGGCAGGGCATAGATTGACCTCGCAGAAAAAAGTTCTTTAGACCTAGTTTTAAAAGTATACCCAACGCTGTCGCTGCCAGTCTCCAGTTTTTCTTAAAACTATTATTATTATTATTATTATTATTATTTTCCCTGGGCAGCGAGAAAGAGGGCAGGGGTGTAGGTGGGTGGACTCAGTTTTATGTAGGAACTTGGGGCCAGCCTTCTATGGCTTGCTTACTCTCCCAGCGACTGAGCACCTCCCTTGAACTCAAACCCTAATTTGAGAGCTACGTTTGATCCTCAATGAAGGGTTGTTTACCTAAACCAATATGTGCTGGGCCCATTGGCTGTGCAAAGAAAGGGAAACCTGGGGTGGCTAGTTGCCAAGCCCCTGAGCTCTGGAAATGGTCATTCCCGGTTTGTTCCCCACCCCTCCCCAAAGGCGGCTAATATTGCCCTTTCTAAAGGACAGGCAGGTTTACCCTTTTTTGTAGAGAGTAGCCTGGGAGCTCAAGGACAGATAGACTGGGTGGGGACTGCTTAAAGACAGCTTTGGTGCTGGCATTGGGCATTGGGCATCGGTGGCTGGAGGCAGGAGTACCCTTAGGAAATTTTTAAAAGAGAGACAGGGCCGGTGAAGGTCAAGCGGTTGTAGGCCTTGACAAATTTCCCAAGATGGCCAATGGTGGGAAATGCTCCTTGCCCATTGATCTGGGTCTGGACCCGGGTTGTGTGGGGCACGGAAAAGTTCAGGAGTGAAGGGCTTCTGTCTTTACAGGAGCAAGGCAATGAGAAGACCAACAATGGCACTCATTACAAGTTACAGCTTCTTTACAGCAACGGTAAGTGGCTTGGGGGGCAGGCACTGGTCCTCAGGCAGCCAGGTCTAGTAGCTGCTGTGTCTGCCTCCTACTGTGCTTGGGAGGGTAGAAGGCTAGTGAGTGCAGGCCTGTGGGGACTCTCTCTCTCTCTCTCTCTCTCTCTCTCTCTCTCTCTCTCTCTCTCTCTCTGTGTGTGTGTGTGTGTGTGTGTGTGTGTGTGTGTGTGTGTGTGTGTGTGTGAGCCTTGATCCTGGATGGCAGTTGAGGGGTGTCTCCCTTCATGTCAATTCCATCTAGGTGTTTGTGACTCCCGGGCAGGGAAAGTGTTGGGGTGGGTGTGAGAGGGTCTTGGCCATCCTTGCCAACTGCCTGTCCCCTCCCGTGCAGGTGTCCGCACAGAGCAGGACCTCTATGTCAGGCTCATCGACTCTGTCACCAAACAGGTGAGACCTAAGGGAGCCTACTGCAGACTTCCCACTTCCCCTGAGTTGTCCTGTTGTCTGGTGACCTCTGCCCCTTGCATGATTTGCAGCAGGGGATTCACACTTCTCTTTACCTCAAGTCCACTCTGGGGGACCCCCCCTCTCCCTATTCTGGTGGCCCTGTTTCATGTGCTATGGGGAAATTCTGGGTGTTGGGAGGTGACAAATGAAGGGCTGAAGACAGCAAACAGTTATTGAAGATTCAGTTTGCTGGAGAATTCCTCTTTGCTAAGAACTAAGGGCAAACTACTTCTTCGGCTGTATTAACTAGGCAAAGACTCCGGTTGGTTCTGTGCCGCGGGAGAGGGAGAGGAGGAAGCTCTCTTCACGGCCAGTGAGAGGGAACCGATTTAGGGCTTGTTCTAAAGTCTCCACCCTGTCCATGTCTCCTTTCTGACAGCCCATAGCCTACGAGGGGCAGAATAAGAATCCCGAAATGTGCAGAGTTCTGCTGACACATGAGGTGATGTGCAGGTAAGAGGCATCTTTTCCTTGTGCTCGACTGGAAAGCTAGGGAGTCCTGGGGCTGAGTTGCCAAGGGAACCTGGTAGATGGGAACCTGAGCTGATCTGGAGCTCAGAAAACCCTCCTAGTCTTTAAGGCTTAGAACTGGGAAAGGGAACCCAGAGAGTGGATTGCATCCACCCGATTTCCCAGAGTTTCTTCCACGGGATGAGAAATCTCAGCTTCTGCTTAGGTGTTGGGCCAGGCTTCAGGTTGAATTTGAGACGAGGGCTCGCACCAGTCTCTGTTACTGCTTGACCTGCTTAGGGTAGATTTCTGAGGGTGCCACTTGTTGAGCCCTGGGTACCACCAGAGGGCTGGGAGGCCTATTCCCAGGCACTGCCCAGGTCCTAGGCCTCTCTGTCCTCGGTGAGATACCTGGGCTTTTCATCCCCTGCTGGTAAAGTGACTTCTCCTTCTGTAAGATTTCACAGCAGGGTCACATCTTAGGCCAAGAAGGAATTGTGGGGCAGAAAATCTTTTCGGGTGGGAGAGGACAGGGAACGAATAGGCGCACAGGGAGAAACCCGTGCTTGGGACATCTGAGATTCCAGGAAAGGTGGATTCAGAGGATCACACTATGAAAGGCACAGTCTATTGGAGTTCTTGGCTTTCCCACCTGCCCTCCAGAGCCCAGTCCATTCTATTTTGAGCCGTGTACATTGTCCCCTTTCTTCTACTTAAACAGAAGAAAATAGATGGTGATGGTGGTGTAGGGAATTCACGCTCACATTAAATCTTTCAACTAATGTTTTGGGAGTGCCCGGTGCGTGCTGTCTAGCGCATAGGGTGTTAATACCATAAACGGAACATACCGAGGAAGGACTCATTTCAGGAGGAAGTGGCAAAGTCTGTTTTGTATACGCACTCTCTCCACAGTTTGACTGGAGGAAAAGCCTTGGTTTTCTTGCAGTCCTTCTCTCATTCTGAGCAGCCTGGGGATAACTGCAGGACACCTGACTTAGTAGAGTTGCTCCTTAGGTAGCTCTCTCAAGGCACCCTCCTCCCCAAACCTCTTAACCCAGCCAGTAAGGAGCCATAACAACCTGACATGCTTATTCAGGAAAGTCTGGAAAAGCCTGGGGCTCGAGTAGGTCCTCCATTACCCCAGAGCTCTTGTCAGGTCTGGTCAGAATGAAAACCCTGTTCTAAGATGTCCTTCTCGGTAAGAGGTAGTATCCAGACTCCGCAGGCACAGCACTTTGATTTGGTTGGCTAGTCAGAAGATTCCTTCTGTCACTACCTGTTAAGTATCTTTGGAGAGACAGTCTTAAAAGATAAGAAAGGCCCAAGTAGTCCACCATCTATGACGCCTCCCCATCACTTTAAATATTACTCAGAACACCGCATGCAGCAGTAGTTAAGGATGACATTTTTATTTTTTTTAAGCCTAATCAAATCCTCCTCATTTTATGCTGTTTAAATAGCAGCATCAATTTTTAAAGCCTCTAGTTTAGTCTGCATTAGTAACACAATATACAAATTTAATGTACTGTAACTTCTCCGCAGTGGAGAGCCAGGAAGATGAACTCATACTTTCTCTCTAGATTCTCAAACAAATATTAATGATAGGTGAATAAATGATCCATTGGATGGGTTACTGTCTGTAGTATATGCGTGCATGCATGTTTGTGTGGTGTATGTGTGTGTGTGTGTGTGTCTGGGCATGTGTGTGTATGAGTGCATCTGGGTGGATATATCTGTGTGTGTTTATGTGTGTGTCCGTGTATATCTGTGCATGTATGTGTTTATGTGTGTGTATCTGTGCGCATGTGTATCTGTATGTATGTGTATCTGTGTATGTCTGTGTATGTGTCTGTGTGTGTATCTGTGCATGTGTGTATATGTGTGTGTGTGCTGGAAGATGAGAGACATGTGACTCCACAGGCATAAGGGAACTTCTCACTAGTCAAAAAAGGCTGATTCTCTTGGAAGGGGAAAAGTTCCTTCTCCTTCATTTGAACAGTCAGTCACAGCTGTCAGTGGTGGAGTATGAATGAGGTGCCCAGTTCTTCAGTGACCAATTAGTACACATAGTTCCTTTGCATGGTCTTGTCTGGTGTACCTGGGCACTTCCGGAAATGGTTTGCTATTCTGTATTCATTAGTAAAAGGTTCATTAATTGTCTTTAGCTTTGGTGGTGGGGATGGTGTGTGTGTGTGTGTGTGTGTGTGTGTGTGTGTGTGTGTGTGTGACTCTGTGTATGTCTGTGTGACAAAACAAAGGGGCAAAATTCTTCTCTTTAGGAATAATTTTTTCTTGCTTCCCCAGTGATCTCCGACCCTCTCTTCGCTGCGTTAGTTCATTTCACCAATTATTAGCAAGGAGATATCTAGGTGTTATGTTGCTGCCTGCCACCCCTGCGCCCTCAATGCTCAGAGGGTTAAAAGATATTATAATTTGAACAGAAGTCGTCTCTAGGCCTACAGCTGGCTAATAACAGAGTTGTATTGAGCGTGAGCAAACCCCACAGCTGTGACTTTTCGCCACAAGGCGCAGGCTAGACAGGGCCCTAATCAGATGGGCCAGCCGGGCAGTGGGGCCAGTGTCTTTATCGGCCAGATGGTGTGAATTTAGACACTTTTGTTATGCAATCGCAGGGAGGAGTTGGGGAGAAGAAAACAAAACAAAAGCCACCATGCTGTGAGCTTATTTGAGTTTGAAATTAGAGACAGATTTTTGAAAGTTGAGGGTTGAATTTTAAAAACGAGTTTGGGAGGGTAAAGGACACATTAGCTTTTCTTGGGCTGGAGTTTGGCTGACTAGACATCCTCAGACTGAGACCAGGGTGTTTTTTTTTTTTTTTTTTCTCCTTCCCCAGTCATCTTTTCATCTTTCTCTCATTTTCCCCTTTCCTGAAAAAAAAATTTTTTTTTTCAGGTAAGATTCAGAATTGTGATAAAAATTTCTCAGACCCAATATCTCCACTCCCCCAAGCCTTTGTTTTTCTTTTTCCCCTCTTCAAAGATTCCATAGGGAGGAGAGGCCTTGTGAGCAACTTGAGAGTGTTTTAAGCAGAAGGTACCCCAAATAAATTGTAGAATTAACTAAACCAAGCCTAAGCAGACAGGGACACAGAGCTTTCACTTTCACACGTGAGAAAAAGAAACCCCACAAACCCTCAGGGTGCTTGGTAGTTTTAACATATTGAAGTTCAGCCTTTTATTTATTTATTTATTTATTTATTTGTTTATTTATTTATTTATTGTCATTGCCAGTTAAAAGCAAAACAAAATGTTGGGCAGTGGTGGCACACACCTTTAATCCCAGCACTGGGACAGGCAGAGGCAGGCAGATCTCTGTGAGTTTGAGGCCAGCCTGGTCTACAGAGTGAGGTCCAAGACAGCCAGGGCTACACAGAGAAACCCTGTCTCAAAACAAACAAACAAACAAAAAATAAAAAAAACAAAAAACCAAATCAAACCAAACAAAAAATTTCTTCTCAGGAACTTCAGACCGAGGAACCTGTCTGTTGAAGTATAACCCTAAGAGCTTTGAAACTAACGTAGGTAAACCTGAGTTGGTCATTCAGACCTTGTCCAGAGAGAAAAGAAAAAGGGATAATGTCACCTGAGTAATTCAGGGACTCAGTTCCTGAGTGCCAGCTCCCCACAATGTCCGGGACCGTGGGCTTCTATGTCTTAGGTTTCTTGCTTCTCTTGGTTGTTAGGAATGCTAAGACTGACTACCACTTAAGAATCAAACTAAACACAACCAGACCAGGTTAGTGAGAGCTCCCTTTAAAACCAAATCAAACCGAAAACTGGAAAGGGAATTTAACTGAGAGACCCAGAGAATTGTAAGGAACATTCAAATGGGGCATTATAACCAGCTCCTATTCTGTTTATATTTTTGCTATTGGAGTTTAGTGCCCCAGTGAATGTCTCCGTATCTCTTCTCTGCTGGGTGTTGATATTAGAGGTGATATTTTAATACATTCCTATTGGAAGTAAAGGCTCAGTTTCTCTGCATTTCGGTCCCTGCCTGACTCCCTCACGTTACCCCACCCTGACACAAGGCGCGCCCTCCCCTCCCACTATAGAGAAAATCCCCATGGAAAGCAGCTGAAATTTTGCAAACTTACAGGCCTCCTCCTCAGAATCGTTCCTCCCCAAGCTAAACAGATTGGCACATTCTAAGGGCATATGTGATTGTAATTAAATTGTACCAGTGCTGTGCACATTGTGGGACTAGGCCGACAAGCTGGTGATGTCAAAGGACAGTCTAGCTTTGGAGGTCTCTAGCTGGCTAGTGTGGGGGGCGGTGTTTGAAAGTGTGGTGCTGGCCAAAGTCACTTCACCCAGTCAGCAGATGTGAACACATTGACAGAAAGACGACTCCAGTTATGACGACGGGAAAGGTGGGAGCCGGAAACACGGTAGATGGGGAGTTTGCAGGGAATGCAAAGGCTTTGGAGGCTGGAGTAGAACTGGCTCCTGTTTTCTATGGTGTTCATATTGGGATGAACTGAAAATTTAAAAGTTAAGAGCTAATATAATGTCAAAGGTCAAATATTATTTTGGAAGGCCCCACTGGCAATCAGGAAAGTTGAGATTATTTTTATTATTTACTAATTCATTGTATGTCTTAGAGCTGCCTCATGCTCATTGGGAGGGCAGGTGTCATTGTCTCTCAAGGGTCTTTTACACTCTGAGGGTGGTAAGGTTGCCTACCAATGAAGCTGTATATCTCTGGCGAGAGAGGAGTTTCAAACGTTTGTAAATATTCATTTTTTTTTTTTTTTAAAAGATGGCTGGAGAGATGGCTCAGCAGTTCAGAACACTTGCCACTCTTGTAGAGGACCCAGGTCCAATTCCTAATCACCTGTAACTAAAGTTCTTGGGGACTCAACATTCTTTTCTGCCCTCTCTAAGCACCAGGCACACATGTGGAACACATACCGGCAGGCAAACGACTCATATTTGTAAAGTTGAATAAATAAAATCTAAATATATATATATATATATATATATATATATATGTATGTATAGGCAGCAAACACCTTTAATCCAGTACTTGGGAGGCCAAGCCAGGCTGATCTTTGTGAGTTTGACACCAGCCTGGTCTACAGAACAAATTCTAGGACAGCCAGAACTGTTCAGGGAAAACCTAGTATTGAAAAACAAAACAGGTGGTGCAGTGGTGGTGCACGCCTTTAATTCCAGCACTTGGGAGGCAGAGGAAGGCGGATTTCTGAGTTCAAGGACAGCCTGGTCTACAGAGTGAGTTCAAGGACAGCCAGGGCTATACAGAGAAACCCTGCCTCAAAAACCAAAAAATCACCGCCACTATCACCAATAACAACTTCTTTTTCACCTGTATTTTGTTTCTATATATGTGTGTATGTGATACGCATGCCTGGTGTCCTATTACTGTGAAAAGACATTGGATCTTCTGTAGCAGAAGTTACAGACGTTGTGAGCCACCACGTGGTGCTGGGAATACAATCTGGGTCGTCTAGAAGAGCTTTTAACTGAGGAGCCATCTCTCCAGCCTTTACATTTGTTTGTGTGTATTCAATCCTGTGGAGGATCAGAGGGAGAATGGGTGGGCTGCAGAGGGTCACTGAGCAGATCCCTGGGCTGGGGCAGGTTTTGGGGTACCTCATTGCCATATGGGTCTTCTTTCTGTTTCTCTTTGTACTGTTATAATTTGCATGAACTCTCTCGCATCACTTCACCCTCATCAGCTTTAACCTAGAAGCCTCTCTAGAGATAATCAACCCCAATGCTTTCTGGAGAAGGAAGAGGAACTCAGAGGGATTCAGGATAATGGACCGAGTTCATGTGGTTAGTTAGTGATGGGTTAGATGTCAGACCTCTTATTCCTGGTCCAGCAGTTTCTCAGGGGTGGCACCCTAGGTCTGAGCTTCACAGAAGCCATGGCACGACAGCCATCACATGCAGATAGTTATTAGGAACATGTATTAGGTAGCTCTGGGACTGGAGAGATGGCTCAGCAGTTAAGAACACTGGCTGCTCTTCTAGAAGTCCTGAGTTCAATTCCTGGTAATGATATGGTAGCTCGTGTATTAGATAGCTCCGACTTGTAGGTATGGCTGTGATTTTCTTATGAGATATGCCATGGCTACAGGCTAAATCAGCCATACTTGATAGTGAGTGTTCAAGAGTCTGTGGTCTGATGAGCAGCACCTGGGGATTTGTGTACCAGGTTGGCCACCTCACTGTCTGTTTACTTTGAACAGATACTTTTGGGCTGGCGTGTTGCTTCCTCAGGGCCATTTGGAGCTTTTTCTCATTGTTGTAGTTGCTCTGTATTCATTCTCTCTCTCTCTCTCTCTCTCTCTCTCTCTCTCTCTCTCTCTCTCTCTCTCTCCTCCCTCCCTCCCTCCCTCCCTCCTTTCTTCCCACCCTTCTCTTTTTCTTCCTCCTTTCCTCAACATTTCTCTGTCTGTCTGTCTACCAGACTCTCTACATTACAGAGGGGGGCACTTTGGGAGGCAGAGACTTTAAGACTGGAACCTGGATACATTCAAGTCCATTTTCTGCTTTGATGGAATTGTTAGCTACTCTTCTCCAATTCTGTGGTTTATTTCCTTCCTATTTTAAAATGTATAACATTCTTTTTTATATGTTCATTTTTTATAAAATGTATAAATTTTATTATGCATAAAATTTAAAATGTATAAATTTGTATTATATATTTTATTATAAAATGTATACATTTTAAAATGCATAAACTCTTGTCTTTCTCTTTGGAGAATGGCAATAAGTGGATAAATAAATGCTTAGAAAGGATACCAAGTTCTCCAGAGAAAGCTGGCAGGCCAGTAAGGTTTACAATAACCCAGGCAGCTATTTTTGGTCTATTTTCTACATTCTTGCACCTTTTCTTTCTTTAAATATTTATTGGGATACAAAGACCTGAAATACACTTTCATAGAAATCGTCATACATCAGCCTGGAAGTGACCTTGTAGACCTTAAAATCCAAACATCTGTGGTTAAGTTCCAGATCTGGCTCTCTGGAAAGCTGAGCTCTGGCAGCCTGGAGAGCAGAGAATCTGAGTGAGTTTCCCGGCTTCAGATTGAGGGTTTGAAAAATAAATAGAACATTGTTGCAAAGTGTGCTGTGGTGCAGCTCAGGGTTCGCGAGGCTACCTTGGCCGTTTCCGGGTGTTCTTACGCTGTAGGCTTGTGGAGCCTTTATGGTTTAACGGGGTTTCTCTCACCATCTTGATTCCTTCCTGTTCTATAGTCGATGCTGTGAGAAGAAGAGCTGCGGGAACCGGAACGAGACCCCGTCAGACCCGGTCATCATCGACAGGTAGGGGAACACCTTCTGCTCTTCAGTTTCTTTCTTTCCTGAGTCTCCACTCTGAGGACTGATCCTGGAGGACTCTGCTGTAAGCTTGGCTTTGTATGTTCTACAAGGCACGAAGCTCCTGCAGCCAGGATTTCCTCCTGTTGGCGATGTCTCTGGAAAGAAGTCAGGGCCTTCCTTTTGTTATTCTTTATTCACTCTCTTATTTAATCTTCGGTGTTTGCGATGTCACTTTAACAACCCAGGTTGTGCTTAAATGTATGCTTATCCTGCCTCAGTCTCCCAGGTGCTGGGGTACAGACTTGTGCCGGGACCATCCTTTCAGCAGGTGAACCTTTAAGTCACTAGCAGATTTATTTGTGTGTCTCATAACATATGTGGATGACAGAGGATGGTGAGGTCTTTGTGCAACCCCAGCCCCTCTGGCAGGTATGGCCAATCATTTCTCTGGAGGAATCAGTACACCCCAACCTCAGTGACATTTTTTAAAACCATCTTTTATGGCTTCTGCTGGACTTGGAAGTCTGTCATCTCAGGTAACCATGTACAGGCTCCTGACAAATTTGCTCTTGTACCGAGGAAGAGTCCTTCCTAACACACAGGACCATAGTCTGGGGTCTACGCTGTGATCAGAGTGAGATAGATTCTCTGGGACAAGATGCTAATTCACTGAAATGTGATTTAGGCGTCCTCAGCTGTCTGTTTTTGTGATTGGAAACAGAACTTACAAACCAACGAAGAAATACCAAATTAACTTCCAGCAATCATGTAATTTTAAAAGAAACCCCATATTCCCATCCCTAATTTTTTCTCTTTCGTTAAAAAACGGGAAGAATTCCCTGTTGTTTCTTTCTGTGGGTTTTCGGGTTTCTAGCCAGGTCCTGAAATGGTTCGGAGAGACCTCCGTCTCCAAAGTTGTTATTCTAATATTCCAGTATATTCTCAGTGGGGAGGAGGAACCTCTGGCACTCTTCCCAGGAAAGTCAGCTTGCTTTCTGCATGGAAAGTATAGCACAGCCATAGGGACTTCTGGACTTGTGAGCCTGTCCTAGCTCTTGACCTTGGCCAATGCACTAAGCATCGCTGTTCATCCATAGGAAAGTGATGGCTGCTGGGGATGCTGCCTGCTGCTGTAGACTGCAGGAGAGGATGGAGATGCTTGGAAGAGGGTAGCAAACAAGTGGAAGTGGTTGTGGGATGTGTATGGGAATTTAATGTGTATTTGCAATTTAAAGGGGGCTGTTTGGAGTGTCTCTGGTATTTATAAAAGTATATATATATATATATATATATATATATATATACCATTGGGAGAACTCTCTGGGGCCATTCATCTTTCTCATTTTATAGATTAAAAATACAAAACAAAACAAAGAAACGGAGCTCCAGAGTGGAGTGGTGTGCACAGTTGGCGTGGCAGAATTGGCATCAGAATATAGTAGATCTTACTGTCAGATTCATGCTCCCCTCAATTCAACAACTGCATTCTCCCAGCCTACTCTCTGTTCTAACCAATGCCTATTGCCTGCTGACCACACAGAATATCATCTCTGCCCTTCCCACAATGCCTTTGGGATCTCTGGGAACTGGAAGCATATGCAAGTGCCTAGACACAAGTCTTGCCCTTTGGAGTGTGTACACAAGCTCACTGATCTTCATCTAGTCTTTGTGGTGTGTGTGTGTGTGTGCGTGTGTATATGTGTGTGTGTCCAATGGTGTGCTTCCACAGTGCTTGTGTGACATTTAGAGAACAACCTTGGATTGTGGTCTTTGATTTCTACCTTGTTCAAGATAGGGACTCTTCTTATTCATTGCCCTTTCCATAGGCTAGCTGGCCCACCAGCGTCTGAGCAGTGTACTGTTTCAGCCTCCCATTTCCCCGTATGGGGCGCCAGTATCACAGACACTAGTGCTACTGAGTCTGGCTTTTTTGTGGGTTCTAGGGATCCAAACAAGAGTTCTCAGACCTGTGCTATAAGCACTCCCCCCACTTTGCCCAGCTCTC
Source organism: Mus pahari (assembly GCF_900095145.1). NCBI lineage: Eukaryota > Metazoa > Chordata > Mammalia > Rodentia > Muridae > Mus > Mus pahari. The sequence goes on from NC_034597.1 coordinate 58,192,987, forward strand.
ATCTACTTTCCCCCACTAACTTCAGTGCCTCTTTCAGGAAGGATACCTAGTTTCATGACTCTTCTATCTCTTCTGGGGATAAATATCCCATAAGCCAGTTTTAGAAATGCTTGCAGACCTGTATGTGCCAACTCACCCTTGCATCTTACAAGCACACATCCCACCGATTCTGCTTTGCAGTCGCTTTTACTTTCAATGCTGTTAGTAAAATGCATTCCTGGATAAAGCTAAACGTGCTCTCAGAAATACATAGTAAAAGTACCAAAGAATGGGCGTGGGGGTGGGCGTGGGAGGGGAGGTTGCTGCACGTCTTTAATTTAATCGCAGCCCTCAGGAGGCAGAGGCAGGAGAATCTCTGTCAGTTTGAGGCAGCCTGGGATACAGAGTTTCAGGACAGCCAAGGCTACCACAGAGAAACTCTGATTTGAAAAACAAAACAAAGAAAACCAACCAACCAAATAGCAACAGAGAAAGCAGTCTTTAAAAAAATTATATGTACTTTGTCTGTGTGGGGATTTGTACACATGAGTGCAGTTCCCATCAAGGCCAGAAGAGGGTGTTGGGGTGGCTAGAGATGGATGTCAGGAAGTGAACTCTGGTCCTCTGGGAGAGTATAACTTCTTAACCACTTAGCTTTCTCTGCAGCTCCCAGAAGGCAATATTCTTTCTTCTGTGGAGACAAAAGAGTTTCATATTAGGTGTCTTCATGGTTGTGTTAGAATGTTTCACATTTTTCTAAGATGGTAGAAATTGTGTCCTTACAAATATAATGTGAGGTGGCTTTTGTTTTAACCATTATGTACGCATCCAAAGAGCCTGGCGAAGTCTCTGAGTCACCTGAAATAGGTGCTACTTCCAAACATTGCACATGTACACATGGAAACACACAAACAGAACAGTGCTATACGTTTGCTTAACGCCAGGTCTTAGGAGAACTGATTTTATTACGAACAATTATAAACATATGTATTTGCACGTCTTCCTTATTGTAGAGTCCTTTTCTGAAGACACGGCTTCCTAACCAGAACCTTATCTCGCGGCTCTCAAACGTCTCTTGGGTATAACCTCCATTTTAAGGTCTTGCCTTCATTTTAAGAAGTGAGAAGGCATGTAGTCAGGTTTGTTGGGTGGGAAGGTGGGTGGAGCTTGTATCGTCCAGCAGTTTGGTTTGCCTGTACATATGGTCCTTGGGTTCAATGGCTGCCAGCGCGAAGGTGTCGCATTCCCTTACCGCACACCAAATGGGTGCAAAGCAGTTGATTTCAGCTTTCCTCTGAGGAAATGTCCAGGTCTTTCCTTTGCCCTTGTTCCCATACTACCGGCTAATTATCTCACCCTTTGCACCCAGCCTCGCCAGATGCAGTTAATTTACACCTCTCTCTTTGAGTCTCCTCACAGCGCAGGCGCAGGCGCAGGCGCAGGCGCATCCCCACTTTCTCCACTCCAGCTCAAGGGAAGACAACTTACTCCCTTGGATTTGTAAATGTTCATGGAAGGGGGAGGCACAAGCATGATTCTCCAACGTTCCATCCCCTTTCAAGGATTCCTTTTGTATGTCTGTATGTATGTCTGTATGTATGTCTGTATGCATGTATGTATTGCCTTGGTGACTGCAACACTGCAGTGAAAGGATACGGGTGCATCTATTCTTTCCCTCTATGGAATAACGAAATGGGAGGCAGAAAACATCATAGATATGCCCATCAGCAATGGCCAATTAGAGTCTTTGGTCAGGGTGAGGTAAACGGCAAACAGCACTCCTACATGACACAAGGGATTCCAGGCTGCAACCAAACAACTGCGTTGCCCAAGGAGCCCCTGTGATCTCATCTTAGCAACGGCTTAGTTTCTAACAGACTGCTCCAAATTCGAAAAGCAGTGTTCAACATTGTGTGAACCCTTAATTGATAGTTAGCATTTACAGTAGGGGATCCTTACCAGGAACTTAGTTTTCTGTGTACCAAGACTTAGCTCCAAATGTAAGAGTTGTATCCTGCTAAATGTCTCTCTACCTTGATGGCTCGCTCTAGAAACATACACCTACTTTGTGTGTGTTTATAGGATTTTTTTTATTATTTTATTTTATGTGCATGAATGTTTTATCTATATGCATGTCTGGGCACTATGTCAGTGCAATGTCTTGGAGGTCAAAAGAAGGTGCTGACCCCCTTGGAACTGGGGTTACAGATATTTGTCAGCCACTATGTGGGTGCTGGGAATTGAACCTGTGTCCTCTGGAAGAGCAGTTAGTTTGTTTAACCACTCAGCTGTTTCTGCAGCTCCTTTCAGGTCAGGGTTTCTCTCTGTGGCCCTAGCTGTCCAGGAACTCACATTGTAGACCAGGCCATCCTTGAACTCACAGATCTACCAGCCTCTGCCTCCTGAGTGCTGGAGTTAAAGGTGTATGCCACCGCCACCTGGATCTATTTTCTTATTCTTAGTTTGTATTTTCAGCGTGCTTTTGTGAAGTTTTGGGTAACTATTCCTTCCTCCAGAAAGCTCAGGCCAGGAAGAATTACAAGGATTTGCAAAGACACTGAAAAGTCACATGAAGAGAGGGGCTCAGATTCACCCATTTTTTCAGTACAAAAATGCAAAGTTCTTCTCTGGGAAAGTACAAACCATGACAGATGTATTGCTTATTTTATGTTGCTGACCCGATAGAGCTCTGTTTTGATGAGGAGTTGTAGGAGGTCCAACAAGGTGGAGAAGGAGTGGAATGGGTCAGCGTTGTCGCAGCAGGAGCCAGAAGAAGTGGCTTAGTAAATGGCTTGGACCAGGAAGAAGAGGGTCTTCAGCCAGAAGTGGGCAGAGCTGTTTTCCTTAAGCCTGTAGCCCGCAAGGCCCCATGACACAGACTCAAAACAGCACCACCATTTGGTAACCAAGTGTTTCATGTTTCATGTTCAAACAGTAACAATGACACAATCCCCCTCTGTGGTCTTTGGCTTCTTTTGGCCAAGAAGTCTTGTCTGGTAAATAGAAATGGCTTCCATTTTGTAGTTCCGAGGGAAGCTCTAACTCAGCTTTGGTGCCGGAGTCTGGCTGCTCTTTAAACTCGATCTTCTGTCCGGAAGTTTCTGTTGCCTGATCACTGAGCCGCGGGGTTGGATCATAGTTTGTTCACAGGAAGAAAAATGTAGGGACAGGCTCATAATTAGATTGGTGTGACTTTCACCCTTTAACATTTCAGCATCATGTCGTCATCGGCAGAGTAGTTCCCATCCAGGAACCTCATAACTGCGAGACTTCTTTTTGAATCTTTACAATATTGATTGATGATTGATTGATCATGTGAGTCTGCACATCCTTCAGTGCATGTGTAGTGGTCAGAAGACAACATGAAGGAGTTAGTTCTCTCCTTCTATGAAGTAGGTTCTGGGGCTGGAACTCAGTTCACCAGGTTTGGAAGGAAGTACCCTTCCCCTGGGAGAATGAATGTCTATAGGAGGAGCCTCCCCATAGGTGACCATGGGGAGGTATGAAAAGAACATGCCCAACCCATTTCTCACACACGAACAGAGCAGTCTTGCCTGAGGATTCTATTCTCACATATGTCTGATCCCCCTATCCCTCCCCACTCAGGAGAATCTTTTCAAGTATTGATGTGTTTTTATTTTCTTTTTTCTTTTTCTTTTTCTTTTTCAAGAAGCCAAATGAGCAATGGAATGGCTATGATTCAGAAAGTTTCCTCAAACAATATCTGGAGTTCAATTGCCCACAGGGACTTTTTGAGATGTTTTCTCTTTGTCAGAGCCTTTTTTTTTTTGTATGTTTATTTAAGTGGTAGTAAAATATATGTAACGTGACATTTATCATCTTGACCACAGTGAGGCTATCGGTTTAGTCAGGCGCGTTGCCATGCTAGTTGTCACTGCTCTCCATCCATAGAGCACTGTCTATCCTTTTGAAACTGGAACTATGTGCCTATTAAACAACTCCCTATTCCTTCCTATTCACCCTCCCCCCTGCCCCGTATCTACCTGTCTATATCCTGAATCACAGATAATGGACTTGCTCATCCTTTGTTCTTCTGTGACTGGCTTGTTTCACTTAGCACAGCATCTTCAAGGCATCTCCACATTGCAGTGTGTGTGCAAGTTCGTGTGTGATGTGAGGATACATGCATGTGGAGACCAGAAGTTGAAAGCCAGTATCTCCCTTCACCTCTCTCTACCTTATTTTTTGAGATAAGGCATCTCACTGATCACCTAGACTGGTTGACCAGCAAGTCCTAGTGATCCACCTGTCTCTGCCTCCTTAGTGCTAGGCTTGTGGACACATGCTGCCTGCTGTGTGGTTTTTTACATGGATTCTGGGGAATCTTCACCCAGGTCCTCGTGCCTGCCCAGCAAGTACTTTATTGACTGAGTTGTTTCCAGAGACCCTATTTAAATGACATTTTCTTCATTTCCGGCTATCATCTTGATAGGCATTCTTACCAGGGCCTGTTAGCTGGATGACAGTGACCTCATCCGCTCTCCCCCCAGTTCCTAGAACAACTGCTTCCCATCTCTGACTGCCCTGTAGACTACTAGACTACCTTCCTCCCGAGAATCACAGCTTAGATTCCCGGGCTGTTGCTCTCTTTCTCCTCTCTTGAGCGTGTCACCCACAGCCTGGAGCTTCTTAAGGGATAGAAGCATGCAGAGTCACTTTGGGATTGAAGCCCTAAGTGTTTGGCTTTGTCATCCTGGATGGACAGGGAGCTCTTTCCCTTATCAAAGGCATAGATGTAATCCTATTTATTTGTATTTCTGATTTGTGGTGTAGTCCCCGCTTCCCCTTTTATTACGGAGTCTGTACTCAGGTCATCTTTGGACTTGAGCTCCACGAGAGATATCTGCAAAGCCGCTGAGGCTGGTGTTCAGGCTGGGACCAAACCGCCCTGTTCCCTGGAAAAGAGCAAGTCAGATAGTTGAGAGACATTTTCCTCCAACAACTAATGTTTAGCTAACATTTAATTGGCACTCATTGTGTGCTGGTCATTATGCTAACCGACTTGTGGTAATTAAATAGCTCTAGTAGTTGCTTAAAAAAAAAAACTCCATTATGCGTGTGGGGGTGTAGATCAGTCTCAAGGAGTTGGGGGTCAGTTGGTTAAGGTTATGAGTTTCAGCAGTGAAATCAGATTTTACTCCATCAGGTAGTTTTGGATTTAAAGCCGTTTGGTACTGTAGGGGGAAATGCCCAGAATTCAGAGCCAAGGAAAGCGGGGAGACTTGGGAGCATGACAAGTCAGGCCCCCTGATGGGAGCAGTGGGCAGGGAGCAGGAAGCAGGGGTACCTGCAGGGGTTGCTGGCCTCTGCAGTGCTAGCTGAGACTGTGTAAGTCACATTCACCTGAGGGAGAGATAGAATGGAGCTCTGTCTGTCCTCACTGTGGCGACCTAGATCAGGATTTGGGCTCCTACTAACCATTGGTGTGACATTACAGAGACCATGAGCCACCTCTCAGCCTCAGTTTCCCTCTTCGTAAGAAGAGTGGCACTGGATTAGTAGTCTAATTTCCATGGTTGTACTAAGCCCAGAAGTAAGTTCCAGATGTGACAGTCTGTGCTCATCAGTGATGCTTAAAGCTACTGACTTCTGGGAAGACACCCATCTCCACAGTTGGGGCACCTAGCTAATACTGTTAAGAGGCCACAAAAGCCTGGTCTTGGGGCTACTTCTCTCTCTCTCTCTCTCTCTCTCTCTCTCTCTCTCTCTCTCTCTCTCT
>NC_034597.1:58198779-58291438 GCF_900095145.1 Mus pahari
TCAATTCTGACAGACTCCATGAAGGAAATGCACACACACACACTCTCACACTGTGTGTGTGTGTGTGTGTGTGTGTGAGAGAGAGAGAGAGAGAGAGAGAGAGAGAGAGAGAGTTCTATCCCCCAAGGAAGGCTTAGATTTTTTTAAAAATAAAAACATCAATTATCTATTTGATGTGAATTCTTTGTTCTTTTATGTTTTTCTGTTGTTTCTCAACCCTTTTGGAGAGCTACAGGTGGGAAAGGGCGTGCTCAGGAAAGGTGGCCCTGCTGCCTGTGATGTAGAGAGACTGTCACCCTGGGTTGCGGAGGAACGTCCCTGGGTAATGATTAAACCAAGGAAGAGGAAATGCAACAAACCTTTCCTCTAGGAAGCAGTTCCTGGCTATCACTTGGTTGGTGCTTGCCCAGCGTGCGTGAAACGCTGGGTTCAGTCCTCAGCATGGCGTAAGAGAGGGGTGTAGTGCACATACTTACCATCTCAGCACGTGGGAGGATTAGAAATTCAAGGCTAGTTTTTCCGCTACATAATAAATTCAAGGCTAGCCTGGGGGTATACAAAGCTCAAAAACAACAAAACAAAACAAAACAAAACAAAACAAAACAAAACAAAGACAGCGCCCACCAATAAAATCTCTCCTAACTATTCAGAAGATGGTTGTGGGTCCATGGTCAACTGAATAGACACAAACAGAGTACACAGTGCTTAGGGAACAGTAGATGAGATGGCAGGTCACTTGTCACTTCCTGCTCTGTGACCCCTGCGCTACTGTGCCAGTCGGAAGCCTTTGTGCTCTTCTCCTTTCGATGCTCTGTCTCCTCCTCATCTGCCCACCCTAGGTTTGTTGTAGATATAATATTCTTCCGAATACAAATCCTGTCCCTTTGTCAGCACCTGATTCAGACTCTGCCTCCTCAGAGAAGTCCGTTTCAGTAACCAAGGTCCTTTCACGGGTCACATTCTGGTTGAGTATTAGAGATTATTTATTATCCTTTAGCGTATTTGTGTTTGCCCTTTTTTCCTGCTATGGTCTTATTCTTGGGTATCAGATATCACATGTCTTTTAAAACTCAATTGCAGGATTGTCAAGGAATTTGTTTGTGCTAATGAAACTGCTTCTCCCTTTGAGTTGCATTAAATACATGAAGATACCCATATACATGATATAGTGTGTGTGTGTGTGTGTGTGTGTGTGTGTGTGTGTGAGTTAGAGATGGGGGCAATCGAGGTTGCATCTAGGGTGCCCACACATGCTAGGAAAGTGCTTCATTCCCAGAGTCATTCATACACACACACACACACACACACACACACACACACACACACACACACACACATATACACACATACACACACACGTGTGTGTGTGTATGTATGACCATTGGTAACTCTAGTTCTAGGGCATCCAATACCCTCTTATGATCTCTGTAGATATCAAATATGCATATTAGTACATATTCATATACACAGGAAAACAAACATATAGAATAAATACAATAAAAACAATAAAACAGAATAAATACAACTTTTAAAAAGCCACAGCAATTGTCCTGTTTCTCCTGATATATCTGCAGTGGTTTGGATGTCGGGGCATTCAGTCGATGTTAACTGGCAGGGTGATTTTTTTTTTTTTTTACTACTAAACCTTGAGGAATTTAGGTGACTGAGAAATTTGCCAGTTCATAGAGGAACTTTCCTATAACTGTAATCAGTTGACAGGGACCTAGCAGTCTTAGCACCAGTGGTTGAGAGATTGAAAAAAAAAATTCCAAGAACAGATGTCTTAGGTTATAAAGCAAAATGAATCCTTATTAGTTCAGGAAGTACTTACGAAGGGCATAGCATGTCATGAACTTTGCTTTGTGCCCCAAGGAGCAAAACTGACCAGAAACAAAGCTCTTCCTTCAAAACTTTATTGTTTAGACAGAAAGACAAAGGGGCCTCAGGCATGTCGTGATGCAGAAAGAGCCACACAAGAGACAAGATAGAAACCTCCAGGGCTTGTGGAGGGTGGAGGTGATCGCCGATTTGGCAGAGGTGGGCGTGGTGAAGGTTGTACTGGCAGACCTGGGGCTGAAGGACCATCTCGAAGAATGATTGAGTTTGAGAGGGGGATTATGGGAATGAACACATTTCCTGGGTCCCCTCGTGGGTTTAGAGGTACGTGGGCATTGTGAGGGGAAGGGAGGTTTGGAAGATGATTTAAGATCAGGTTTTTGGGGGACTTTTTACGTCCCCGTGAAAGCATTGGGACATTATTTTATTGGCAACAGAAAACACAAAGGTTACTAAATAGTACAGCTGTAAGTTCACACTAGTATTCCAAAGAGAGAACCTGGAGAGTGGATGAGTGGTTGGGAATATGGCCGGTGAAAGGGAACTGCCCATTAGAAAGCCAGCTCTTTGCTGTCTCCCTGGTGTCAGGGGAAGTTCATCTTCTTGCCTCTCTACATGCCACTGCGCTCCCATCCCCACTCCAAAGCTTTGCTGATGTTGCCACTTGTCCCCAGGAACGCATGCCTCTCCCCCCTTTGTTCACCCAGAAGCTTCCATCCCTTACAAAGTGCCGCAGCGATGCCATCGGGCAATCTGTGCGTTTCTCAGTAGCCTCGATGTCAGTGAGAAAGCAGAGGCTCTAAGCCTAGCATTCAAACCATTTGTAAGTAATTCCTAAACGATAGGAGGAAAAGCCAACCTGGTTCTCCATTAGGAGACTTCTTTCCTGTTTAATCTCCCCCATCAGTTTCCAGGGCAGTCTCTCCCGTTTGGCCCACCGGGTGCGTGGAGTCATTGAGAATGGACAGTTTTTTGCTTCCTATTTTTTTCTTATAAAATTCTAATAGTATCAAATAACAAATTTGCCAAGAAATGGACAAGTCAGGATGAGTAAGAGAACAAAGCTTTGAAACTGTGACAAAAAAAAAAAAAAAAGAAAAGAAAAGAAAAGAAAAAAGAAAAAGAAAAACAAAAGAAAAAAAAAGAAAAAGAAAAAAAAGAAAAAGAAAAAAATCGATATTTGTTTCTAGAAAATGTGTCTCTTCCCAAACTTGTCTACCTGGCTGACACTAGAGCAACAGAGTTGTGGAGCTGGGAAAGATTCTGATAAATATGGCTGGGAATATAAGCCAGTTCTGAGAGCTCACTTAGCTTGGGTAAGGCCTCAGGTTCAACCCCACCCCCTCACCCCCAAATACTATGGTAAGACTTACACAAATGGGGTACCTTTTAGAATTTCTGGCCAGTGTGTGTGTGTGTGTGTGTGTGTGTGTGTGTGTGTGTGTGTGTGTGCCTGTGTGTATCTGTGTGTGACTTTTTTTTCATTTTTCTTTTTATTTCTTTCCTTTGTATTTATATATCTGTGCTTGTGTGTGTGAGTATCTGCCACACGTGTGCAGTGCTTGTGGGTACCAGAAGAGGGTGTTGGGTTCCACAGAGCTGGAGTTGCAAGCTTCTCAAGATGGATACTAGGAATCAGAGTGGGATCTTCTGAAAGATCAGCAAACACTCCTAATGCTGTGCCATCTCTCCAGTCTGTCTTTATTTTTATATTTGGGTAAATGGGCCTGAGTACGTTCTTTGGGGTCTATTTTTGACTCAGCCAAAAACCTAACAGGTCACATGGTTGGGAGATAAGACATACATGCCAAGGAGATGAGAAAATGCTGTCTACGTGACTTGGAGACTTGAGGACCTGCCCACTAGGACTTGAAGGACTCTGTGGACGATGATCAAAATCTTGTAGGAATTATTCTTTGGTTTTGTTTCCACATTGATCTGGAGCTGAAAATTGGAAGTTAGAGGATGGGAGCTTGGTGTCTGATGGCCCATCTAAGCTCAAGTCTATGAGGTGTGTACTTGTTGGTGGGTTTTTTTGGGGTTTTGTTTTGTCAGCTTGACACAGTCTAGAGTCATCTGAAATGGAACCTCAGCTTTAAAAAAAAAAGTGCCTCTGAAAGATTGGCAAGCCTCTGTGGCATTTCCTTGATGGATGCAGGAAGGCTCAGCCTACTGTGCGCAGTGCTGTCCCTGTCCAGTGGTTGTGGGGTATATGTATATAAGGACATAAACAGAACAAGGCAATACGTGGTGTTCCTGCACTGCTTCCATGCAGTTCCTGCCTTGAGTTCTTGCCCCGACTTCCCTCAGTGATGCGGTGTGCCTTGAGAGTTCTAAGGAGAAATAAGTACTTCCCTTCCCAAGTTGCTTTTGGTCATGGTCTTTATTGCAGCCATATAACCTGCTAAGATAAGGTATTTGCATCAGTTGAACGACTGTCCTGGAAGATTTTGTTCTTGACTTAAAATGACTATCGTAGACTTACTTTTTTCTTCTCTACAAAGATTACCAGGAAGACAGAGTCAGGGCTGGGGTGCAACACAGCCGTTTCTCCCTTATTACAAAATTCTCCCTTATGCCATGTGAGATAGGCATAAGGAAGAAATTCTTCATCCACGGATACAATGGCAGGGATGGAGACATTTGCAGGAAGGGGACCCCTGGGTGTAGGCTGATATTTTAGGGATGACAGCTGTATGCTATGAGCCCCATATGATGCCAGGGCTTTTTCAAAGGACAGATCACAAGACAGTATTGAGGGGAGGTTGCAACCCTGGTAGGTGCAAATGCTCTTGTGCCTGGTCCCTCCAGGAAAGCTCTGAAGTGGGTCTGTATGGAAACAAGGGGAGTTTTATCTGCATGAGTGCAAGAAGGTATTTTTCCAGTTCATTCAGATGTGTCCCCGACTTATTTTTCAACTACATACTGGTACTGTCACCCCATATTTCAAGGGATAAAATCCATCTATAGATGAGTGATTTTGTAAGCCAGGTGGCAGGTCAAGACTCATCCGGGTCTCTCTCTAGTTTCCAGGTCAAACACTGAGGTGGCCTGGGCAAGGGACAGGGGAAACTGTGGGCCTTTTGAGTATCATGTTACAATACTGAATTATAAAGCTTTCAACTGGACTGAAGGGCTGGGGCATGTGCCACCTTCTAAGCATGTACCATGGGGCAGAGCCATGATAATGAAGAATGTTCTGTGTAGCCAGTTTCTTCCATGGTCAAGAATATTTCTTTTATCCTATGCAAAAAGCACTTTCTTATTTCAGAATAACTAAGTATACATTCAATACAGACTTAGAACATGTGGTCTGAGGACTTAAAGTGACCATTAGTCTTACAGTACAATAATGATCACAGTAAAATCTTGTACTAGAATTAGTTTGAAGCCTCCTCTGCCATTCATTCTCATTCATTCATTCATTCATTCATTCATTCATTTCTTCCTTCTCATGGAAGATGGATTTGCAAATAAAACTATAAGATACCCAGGTAGACTTGTATATTCTATGAGCAGGATTAATTTAAAAGTATAAGTACTTATCAGTTAAACTTAAATTTCAGAGAGACAATGAAGTCTTTTTTTCTTCTTCTTCTGTAAAGTCTGTCCCGTGCAACACCCTTGGGATAAAGTTACCTGAAAAAAAGTTGATTTATTATTCATTTGAAATTCAACAAATAACCATGAATCATGTGTTTTCTACAGTAACTCTAATGGAATCCATGTTATCTGAAGAATAGGAAAGTAATGTGTGATTTCCTAGGCTTGTGGGGGAGGCAGGATGACACATGACCCTGACTGGTCCAGAGCCTTTAAAGATCTTTTCTGTGTGTGTGTGTGTGTGTGTGTATGTGTGCTTTCTTTCTCTGTGTGGCTTACCACATTCACCTTGTGTTTTATAGAAGTTGATTCATTCTTAGGTATTATTTAAAAGAGTATAAACAACAGGGTTTAAGCTTAGAAGTCATCCCTTGACTCCCTTCTGGACAGAAATTCACTCCTTCCCTGCCCCCACATTCGGTCTCTTCCTTTTTTTTTTTTTTTTTTTTTTTTTTTTATTTTTTTCTTTCTTTCTATAATTTTCTTTTTTTTTTTTTTTTTTTTTTTTTTGTCGTTTCTTGGTGCCTTGGTCTCATGCTGTCTAGACCCTGTTTTATGGACTTGTCACCTCTCCTGGATTGCTTTTGTTTAGTCCCCTGTCTACTTGGCGAGTGTCACATTCTGACTTCTCTAAAAGCCTTTGTTCCACATTCCCTGGGTCTCCTTCTACAGTGCTTCCCACATGTGGGACCGTTTAGGCTGCGGTGATAAACGGCGGGGACTAAGAGGTAAGGAAGCTCCATGCTCCCTGCTCTGTCCAGGCTGACGTTTGAACAAGAGCCAGACTTGACTTCTGTTTAATGCTTGGTCCACTTGCCGGTCATCTAAGTCAGCTTGGAGTGTTGGACACATCTGAGCATCCAGATGCTAAGTCACCGGAGGAGGGGGAGCTACCCTTTAGACCCATGTCCAGATAATGCAGTGAACTTGAAAAGAACCTGGCTATGAGTGTTGGTTGTGGTGTAGCTTCAACCTATGCAGAAGAAGGTATAGATGGTAGATTAAAAAACAAAATAACAAACACCCCAAAATCTTCCACTTCCTCTTCCCTGTTTTTGTTTCTTCTCTTCCTTCCGTGTCCCTGCCCTCCTGCCTCTTGCCTCCTGCCTGTTTTAGGATTTCCCTTGCTGTTTCTCCAATTGCTCCACCTTTCTTGAGACAGACAGATGTAGCCTTAAGTCCCACTCTGACAGTCAGTAATGTTTCGGTTAGGGGTTGGTGATGTGATTCCTTTTTGAGAATGCTCACTGAGCTTTCACAGAGCCCTGGGTGTGGTCCACCCCTAGCATTCATTGCATAAACCCCACCTGGTGGCAAGGCTCTCATTCTGAGCACTGGGGAGTCGGAGGCAAGATCAGGAGTTCAAGGTTGTGCTCTGCTACATGGCAAATTTGAGGCCAGCCTGAGCTATGTGAAACTATCTCAAAATATAAGAGTTGAAAATGCAGCTGAGTAGGTAGAATTCCTGCCTAGTCCATTGACTACCTGAACCCTGACGCCTTTCCCCTACATCTCTCTCTTTTTCCTTCCGTTCCCCCTTGGAGGAATGCAACTCTGCCTTCAGTGGAGGAGTTCTGATTGTAACTCCAGGGTGCTGGCTTTCTCTTCCAGTGCTGTCCAGTGGGCTTGTGAATGGTATTGGATTAGGGAGCCCATAATGAGACCCCTCAGCCTAAACAGTGGAGGCCCGTGGGGACTTTATTGTTCATAAAGCTTTGTCCCTGGGGAGGGATAGAGTCATTAGGTGTGCACTGTGTTTAATATTTGGTCATGACAGGAAGCAATCATTTTCTATTTTTATGGTGGCTTTGGAGTTTTTTTTTTTTTTTTTTTTTTTTTTTTTTTTTTTTTTGTCTTAAAGCCACTGTCTAATTCCCATCAGTGTGACTGGCAGTAAATGAACTAGACAATGAAAAAAGCCTCATAGGGTTTCCATTGGGGTAAGTCTTCCCTCATGCCTTTCCTGAGATCCCTGTGCCTTACCCAAACGTTCACTCCAACGGCTGCTACCTGCCTGCCAATGGGGGCCGGGGCGGGGGGGGGGGCTTTGAGTTTTTCAAAACTGATGCCACCTTTGAAACAGTTGCCTCCCCATTTCTTGACAACCCCCAATAAAGCAATTATTCTTAATTGTGACATCCATTCTAAAGACATCAGACTTGAACTAGCTTGAAAAGGGAAACCCCACGTTGAGGCACAGGCTAGCTCATCTCACAGAGACAGAGCTATGGCCTAGAAACTTGTGACACACAGCTTGGGTGGTATAGCAAGCCAGGGTGCTTGAAGAATACCGCAGAAAGAAGCAATGGGAAGTTGGCATAATAGGAACGTGGCGGCACTGGCAAGGCTAACCCACCCAGTAGGTTTAGCTGTTCCTGCCACCTCTGAATGGTGACTGGAACCAGCAGGTTACCCCTGAGGCCACAGGGTGATGACCCATCCCATCAAGGATACTAGCCTGTTCTAACAACAGGAATTGCAGTTTCATTGCATGGAGGTTCTCTGAAGTCATTCTGAGGCCAACAAGCTGGTGATCACTCACTTTGATGGAGGCCCGTTCTGCCTGTGGAAGATCTCAGTCTCTTTAGAATGCTTCTAGGGGAAGTCACCACTTGCTGTTTATTTTGGGTTTTGCCAGCTGAGCAAAACTATCATGCTGGGCTGCCATACCAACTCTCAGCCGTCAATCAAGTGCAATGACCTTGGGAAGTACCACTGAGTGGCCCCTTGCATTTGGTGCCGAAACTTGTCACCTATTAGAGAGGCCTAGGAAAACTTAGGAGATCTTGGCCTAGAGACCGAAATCCCATTCAGGAAGTCATTGGAAGGATTTCTCCACCAACAGTCTTGCACACCTCTCTTCTGAAGAGCTTCAAGCTAAAGGATGCCAGCCGTTTCCAGTGTTTCTGCTCCTTTACCATGAGCTCTGAATGCATGCCTCTGTGATGACTCAAGTACATTGCATATGGAAGGAGATGCTGAATTTCTGTTAGGACTTAAAAAGCAAGAAAACAAATAAACACAAAACCCGGACCCCCGCCTTCCCCCTTCTCCATGCCCTCAGATTTACCCAGGTTTACCCAGGAAGGTTGGCTTCAGTTTCCAAACACACAGGAAGTGCTTCAGACCGCACTTCCTGCCTTTCCTCGCTCCGCCTGCTTCTCTCTGGTACTCCTGCCTTTCTTCCTACGCTTTTATACTTTTCGTCCTTTCCCATTTACCGTTGTTGTCTGTGCGGCTTTCCTGTCTCTACTGTCTGTCTTTCCCTCACGGTGTCCATGCCTGTGTCTGAGAGCAGACGGCAAACACCCGAACTTTGCTTTCGATCCTCTCAATGCTTCCCATGTTTGCTCCTGTGAAAGAAGAAAGGGGGAAAAAAAAAACCAAAACAAAATAACTTTTCCAACCTACTGGTTCTCGGTTGTCTCCCTAGGGAATCCTTGTTTGAATCTTTGCTGTAAGATTTTTTTTTTTCCCCTCCTCTCTATGAAGTACCAAAGAAATAATTGCCTTATCGTTAACAAACAGAACCTGGCTCTTATCACCCCGCACCCCAGAGCCTTGGTGCAAAAGTTGGGCTGTGCCAAGTGCATGCGTTAACCTGATACGCAAAACCCCCTTTCAAAGCCGGTCCTTGGAGGACGTTCATTGAGGGTGGTTTTTCTTTCTTTCTTTTTTTCTTTTTCTTTTCTTTTTTTCTTTNTTTTTTTTTTTTTTTTTCGAGAGGTGGCACGGCAAAACCACTTCTTACGGTGCTGGGTGCCAAAAGAGATTGGCTGGCATTTACACCCCTCTTACAACAACAACAAAAAAAAGAGTGCATTTTTTTCTTTGAAGAACATTTTCAGATTGTTCTAATCGTCACTGGCAGTGAGCGATCCTTGGAACTTGAGTCTTACTGTGGCCCTGTGGAGGTTTGACGCTTCCTTTGGCACAGAGGGGTTTTGGGTTCTGTGGGTGAACTGCGGTCTGTAAAAGCAAACGGATCATAAAATGGACCGAGTCTTACTGCCCACTTGGCCCTGTGAAAGGAGGTGACACGAACTGGAACCCCAGGCTAGGCAGTCAGTGTGGACTCTGGGTTTGTTTTTGGAGCCACAGTGGCCTCCCCTGAGAGCTCATTTGAATCTGGTAATAGCCCCTTGGCTCCGACCTGTTTGTGTTATGTGTTATAAAGAGCCACCATCTTCCTTTGGAGCCTGAAGAGGCTGCAATGTCTTTTCCCCACTAAATGGGTGGTGTGACTTGCAGGAAAACCCATTGTGGAAACTGGCCTCTTTCTCTTATGATCTATTGGATCGGTACAACCTCTGGTGCCATTTGGATCTTTAAACAAGGCAGATGCAGGGACCCCAGGGAGACATGTGCTTCAGGGTCAGTTTAAATCGCCATGCTTTAAAAAAAAGTTTTCCCTATTCTGTCTTCTTTGTTAACATGAAATAAATAAATAAGTAAAGCCCACAGAACCCCCCCCCCAAAAGATATATGATGTTACATCCATACCAGCTATGACAGCAAGTCTCCAAAGATCCTTGGGGAAGCTTTTGTTTGGGGTGGGAGAGATCTTTCGTTGAAGCATTCCCAGCATCCCTTCCAAACATCTGGCTCTCTCATTTTCTCCCTGACTTCTGTGCCTTAAAAAAAATAGTAACTCCACTACTGTCATTATTTTTTATTATTTTTAACCATTTCACTAAATGTGCTGAATGGTGATCTCACGTGACATCGTGTCTAAAACTTCTTTGCCCTTCACAAGTGATGACCTTAACCAGTTTTTACTGGCAAGTGTCCTGACTTTATTACTCAAGAGACAGTTTATTTTTGTTCCAGAGAGAGAGAGAGAGAGAGAGAGAGAGAGAGAGAGAGAGAGAGAGAGAGAGAGAGAGAGAGAGAGAGCGCGCGCTGAGGGCTTTTCTTGAGATCAAAAAAGAGAGTAGGGATGTTCACCAGCCGATTTTAATGCTGGAGTAAACATTTTCTCCTTCTCTACCCATTTTCTTATTGTTCCCAGCATCCTCACAGATAAACAAGGCGAATCCTAGCCATACATCCAGTAGCCACATCTCCCTCTTAATGCGGCTGGGCCCTTTTCTGTTTGCAGTTTAAAACTGGCTAGTGCAACTACTGAGTTATTTTCTCTTGCTTAGTATAGAGGCTGAGATGATTAAATGGGAAACAGGCATGGGCATATGGGTAGTTGAAAGAAACCAGGATGCTGGCTCTGGGATATAGATTCCCTGGACATAGGTCTGAGTTAGAAGAGTCAGCCTGGTTGCTCTATTTGTCCTTTGGACACCCACCACCCCTGGTCTCTATCACTGAATAAATAAGCAGGCTAAGTAGTGTATAGTTAGCACACAGCAGCTAAAGAGGCTCCCATGTGGATGAGCAGAATAAATACATTGCTGCTCTGAGCTAGAATGGAGGGAGAAGATTGAAGATGAGAGATAGATGGTCGCTGGGCTGCCTCACTCTCCCTGAACTAAAAATTTGTACATATCAAAGACCTGCCTATCAACCACCAGGAAGAAAAGAAAAAACAGTGCGATGACCTTTGATCTAGAAATGGAATAATCCCTTCTAGGTTTATTGGGAAGATAGTTAGGGCTACAACATGGAGCATCTCTTCTAGGATAGTCTAGTGAGGCTGGAGAACGAGGCTTCCTTTGATGGCAGAGGTCTGAAAGGCACTGTAGTATAGATAGAGGGAATGTCAATCCAGAGCTAGGCACCACTAACTGTGTACAGACAGATCTATCTACTACTGGCCAGCATCCATCTGTCATCACTGTCCCAGGGTCTCTCAAGACAGTGTGGGTCCCATGGGTAGAGACTTTGTCAGGTACACATAGAACAATGATGAGCTTGGCCAAGAGCTTGACCAAGTCAAGCTTGGGAAGCAGCCTTCTTCCCTGGTTTGCTGGACCATTGTTTCCTATTTATAGCTAAAGGTTTGGCTCCATAAAGTATCCACAAGTCACTTTGCGATAAGAGTGACGGCTTTATCAGAGGCAGGCTCAGATTTATTCTTTGTGTTGCCCCACCCCACTTCTTGTCTTTGCCATCGTGTGACCCTAAGTCATTGAAGGCAAGTGACTCATCGATTCAGCTGCCTAATCAACTGCTTCATCAACCTAAAATGTGTAGTAAGTACGTGGGAAGGATCAGCACTACAGTTCTGCCATGAGGCAGGAGATATTTGGAAGTTCTGGTTAATGTGGGTGGGGGGAGGCTCTGTGACCGACAGAAGTGAAGGGTTCTGTGGTGTGTGTGTGTGTGTATGTGTACATGTGTGTGTGTGTGTGTGTGTGTGTGTGTGTGTGTGTGTG
Organism: Mus pahari; assembly: GCF_900095145.1. Taxonomy (NCBI): domain Eukaryota; kingdom Metazoa; phylum Chordata; class Mammalia; order Rodentia; family Muridae; genus Mus; species Mus pahari. Next base: position 58,210,548 of record NC_034597.1, read on the forward strand.
TAGTCCAGAAGTCAACAGAGCATCTTTCTAGGACCTGGGGCTTGAGTACTGGGCAAACTGGACAGTAAGCCTCCGGGAACCATATGTGTCCTCTTGCCCAGTGCAGGGACCGCACGTGCACACTACCATACTTGGTTTTTCACACAGGTGCTGGGGATCCACTCAGGTCCTCATGTTTACATGACCAGCCCTCTACCAATGGCACCATCTTCCCAGCCTCACATGCTCTGAATTTCATCTAGAGGTATCTGGGTTTTTAAGAGCTCTGAAGATACCTCACATGCTGCTAAGGCTCAAATGTAGTCACTTGTCCTGGGAGGTTTTGTTGATATTGTTGCTGGATTATTTTTCTTCTGCGGTCAGTTTTATTTTCTTGACCCACCCCTCACAAAACAGAGGTCACTGCGGCATAACCTTTCCCTAGTGGAATGGACTGCTCAAGGAGTCACATGGCCAAGTTTGTATCGGGGGTCCACATTTGTTTCCTCCACTCTTTTAATCAGAATGCTCATTTAATTCTATCCCAGCACCTGTTCAGCAATTAACACCCTCCGATTTGCATCTTACCCTGACATTTGCTATCTTTCCAATTAGTTTTTATATCAGTATAATTAGGTAGGGTTATTACAGTGCGTCAAGCAGGGTCATGGTTATTCCCAAGCCTTTAAGCACTTTCCCAGATTTGTTTAGGGAAGCCACTAAGGGCAAACAGTGATTAGGATCACTGTTTTTCTTCTTCATTCAGATCAGGAGAAAACTGTTTCCCCATGTGGCTCATGAAAGATCAGGGAAATATGTCAACCTATAAGAATTAGTATTATGTAGTTCATGACTTTTGGGCAAATTTACAGAGGATTATAAACAAGGTACATAAGGTGGCTGTACCACAGGCATTTCCTTTGCAGAGGCCAAGGCAAAATCTTCCCTTTACCTGCATTGGGCATCAGGGGCAAAGGCAGAAGGAAAATGTCAGGGCAAATAGAAACTTCGGAAGTCAACTTGCACACATAGACTTACACAGGGGATATGGCCAGAGGGATAGACATTGTCTCCGTAATCAAGATGATTAACGTAAGGTTATTTCAAAATTCAGCCAGTATCTCTATTTTCATTTAAGCTTGATTTTGTAATTCTTCAAATTTACTTCAAGGGTATGGAAGAAACCAGCCCCTAAATCTCTACCAATAAAATGTCAAGTTAGGGGTAGAGACTTTAGTGGACACATTGGTGTGCCTACTGATCAGACTCTGGAATATTAATCAATGTGCAGAATGGAAATTGATCCCTGAAAAGCTCAGGTTCGAATTATATTTCATCTAGTAACATGTTGCCCTATGTCATAATACTATGGTATTTCTCCACATATGTCAATATTGAATTTCTAGATTATTCTCATATGTGTATAAGTTGTGTATATGACCTACATAATTGTGTAGGTCAACATACTGAAGTTCTGAAATTTTTAGAGTTGCTAATCATTAAAAACAGTTGAGAACTTTGCAATCTTTTGGATAAGTGTATGTTTGGGGGACCTGTCTCCTATATCTGGGGCTCAAAGACAAGAAACTGCTGAATCTAGAGGTGTCATAGTCATGTCTGAGACTGAATCTGATATAGTTTGTTGGAGAAATAATACCATGATTGATGGGGGATGTAATAATGCCACGTTCCTCTGGGAGTGAATTTTACACTGTCTGATTCCCTATCAACAAGGCTTTCTTTTACCTGTGACTCAGGACTGCACAGACTCATCTTGTGGTGGCTTGCCTTGATGATTTTTCTTCTTCTTCTTTTTTTTTTAAATAGTGAGTAGAAATGTAATTTTTTAGGTAGAGCATATTAGAAAATCCAGGGACTGGAAGTAGTCCTGAATGGAGCACATCTGTTTATTATTTGTGTGTGTGTGGGTGTCGGAAGTGAGACATCCAAGATCTGACCCGGATTGCTCTCAAGCTTTTAGCGTTGGGAACCACAGGAAAATGAGTGGCTGGAGAGAAAGATGGACTTTAGACCCATGTGAAACCATGGATGTTGCTTCCCCACCAACTTGATGTTTCTTCCTCGACGTGTTTAATGTAGCATAAATACTCAGTAGGCTTTACCTACAGCATAGTTAAAGCCCTTGGGTAAGCCAGCAAAGACTCACAGGGGCGAAGGAGATGACAGCAGAAACAGAAAAGGGTGTGGCAAAATGTGATCTGGAAGAAAAATGAAATACAGGTATCTTGTACACGCTCACTGTGACTGTAGTGGTACAAGTGAGCAGGACATCTCATTAGTTACTGTGTGTTTACCATGTAGTGGGGAGAGTATGTTATGCTGTGATATACTAGCCCCGTGTCTTTTGGGTCTTTGTTTCAAGATCACTTCAGTGTTGTACCTACTAATCCAGCACGTTCCAATCCTCTTCCTGACCTAATGATTTCAACACTTAAACATTTATTTATTTTTAATCGTGTATAAATGTGTGTCTGTATGTGGGTATATGCATGTGCATACAGTGCCCACAGAGGCCAGAGGCAGCGAATCGGCTGGAGCTGGAGTTACAGGAGGCTCTAAGTCACCAGAGATGGGTGCTGGGAACTGAACTTAGGTCCTCTGGAAGAAAAGTAGTGCTTTTAACCAATGAATCTTCTCTCTGGTCTTTTTAGCTTTTTGTTTTGTTTTGTTTTGAGACAAGATTCTACTGTATAGTCCTGTCTGGCCTGGAACTCAGTATATAGACTAGGCTGACCTCAAATTCACAAAGGTTCTACATCCTGAGTGTCTGCCTCAGGCTTTAAAATATCAACAACTAAAATGCTTACTGTTTTACTAACTTACCCATTGTCTGTTTTCTCTCCCTGACTCTTACTACTACTAAGCTATAGGGTGGGGATGGGGCGGGGCACAGATGACAACACAGTGACTTTGGCTTAGCCTCAACATTTTGAACAGTGGCTCTCAACCTGTGGATCTCGACCCCCCCAAAAGAAAACACAGATATTTACATTATGATTTATATAACAGTAGCAAATTTACTGTTATGAAGTAGCAATGAAAATAATTTTTATGGTTGGAGGTCACCACAACATGAGGAATTGTAGTAAAGGCTCATAGCATTAGGAAGGTTGAGAACTGTGGATGCAGGATAATGTCTTTCCCACAGCGTAGGTATTAGTGGCCACTTGGGCAATGAGTAAATGACAGAGCACCAATACCATGGAGCGCTGTTTCTCTGCAAAGGCTGGAGACACACACACACAGCCTACTATAGCAAGGAGGCAAGGGTGTCTCCTCTCATCTGTAGCTTCAGCAGCTGCACTTGCCAGGAATCTGGAAAGCACCCCAAATGTGGAAAATGTCTCAAAGGCAGAGTGGACATAGGGACATAGGTCAGGAACAGAGAGGGTAGCTATGTCCATTGGTGAAAATGTCACAGCTTTGTCTTCTGACTTTTGGAGCATGCATCATCTTCATCATGGTAGAGTTCAACTGGGAACGGAAGCATGGTAGGAAAAGCAGGCTTGTGTCATATGAGATGCCCAGAGAGAATGAGTGGTGAGGAGAGCAGAGGAGAGGAGAGGAGAGGAGAGGAGAGGAGAGGAGGAGGCGTATGGGGAGGGGGAGAGGGAGAAAGAGAAAGTGGGAGAGGAGAGGGAGAGAATGGGGAGAGGAGGAGGAGAGAGAGAGACAGACAGAATAAGCAGAATAAGTATCAAACATCTTGCTGTTTTGGGGACAGTTTCATGTAGCTCAGGCTAGTCTTAGTACTCACTATGTAGCCAAGGATGACCTTGAACTTTTCTATTTCTCCCATCTCTACTTCTTGAGTATTGAAATTACCTGCAAATCCCACCATACCTGGTTTATGTGCTGTTAGGGATGGACGGAGGGCTCCATACAAACTAAGTTAGCACTCTGCCAGATGGGCCACATCCCCACCCTCTAGACTTTCAATTTAAGGTTAGGGAAAGTCCCCTAGCTGTTTTTCAGTTGGTTACTTTTGGTTACATTTTTTCTTTGTATTGCTTTAAATCTCATTTCATATACATTAAAATATACTTATTGTAATATTCCTAGTAAAATTGATGTCAACTTTAGCACTCATATTTATGTCTATCGAAAATGGGACATTGGAAAGGAAGTTTGGGGAGCCTACCTCATTTAATTTCAAGTACAAAATTAAAGCTCCATTCCTTTAACCAGTATCAGTGACACAGGACCTCTCAGAAAATGACATGTTTGCAGAGATGTGGATGAAATAGTAAAATAAGCAGGAACGGATTCCCTGCTCAGACCTGGAGTCTGGCTTGCTAAGATGAGGACGTTGCTGTCTTTGCTTGCCCTGTTCCTGAGGTTGTAGTTCCCTGGAGTTCTCTTTGCACAGTTCCCACAGTAAGGTGAGAGAGAGAGTAGCCCCCGAGGACCAGGCTTTGAGATGACCCTTGTCCAGCCGTGTGTTTATCATTGTTGTTAAAAAACAAAAACCAAAACCAAAAAACAAACACACAAACTTTGGGCTACATACATGTCCCAGATAGAGGATAACATAGAACTTCAAGAAAAAACAAAACAAACAAAAACAAACAAAAAAAAAAGGCAAAACCAACCACCTAAACTCTAAAAAATGTTCTTCCCTCTCAAAAATTGCTACCTTGCTGGGAGGAGCCCACTATGGCAGGACACAAACTGAGCTTGGCTCTGCCAGGGGGTCCTGTGAGCCGATGGTAGATGGTAGCTGTTCCATGAATTCACATGTTTCCATTCTGAAAAGACTTGCTGGGAAGCTGAGCCTTGTGTTAGTGGCCATCTCTGCCTTTGGCATTGCTGCATGTTGACATCAATTAGAGGAGTATCAGCTCACTTGTTTATTTACTATCTATTTACTTTCACCAGTGTTTGCTTATTAATAGTTACTATTGCCAATGTTCAAGAATTCAAATGGTGAGAAGTGATCTGAAGAGATTATGAAAAATATTATTATAGATAAGGGCAGCATTTAAGGATGGTCTGTCTATATTTCCTTCCTTCCTTCCTTCCTTCCTTCCTTCCTTCCTTCCTTCCTTCCTTCCTTCCTTGTGAACTCACATGGACGCCCTCACATACATACATATACAAGACACACAGTAAAGCAAGGCCGACAGTCTAATGGTATGCATGGACCGGTAGGCATGTGCAGGTTTCTAGAATAGACAGGTAAAGAGATGCTCACTGATGCCTACTCGAGCCCACAAATGGATGTTTCTGAAATTTCCACAGGCATCACAGAGCAGTGCTGTGCCCTGGGATCCAGAGAAGGCATTCCAAGATGTCATAAATAAATAAATAGCATTTACCGTTGTTTATAAATCAATTAATTTGTAAGTTGAAAGGTCACGCAAAATATTTAGAGCTCTCAGAGGCGGCTCTCACGCTGCACCTCGGCGGCCCCGGCAGCAGCTGTCAGAATCCTGTACCCTTCTGCACTCAGTCCCACATCGCTGGGTATTTTCTGCTGGGAACGGGGGTGACCGCTTGATTAGTCGCTACTGGGTTTTGTTCAAGGGAGGGCTCTGCATGGTTGCTTTTTAACACCTTCTCCTCTAAGCAGGAGGCCAGCACAGGGTGCTAAATTCCTGTCTGTGGCTGTCTGTGAAATAAATCTGTGTTGTGCTGTTCCAAGCTGTCAGCAGTGGTTCGCCCTGATGGGCCCCTGAAAGAAGTTTCCTTTTGGTCTGTGAAACAGTGAGCAGCCACTAGGGAGCTGTCTTTAGCTCAGATTTCAGAGTTAGCTCATTAGACCAATAACAGTGGGCAACTCTCTTAAACACAGTCACAAAGTTATATTTGAAGAAGTGGGGAAACTCACCGCAGCCATACAGTGCCAATATTTGGTTTCCCTTCCCCAACAGCCTCCATTGGCGACAGGAGGGCCTCATGACCTCAGGCTCCTTTTTCTCCTGGGTTTCCCCACTTTTTTCCCCTCCCTGATGTCCAGCCTATCTCTTAGACACATTTATTTGTAAAAATAAGGTCTCTTTCCATCCTGGCTAGGCACTATCTCTGATCGTTTTTCTCCATTTCTCCTTAATGGGAGTCTCAGCCAACAGTCTCTGTAGCCGAGGGCGTCCAGTGAGACAATTATTCCATGTTCTGGCTTCTCTCCTTGTTCTTCAAACGCATGTTTCCCCCCTTGGCTTAGGAAGTCAGCAGCGTCTACAGCTATTTATGTGAGATTCATGAACCCAGTAACTACATTTCTGAGTGAGGTGTTTCCCTGTAAACCAGTTTGGTTTTCTCTTTAGTACTTAACTTTTTTAGTCCATGGACTTTCAAACGTTTTGGATTTTCTACTCCCCCTCTACCCTTGCTGTTTATTATTGGCACCATCAGTAGATTGTACATGATACCCTACGGATATTATTTTTGTGAAGACTCTCGGAACCTTTTCGTTTAGGGGGCAGTGAGCCTCTTGCAGATTACCAGAGTTGGCAGAGACAGCACCTAGGAGTATCTATATCCAGGAAGCCAGTGTTTTACACGGCTTGCTCCTGTTCCAGAGGTGCCCTTCATTGATACGATTATTTCTGTGTTAAATGCTTCAAAATAAAATTAAAAAAAAAAACTATACATATATCTTTTTGGCTGATGGATACTAAGTACGTGCTTGCTTTATGACTTGGGCGGTTATTTATCACTGTGACATGTGATCTGATTTGCGTCTGGTAATGCTAGTTTTATGGTTCCGAATAGACGTGCCTGAAGAACTCCCTGGTGCTCTCTTGTACAGCACACTGAATCTGTTCATACTTGGCTTCGGCTCGAAGGTGATGCTGTTCTTTGTGGAAAAGCAGCAACAACCACAACAAAACCCCACAAGTCGGGTGAAACCACGCTGAGCCGCTGTGGAGAGCTCAAGGATTGGAAGAGAAAGAGCAAAATGCCTTTGCCTCCTTTCATGACAAATTCCAACTCCCACTTCATGCCCCCCCCCTTTGCTTTCACTCATGGATAACTTAAAAATGGCTCAACTTGAAATTTTCCATGTGTCCAGGCAAAGCCCTGGGGAGTTCTGAGGATATGTAGGCAGGAAGCACTTCAGAGTATGTAAGCAATCCAAAAAACGTTTTCAGTTTTTAAGCATGCTATATTAAAAAAAAAAAAAAAAAAAGAAAGAAAGAAAGAAAAAAGAAAAAAAGAAAAAACACACACATTTTGGCGTAAAAGCTTTGGATCTACAACTTCATTTATACTGTTATTGTTTTTTTATTTTTTATTTTTTTCACTTCTAATTGATTTTGGGAAGTTGAGAAACTGAACCAAAGCTAACTAGATTCTCCTAGGGGTGGTCAATAAACTCTCCATTTCCATACAGAGTGACTCCCACCCTCGTTCTGTTTTAGTTTCTGGGAAAACTAATGTCCTAGGATAAGGCGAACACACAGATAATAAAATGCTGATTTAATATTGATGTTAACATTTCAAATACTTAGGGAAAAAAATAGCAAGTCTTGATTTATCTCCTGATTATACTTTCTTGATTTTTTTATATAAAATGCTTGCTTATGAATTCATTTATCTGAATGTGTTGCTGGATGACATGTAGATTGCTGGGCTGTACGCCTCCTGAGGTCTTCAGTGGCCTCTGCTCTATCTGACAGTGGCTCCAGCAGACGGGCTTGTTGCTCTCAGCCGTGGGGACATAAATTTAATGGCCATGGAACACAACCTTTCCAGATCCTTCTCGGGTGACACTTTCACCGTGGTAAAGGTAGAGCTTGTTCTACAGTGTTGCCGCTTAGATACGGAAAGGGAAGAGGGTAGAAGTGGAATCTAGTGACCGGAGGGAGAAAGCCTGCGCGTGGCCATGCTAGGGCCCTCGTGATTTTCCACAGAGTTCTTGAGCTTATAAACTAGGAGAGGAGAGTGTGTTGTAAATACTACTTGGCAAAAATAGACTCACACCCGGGTGTCAGTTCAGTCCATCTTGTATGCCATTGGTGAAAGCTAATATTGACCTCAAAGATCTCCCAGGCCCTGCTGGTCATGATGATTACATTGGAATTGGGGACAGAGTGTCCCAAGTGCATTCAAATATTAGCCTCTGTGAACAGCCCAAATGTAGGACGTTTGAAACTGTTTCACGTGGAAACTATGTGGCCATGTCTTTCTTTGCAGAGAGAACTGCTGAGATATCTGATAAGACTATATCTATATCTGTATCTGTATCTGTATCTATATCTATATCTATATCTATATCTATATCTATATCTATATCTATATCTATATCTATACCTGAGATGTCTATTTTTCAAGTTATACAAGGCTGGGCTTGAGTGTGTTGTCAGAGCTTCCTTCTCCACGGTATATGTGTGTGCGTGTACTTGCAAAGCTGCAAGAATATGGGAAAGTGATTTTTTTTTTTAGGGATCTGAGATGTGAATGAGATCCAGGGTCCCAGTGGAGTCCTAGTATCCAGCCCGGCTCCCACTCACTCAGTGGCTTCATGGTGTGTTGTCCTACTGTGTCTTAGGCTTTACTGGAGTCCCGGGATCATAGCGTTCTGAATTTGTACTTTTGTTTGCTTGTTCCAGTTGTTGTCCATCTCTTGACACACCTGCTTTGAGTTTATAAACATTTAAAACTTTCTATACGTGAGCTCTGGATCAGAGGGCTTGCAACAGACGGCTCCAAGGAAGTCGAGAGCAAACCATATCCAATGGGATGGGGCCGCGGAGGGAAGCAAATGATATCTCTGGTTTCCCATAGGAGCTGATAGGGAAGTGAGTCACATAGGAACGGATAGGGAAGTGAGTTGCCTTTTCTGAGCAGAGTCTATAAGGGGCCACAAGGCCCTGGACTTCCTTCAAGGTCACGGGGTGAGTCAAAGCAGAAGACTAGACACAGCCTGGTGACTTCTCTATTTGACAATGCTCCTGTCTTGTTCCATTTGCTCCAATAACACATCAGGGCCGAGGCACTGGGGGTGTGGCTCAGCCAAGACGATACACTTACCCAACATGTGCAGAGCCTTGGCTTCCATCCCCAACACCAAATAAAACTGAGTGTGCTAGTGCACATCTGGAAGTTCAAGGTTACTGGACATAGTGAGTTCAAGGTCAACCTGGGCTATATGAGACACTATCTCAAAACTAAAACAAACAATAAAATGCAATATTAAGACTTGCGGGAGGAGAAGTGTCTAGGTCATAGGCAGGAGAGGCCACAGGTCTGCTATTGCATACCTGGTGGGGATTATTTTTTAAGGCAATTGGTGCCTTTGTGGTATGGTGCATTCTGGAATGTGCTTTTCCATCCTGTCTCAGGAAGAAACAGGCATCTCCTTTAGGGAGTACCATTCTCCTTTCATGTTCAGGTGGAGGGACAAGAACTTTCTGATGGTAGCAACATCAGATTGGACATAGAAAAATGCACAGCAAATGGTCTTGCGTTCTTCTCTCTGCAATGCCGTGACCCTCCAAAGGGAATAGAAATGACTGGTTCTGAGGAGCCATGATGCAAAGATGAAAATTCCCCCAATCTCTTAGACCAGGGGCAGCAGGGACTTGGCAATATGCCCTGTTCCACAAATGCCAACACCAGCCTTGCTAGTGGGCTTCTGAGTTTTGTGTTTAAAGAACGGCTGCTGAACACTGGCAGGGAGATGGGATCACAGGAAAGGGATGAATTAACCACGAAGTGTGGTTTTTCTCATCAGAAAGTCTACGGGAGGTTGTCTGGTTCAGCATAGCCCATCCGGAGACAATAGGGATAGGATGCACTTTTATTCAACTACTTAGAAGAGCCGCTGGAAGCCATGCCTACAACCCTAGAATGCAGGAGGCCTCGGCAGGAGGGTCATATTTTGAGGCCAGCCTGGACTACTTAGAACCTGTCTCAATCGAGTGTCACCAAACCATACTAAACCAGAACTATAGAACCTATCTCTAAGCATGGAAACTGTTTGGTAAAAAAAGAAAATTATACACAATGTTAATTTCAACAGGTTTGGGTATTCTTTATCCAACTGCGTGGGACCTAGGAATCCTTCATATTTCAGCGTGTTTTAGATCTTGGGATATTTGTGTAGAATGTACTCAGTTGAGCGTTCCTGTTCTGAAAACCTACATTGGGAGATGCTTTACACCCCAAACCTTTCAAGTGGTGTCACGCTATCGCTAAAAATAGTTTTAGGTGTTTGGAGCATTATTGGTTTTCAGGTTTGTGGATTTGGGGTGCTCAGTCTGTACTGTAAATGCAGGAAACAGAGGAAGTAAAGTAGTCTATGCTCTGAGCACTGTGACGATGACTCCGGCTCCCTTTCCCACTGCTAAGGCACTTATCAGTGATGCTTCAAAGAAGAATCGCTTGGTCCACATTCTTGACGACCTCCGTCTTCCCACATTTTAACCCTTAAAAAGTTCAACCCCTCAATGCGTTTGTGTTGAGTGTGGGGTGTGTGTGCATGCGTTGGGTGTGTTCATCTCCTACCTTATTTAAGACTGTCCAGATCTTCTGGTGGTGGGGGGGAGGGCTTCTCTCTCCACCTCCCTCTTGTCATAGGAGCACTGGTCTTGCAGATGTGTGTGCTATATGTCTGTCTTTTCATGGCTCTGGAGACTTGAACTCATGTGTGTATACCAAGAACTTTACCCAGGGAGCCATCTTCCAGTCCTGCATGTTTTAATTATTTACTATGGATTTGTCTTAGACCAAAGATACTTAACTTCGGGAACATGAGTGTTTATTTTGCTGATAGGAGATTTTATTGTGTTGGGGGGAAAAATAAAATGTGAGTGGGAACATGTCTCGTGGAGGACCCGGCCATTTTAGAATGGTCACTAGACTGTAACTTCTTTGTGAGGGATTTGTACTCTGGAGTTAACTGCTTCAAAGCATGAATTCTTCTGAGTAGCTTTTCCCACAAAAATCAAAACAAAACCAAACCACACATTAAGAAAACGAAACACACCCTGGCTTGTAATAGAGTTGTTGCTGTGGACATCAGTATAGAAAACATGTTCACACAGAGCAGGCCAGCTGTTCCCCTACCATCCACAGAGCTCTATTGCAGTGCTGCACAGGACTTGAGAGAAGAAAAGAAAGGCATGCACTTTTGTCTGATTTCTGCTACTGAACTTGCGTTTCTGGGCAGGTGGTTCTTCTCTGTGCCTCAATTACCGTCTTCATGTCTCTTGTCTACCTCAAAGGAATACCACCAGCCTCCTGGGACTATTGTGTACGGATCCCATTATCCAGATAAACAAAGAGCTTTGAGATAATTCTGTTTACTCTTTACAAAATCCCTGTGTTTTGGGATGAGCTGAGAGCCATTTGAACCATGATATTTATCTCAGAGCCCTAGTTATGAAGTTACCGTTTGGACTGGCAGTAGTTTAGGAGATTGTTGTTTCAAAAAAAAAAAAATGATGTATGAGAATAGTTTTGTAGACCACATTTTATTGGAGAGCACATTGATTCTAGCCTTGTCTCAAGTTCAGGCAAAAAATTTCCCTGAGTATAAATTAGTAGTTGAACGTGAACACAGATCATGGTAACCCTATTCTCTCCCTGTTTATTTTTATTTGCAGTAATTGTATCAAATGTAACTAGTTTAGAGAGCAATTATTCCAGGAAAAACCAGTAGGTAAAAGTATTTCTGCTTCAAGAGAGTGTCTCTCGTTTTGTAGCTCAGAATGGTCTTGAACTTGGTATGCAACCCAACGATAGCCTAGAACTTGACATCCTCCTGCTTCTGTCTTCTAAATTGGGATTCTAGTCCTGTGTCACCATACCTGGCTGGAGTCATAATGGCAACAAACTACCCTGTCGCTTTCATTAAAAGTGTTTTACATCAATTTTTAGAAAACATGTCAGTGTGTCCTAGGGCCGTTGGAAGTGGGGGAGGGGGAATACTATCTCAGCTACTAAACTATGGTTAGCAGTGAAAGACCTTGGCACAGCGGGAGGAAAATGTCTCTCCTAATGAGATAGAAAACACAGATGAGGGTGTTTCAGAGACAAAGATCTTTGGTACACATGGCTCCCAGTCTCCAGAGAGTACCAGCACTTGCTGGCAAGAGAGAGCACTTGGGCTAATCCTTAATTGTTCTCTTGGTGCTTCACCAGAGAGATGAGTTTTTTTCAGGCAAAGATGCATGGTTCGGATCAGAAGATCCAAGCATTAGTGATGGGGAGGCCCAGTAGCCTTGCCGTGCTTGGGCGGGGTTTGTACCAAACCTGGCTGTACACAGGTGGTGGTGTTTGACTACCTGCTGACATTTGGTGTGGACCTTAAAGGCTTTCTAGCCAGGCAGTCCCAAACACTGGGAAGACGCTTCTCCTAGACTTGCTCTCCTGAGCCAGAGAGAGGGTCCCCCTCCTGGCAGTCTCTGCCCACTTGACAGGGGAATGTCCAATGAGAGCACAGGATGAATGCACAGGAGACGCTGTAAAGAACAGTTATCTTCTCTCCTCTGTGGAGATGGTTTGGAGACCAAAATAAAGATAGAGCCATAGGAGACATTCTAAAATTCCTGGCTCTCAGAAAATGACTCAGCTATATCGATGACACGCAGAGAGGGAAGAAGTTGGTAAGACACTGGGATCCTTTTCCCCTTAACACGCTCCACATCTCTGGCATCCAGTGCCCAAGGTTGAATTGTGTCACTTTGATATGATGGCCAGTCTTACTCAAACATTTCCAAATATAAAAGTTCCCAGAATTCCCAGAGACTACCAGGGCAGGAGGACAGAAGTCACTCAGAATAGTCTCTCAGGGTGTAGGTGGGATCGCACAAGCCTTCAACCACCTGGGGAATTTTCCTCTTCTCAGGATTCCCTACTTGGCAAAACCAGGCATGGCTGGGGCCCTCAGATGAGAGGAATCTCTGAACTGTCTGGAGTCACTTGCTCGGCTGCCCCAAATGGGCTGTTTCACACATTGGCTTCAAAATTTGAATCAGTAACCACGAGCCACTGCCCTGACTGCAGAGGATGTGCTGCACCCAAGGGGAGAGGCGCAGCCGGGAAGAAGAGGGCCCATTATTGCCTTCATTATTTACCTCTCACCCAGCACCACAGAGCCTGTGAGGAGAAGGAGCCTAATTCCCTCCGCATTTCAATCCTGCAATATTTACTCGAAGCTGGAGCCTCTGACTGCTAATATTCTCTCTGAGGAGTAGAGCTGGCTTTGAGGCCTGGGCCGTGGGGACATAGAACACATAGGGCAAAGGAGAGAGAGAGAGAAGTGGTCAGGCCTGAGCCTTCCTGAAGAACTGGGTTGTGGTAATTTACACACCTCTCCTAACGTGCAGCACATGTGTGCGCTACAAAAGGCTTTCGGGAGCCTGGTGCTGTCTGCCTCGCAGTGGGCCTGCTGGGCACGTGTCAGCACCATTAACAATGACAAAATAGTAGTTCATCAATAATCTCCACCCACCCTTATCCAAGGACAGAGAGCCAAAATCAAGTGCAAGTCCCATATAGCTCGAACCTTTGCCCAACAGTGGGATCCTGGCTCTGGCTGGGCTTCCCATCAGAAGGCTCAAGAGATCTTATTATTATTATTATTATTATTATTATTATTATTTATTTTTTCATTTTTTTAAAACAACAACAACAACTTCCTTCTCTTTATCTCGCCTATGTCAGGCAATACAGTGGTCCTTTTGATTATGATGTCTCCCCTACAAAGTGGAGCAGTCTAATTCTTTATAATGTTGATACCACCTTTATCTGTCCACTTCTCATTGCTCATGTCTGGTGGTCTCAAGTGCATGCACATGTATGGCATCAGTAGATCAGTAGGATCTGGAGGCTGACTGGGGAATGAATATAGGGTCTAAAAATAAGTAGTTGATTTTTTTTTTTGAGTCAGTGTCTTAAACAAACTGGATCACCTAATACCCTGACCCTCCCGCTTCTTCTTCTCAAGTGCTGGTATTATAGGCATATTCCATCATATCTGTTCAATGCAGTGTTACCAATTAAACCTAGGACTTTATGTGTGCTAAGCAAGCACTCTATCAGCTCAGCCAGTTCTCCAAGTCTCATCAGTTCTTTAAATTTTTTCTTATTACATTTATTTATCTAGGGGCGGAGTAACATATGCCACGCCTAGCGTGTGGAAGTCGGAGGACGACTTGTGGAAGTTGGTTCTCTCCTTTCACCATGTGGCATCCTAAGGATCGAACTCAAATCATACCGTCTGGTCGCAAGCACCATTACCCACTGGCCCGTGATTAGTCCCCCTTCTAAAAAAAAATAAGTGTGCTCCGTATTTAAGAGACAAGGATGAAAAGTGAGTCCCACGTGATAGAATTACCCACTATTAATATTTAGTCAATAAATAGAGATCTATTCAGCTAGGTTGTCGATAAGTCTTTCCGTTGGCTGTCTTCTCTCTCTCATGCATCCATGCTCTTTCTTTTCTCCAAATATTTTTGAAAGGTTGGAGCCAGCCGCACCAGCCAAGGCCCTCCCCTCCCCTCCCAGGTCTGAATGGCTAGCTTGTTGGAGGTGTACCTTTAGGAGTCCAGCTTGCCTCTGCTAAGGCTGGCACTCAGTGATGCGCATGCATGAGATGCCCCTCAGGCTGTGGCTCCGTGCCCCTCTCCAACTATGCTGGATGCCACACAGTTGCTCCTCATTCTAGAAATCACATCTAGAGACAGTATTCGATCTGACCCCACAGTACACTGGTGTTAGGGTTGCGATGTATCTGGCTGTCACCCCAGGCTTCCCATCTTACTTTGAATTGGTCCCTTGTTTTCTACTGCATGACCAATGATGGCCCAACCATACAATATTGATTTTTATTTATTGATTGTGCCAACCCCCAGTTGGCATTATTATTATTATTATTTTTTACGTTGTGTCTTGCCTGTTGATTGTTTTTAGCTAAAGAACAAATGTCCAGCTAATGTCCGTGAGGGAGAGCAATTTGCAAATTTCTTTTATCCGTTTGTTGGTATTTCAATTCCAAAAGCTTGAGGTTAGTTTGCTTAACTAATGCTTTATCCCTCAATCCCAGGTGTTTCCTTGCCACAATGTCATCTGGGCCTGACTCCCTGGTGTGACATTCAAGATTGCTAGAACATACATATCCTTATGGTATACTAACCGCTCCACTTATTAGGGCTTAAGAATCAAGCTTCAACCAGTCGATTAAAGGGACAAATGAATAGTACGTTTATTTATGTGTCAATAGAGGCTGCTTATGAGTTTGCCTTATTTTTCTCATACCATATGCTCTCCGTGTTGGCACACACTGCTGGCTTTCTAGCCCTAAGAGAGGTGATCAGAGGGTCATGTCTGTCCATCTTTCTAAAACCCAGCATCACACCCTAGATATACCTGAGCATCATCTGTGTGTCCTGTGCATGGTGATGGTGCTGCTGCTGGTATTTTGTTGCTTTGCCAACGGACAAGTCAGCACCAGGATGCCTGGCAGCAAGTCACACAATCCTTCTGTTTGGTCCCTGAAGGACAGGCACCCACAACCATCTCAAAGCCCCAGTCTGGTTTGGGAACGAGGTCTCAAAACATCAGATTTTCATGCACTATAGTTTAGAAGGTGTCAGGACTCTGGAAATACACCAGGACAGTGGCTTTGGCATCTGTGCAGCGTTCCTGGCTGGTACGAGAGTGTTCTCCACCATGGTGGGCAGGCGTATTGGTTTTAAATTTGCCGATTTGCCCGCAGTTCGTTAGTTCTGAGATTGTGAACCCAGAGAAATTCCATGTCAGAAATTTTGTTTGGATGTCTGATCCAAACGGAGTAGCAGACAGATAGGACTGGGTTGGTTTAGAGGGTTGGGTTGGCAGAGAAGGAAAAAAAGACATAGCAGGATTGTTAAAACATGGGGTGGCTGCTGTCAGTGACAGACCCTCAAAGACATGGGTGGGAATGTAGAATGTGGCAGAAAGAAGGGCAGGGAGAGGGGAACTCTCCTGGAAAAGAGTGTGAGAGCTCAGGGGGCAAAGAAAGAGGGAAGAAAGCAAAGGTCGAGAGTAAGAACGTGTGTGTGTATGTGTGTGTGTGTGTGTGTGTGTGTATGTGTATGTGTGTGTGTGTCTGTGTGTTTGTGTAAAACCTAACATAAACCACCAAGACTGCAGATGAAAAAGAGGGAGAAATAGAGTCTAGTGGGATGTGTGTGTGTGGGGGGGTGAGAAGTACAAGAGGGACTGGGGTCTGGGGGTATGTAGGGGGTCTGGGGTATGTGGGGGACTTGGGGGTGGTGGTGGAGGGTGGGGCAGCTCTCCTTATAGGGAAATAAACAGTCTCTCAGGCAGCTGAGGCTTTTGAAGGACAAGCTGTATTTGTTAGCTAACTGCAGGCACCGAGGGTCGAAGCAATGAAATGTGTTTTTATCTGACGAGTTTGAGAAATATATTACTTATTTATATTTTTGTTGGCACCCAAATCCGTGGGAGGCGGGACCAAACCATCATGAAAAGGTGTCTCTGGGAGAGCAAAAGGAAACCAACATGATTCTAACGGATGGCCATGTTACTTTTCTTTTTACTTTCAGAGGTAGGTTCAGGCAGTTTGGTTTTGAGGCCCTTGCTTCCCCGCTGTCCCTTGGGCCTATTGGGTGTTGTCAGCTTGCCTTGCCGATTAGCATGGTCTGTTTACAGCTGAGCAGGAGTCTATCCTCTCTCTCCAGTAACCCTGACCTGACTTAAGGCTGGATATGAAATACCTTCCTGAGAAGGGCTGCCAGCAACCTTCAGTTTTCTTGAGAAGTTTTTTTTTTTTTTTTTTTTTTTTTTAAATTTCCCTCAGCCCCTGTGAGTCACCCAGTGACTCTGTTAAGTGGAGGGTTTCCTCTGTTTATTCAGAAAGAGACTCAGATGAGCGTATTTTCTGTATTGTGAAATCTGAACTCATTTGCTCTCTGGTAACGAGATATCAGTCTTTTGTGTAAAGCCAGGTACTGTGCGTAATTACCCTCTTGTAATGTGTTATCCCTGAAATGATAATTTGAGTTATTTCTTTGTTAACCTTTACACAGCCAATAACAAATTAAACATCATTATCTGAGTTTAGAATAGGCTGTAAATCTCTAAGCCCTGGTAATACTCAGACACTTACAACCAGGGAGTCATAAAATGACATTAAATGACACTTTGAAACACACCCCAGAAGTGCCACAAATAAATGGGAAGGGAACAGAGCGTCTCCAACAGGGGTTCCCGAGAATGCTCCCGCAGAATTGCTAAACAGATGCCACTGAAGGTGTGGATTCCGCTCTAACCCAGAACCACATAAAGATCTTTTCCAGATTCTCACAGTTACTCACGCTTGCCTGTTTTGTTTTGCTTTCCCCACCCATTGCGTGATATTTATTTGGATATCTCCTTCTGTCCCTGCTACCCGGGACCACAGTCATATCCCCCTGGTGATACGGCGCCACTCTGGTGATTGGATTTGTGTCTCACCCTTATTTCACAGAGCAGGTAGCCTACAGTCTGGTGACCATGGAGATGGGGGAGGAGTAAGGGGGCATAAATATCCCCACACCTTCTTTTGTGTTCTTATGACCCCAAACAACCAAGATGACAACTTGAAGGAGTAGGGACAGATTTCAGCTCACGGCTTCAGAGGTATCTGTCTATCATGGTATAGAGGGCATGGCAGAGCAGAACAGCTCACACCATGTCAGACAGGAAATGGAGAAAGGGGACAAGATACAACCCTAAGTATATACCCCAGGGACCTACTCTCTCCAATGAGTCCCTCCTATTTTCACCACCTCTAAATAATACCATCTCCTTAGGGATCCATCAGAGTGTTAGTTCATTAGCTCATGATCTGATAGTTTCTGGAAACCTCGTTCCAGACACACTGAGAAGGGTGCCTTACCAGTCTCCTGGGCCATGCTCAGTCCAGTCAGGCAATCATGGCAGAGGACTGGGTTGTAGTTCCTGCACGTACCAGCCACACACATGATGCACAGACACACATGTAGGCAAAGTACTACTAAGATAAATAAATCTAAAAAAAAAAAAAAGTTTTAAAACAAGGTCAATTGTCACAGCAGAAGGCACTGTTTTTGGCACAAATGTCATAACTTTATTTGAAAACCAGCTTTGTGGATTCACAGCACATTTGAGATAAGGATCAAAGAGAAAGTGTCTTCTCCAAGACCCCAGACTCGTGTTTGGAAGTTCGTCCTTCTGTGAAAACTCCATGTTAGACTGAGAGGGTAGAACTGGTCTGTTTGATTAGATTAAAAAAAAAAAAAGATTATATAAACACTAGTGATAATCTGAGAGGAGGGGCCTCATCATCACCCCACGATGCTCCTGGGGGTACAAGGTCACAGCCCAAACCAAGATATGTTTAAGTCTAGGACTGGCAGGGTGTGGGGGCTGCACCCCATTACGTCCAAGTTCTGCTTCCACCGACTTTCAGGATCTTGTGGTCAGCCATGCTTGCCTGTATTCTCTCTGGGTTTCTCACAACACACATCTCTGCTCACAGCCAAAGAAGACATTTTTAGTTTCTTGCAACTGAGCTCTGTTTACAGTTTCTGCTTCTTGAGGTTTAGTCTACAGTGCAGTGTTTTCATAGAAATGCTGGCATGAACGGACGTTTTCATCCTGGTGTTAGACACAGTGTTCCCCCACAATTTAAAACATCCCCACTTTAGGGGCTGGAGGGAGACGGCTCAGTGGGTAAGAGCGCTGGATGTTCTTCTGGAGTACCCAAGTTTGACTCCCAGCACCCACATGCCAGCTCACAACCATTTGTCTTTCCAGTCCTCGGGGACCTGTTGCCCACTTCTGGCCTCTGAGGGCATCAGGCATACCTATAGTAGTACATAGATATACATGCAGGCACAACACCCATATACACAGAATATGTAAATAAAACCAAGCAAGCCCCTTCACATTAGCTGTCATTAAAGCCCCCATGTTCCTTGTTCCAAGTATGGTGGGCACATCTCTGCTTTTCTCTTTTTCTTCTAGCCTCTCCTCTGTGTGAGCGCTGCAAACTTAGTTCGTACTAAAATTATTTATTTAGACCTGTTTGCTAGTTCTACGTAATTATAGCTTGAATGATGCTCAACTCCCACCTCATTAATACTATCCTGCTTTCTGAAGGTTTGTTTCACGGTTTCAATGAAGTTTCCTTCATTGAATTATTGCTTCTTTTTTTTTCTTTCTTTCTTTTTTTTTCCCTAACCAAACAAATAATTTTGAGCTATATGTTTTCTTGTCTGTGCAGCTTTGGCAATAAGTGCCCATGAATTTTATTTCTAGTTGCGATTTGTTTATAAGAACTTAAACTGCAATTTTGATTGCTCAGCGATTTAATTAACAAATTGTTAATTCATTAACATTGAAGGCTGCCTTATTTTTGGCCCCATTCTGGTTAAAATATATGGTTTGGATACTTTGTTTCTTTGGAACTTGACAAAATACATACCAAAATTGAAAAAAAAATTAAAAATCCAATTCAGTGCATCACATAAACTGGCTATGATGGATCAAGTCTATAATCCCAACACTCAGATGCATGCCAGAGGCAGGAGAATCAGAAGTTCAAAATTATTCTTGACTACATATTAAATTCAAGAGCAGCCTAAAGGACATGAGACTGTGCCTTGAAGAAACAAATAACAAAATGAATAGCATATAGTTTAATATGGTTTTGTCCAATGTGAATATTCACTTTCTTTTAAAAAAAAGTTTAAAACATTTACACTTATTGTTATAGCTATGTCTTATCTATTGCCTTGTTCTATTCTTATTGTTTTCTACAACTTTCCATGCCTTTTTTTTTGGGGGGGGGTACAGACATTATTTACTTGCTTTTAATTTAAAATGTTTTTTATAATGTATACATCTTCTTTTAAACTATCAGTTAAGATTTAAAGAAAGTATTTCTTAGCATGTATTGCCACTCAGTAAATTGATGTCTTTCCTATTATTGGACATAGTTTTGACTTCATGTCAACTCTTTTCTAGCGTTTTCTGGCACTTCAAAAAACCTGTTAAAATAATACATTTACCTTCTCTATTCAGATGAATGGAATTCCACCCTATACCTGGTCTTTGAGTGATTTCTAATATTGTAGCCTGTACTTGTACTATAAGGCTCACATCTGTATTAATTGATTTCATTCTCCCTCCACTGTCCCTTTGGATTACAATGTCTGCACCTCTGAGGTTTTCGAGAATTGGACTCCATCTTCAATAATCATATCAAGAAGGGTACGTAGGTGATATGTTTTCTAAAACTGAGCATCCAAGAGTCTTTTCTGAGGTCTCCACGTACCTAATATTGGCCATGAAACTCTTGGGTCATACCCTTTTCTACTTAAAACTATTTAGAGAGTGTGTATTCTAGTAGCTAATGTGAAGTAGAAAACTCTGTTAGTACTTTGACTGTTATTTCATTGATGGTTCCTGGAACACAATGGATGCTTAGCAGCAGCACATAGCTCATTAACTCAGAAGGGCGTCCCCTGGGTGTTTCTTATGTTTCTTCCATTGCAGTTGTTTGTCCCTCCCTTCTGTGTTTTAGGAGGGCAGGCCCAGCTTGTGCTCCTCATGGAGTTTACAGTTTCCTCACCAGTTGCTGGGCAGAGAATGGACTGGAAGGTAGCTTGGGATAGAGCATTGTAGAAGCACAGCAGGGACGACAGTTCAGGTGGTTTATATGGGAGTGTAGAGAGCAAATTAGCAAAGCTCCGAATGAACCTGCCAAGTGCAACGAAGTAGAGATACATTTACGAGGCAGCCTTTGGGACTGTAGCGAGCTTGCTTTTGGGGGGTGGGGGACATCTCTAGGTCTTGAGGTGAGAGAAGACATGGGGGCTGCTAGCCAGAGGTCATTTTGAACTGAAAGTCTTGCTAACATTTGAGCAGATCTATGGGTATATTTTTGTTTGTGTAAAAAAATGCTTGAGGAAATTGATTTTTAAAAGGAAAGGCTTTTTAAGCTCCCAGTCGCAGAGGCCTCTGTCCGTGGTCTCCTGGCTTTGTTGCTTTAAGGCTCTGCTGAGGTTGAGCAATATGGCGGCGTGTGCTGGTGGGGCTGCTCAACTCACAGCAGCCAGGAAGCAGAAAGCCAGAGGAAGGACCTGGTGACACGATAAACACTTTAAGGATACCCTTCCCCAACACCCAGTGCCTAGTTACTCAACCAGGGCTCATTTCCTAGTTCTCTCCCAATCATGTTGCCTGACTAAGTCTGGGTTAGATTAATGCCCTCATGACCCAGTCACTTCCCTAAAACCCTACCTCTGAACATTGTCTTAGGGACCAAGCCTTCAACATATAAGCCTTGGGAGGACATTTTGTGCCCAAACCACAATGGTTTGGCTTCTGAAAAGTGCTTGAAATGTACACAACCAGGCCTCATTTGAGTCTTGGATTTGGCAATACAGGCAAAAATAAGGAGATAAAACAAAAAACAAAAGACAAAAAACCATCTAGGTGCTTCTGCCATTTGCTTGGAGGCCCCAGTTTGTCAGTGGTAGAAACATGACAGAGTCTTCCATAGTGTGGTACAGAGGGGGCTTTCTGCTTGTCCCTCGTATTCAAAATTCATCAGGGTCTATGGAGAACCTGATGGGCGAAGTCTAGGAAGATCAGCTGAGCAGCTGCGTCATCTGTGTTCCCAGCATTGCTCTCACTGCAGACTCTATCTTTATAATTCATAAAAACACGAGATCTCGATGGAGAGGAATTCATGAGTGAACAAGGAGGGCCAGCAACGGTCTCAGGCCACTGTGAGGTGCTGCTGGCCTTTCCGTGGGAGGGGTCACTGGCATCTTCTCCCTATTCTTCCCTGATCTAGATTCTGGCCCCGCGCAGCCGCCGAGGGAAAGCAGAATGACAGCTGGGAGACAGGCTGTGTGCTTTGCAGTTCAGCTCCACTGAACTGGGGGTTTGGAAGAGATGCCACTCCCAGGCTGGACCTGCCACCAGCCCGGACCTGCCACTCTACTCTCGCCACACTCATCCTCTCTCAGTCGGTCTTGGCTTTTTGCTGTTGTTGTTTTTGTCTTTTTGTTTTGTTTTCTTGTTGCATGCAACGCCTTTTCTTCCTAGCCATTCTTCCTTTCTCTGTGTCTTCCTGTCATGATTCCTGTTCAACTTTTCCAGTACCTTCTGACCTGACTTGCTTCCCTGGACTTCTGTTCATGACCTTCTTCTCTGCCCTTACTCTTTGCTTCATTCTGCCTTCGTAGTCTTTGCCTCATTTTTCTCTGTTCTGTTTTCTTCCCCCAGTCTCCTGATAATATCCAACATTCATTTTGCAAACATTGAAATGTACAACATTAGAAAGACTTTACAATGATATCGTTATGCTTCCCATCCAGAGTTTATTACCAACATTTGGTTAAACTCTCATTTTTATTTCTACCCTCCTTTCAGCTTGTATGTGTGCACATGCCTGTGCATTTATGAGTTGTGTGTGTATATGTGTGCATGTGCTCCTAAGTAAGTTTTAAATTTTGTATGTGGATTTATATGCTATTTGTGTGTGGTGGCATTTGTGTGGTGTGTGTGTGTGTGTGTGTGTGTGTGCATTACATTGTATATGTGAGTGTGTGTGCATTTATATGGTGTGTGTGTATGTGTGTGGTATAGATTGAGGTCACAGGACAACTTTGGGTATCAGTTCCCTCCTTGTCCCAGATGGGTCTTTTTGTCGTTTTGCTGCTGTGCTGTGCTGTGCTGTGCTGTGCTGGACTGTGCTGGACTGGGCTGGACTGGGTTGTGCTGGGCTGGTTCAGGGACGGCTCTTATGTGAGTTTTGGCACTTGGACTCAGGTCTGCACCCTTCTTTGCAAGGGATTTTTGTACTGAGCCATCTCCACAGCTCCCCCCTCCCCCACGGTAATTTTCCATGCAAGTCATTGATATAGTTCCCTAACATATGCCATGCACACCATTAACTTGAACTCAGTAGATGTTGACATTCCCTGCTTTTAGGTAAAATTTCATAGAATGAATCTTAAGGGTAGGAAGAGGTAGGTTTTGACAAATGAATACTTTGGATAATCCAAACCTCTGCCTCTATGGACAATGTTCCCGGTACCTCAAACCCTCCTTCCCATCCCATTTCAATCAATCTGTCTCCACTCACCCTCTAGACACAGTGTGTTCTGCTACCTTACCACTCTAGGTGAACTTTGCCTGTTCTACATCCTCAGAAATAGAAGTAGAACTGTATTCTTTGTTGTTGTTTTTATTTGTTTTTTTGTTGTTTTGTTTGGATTTTTTGTTTGTTTGTTTTTTGTCTATGTAGCCCTGGATGTCCTAGAACTCACTCTGTATAACAGGCTGACCTTGAACTCACAGAGATCTCCTTGCCTTTGTCATCCAAGTGCTAGGATTAAAGGCATGCACCATCACCACCAGTCCAGAATTGTGTCCTTTTAAAAGAAGACTTCTTTCATCCGGTAGAGTCATGTAAAGATCAATCAAAATTAATATTTGTGTCAGTAGTTTTTCCTTTGACTTTGCTAAGTAGTGTTCCACAGGAGCTGACAAAGCCATGTGATCCCCCACTGACAGCCAGTGTTGGTTGTGGTCGAAGTTGTTAAGAGCACTCCTTTTTGATTTTCCTGTCTTCTCTCTTCCTTTTATCTCTGTTTCTAGAACACAAGTTGAAGTAGAGAGGACCACAGGCTTGTACTGGGAGAAAGGGAAGGCGTATGTGACAGGCACACAGCTCAGCCCCAGACACAAAATAGGCACTCAGTCAAGAACAGTCTTATTCAGACAAAGGCTTTCCCTTATAGGACTTTTTTCATGACCAAATTTATGACCTATTTTCTCTTTCTGTGGCTTTGGCCAAGTTCTGTCACACCTATGTGCCTTTACTTATTCCTCTGAAATCTCCCCCATTCCTCACGAGTTACATAGGGATAAACACACAAGCCTCCCTTGCGCTGTTGGAAAAGAATGATGAAGAAAGACGGTGGTAAAAGAATTCGCAAAGGAAATAGCATCTCCTCCTCCTTCTCTCTCTCTCTCTCTCTCTCTCTCTCTCTCTCTCTCTCTCTCTCTCTTCCCACCATGACTTGAGTTTTGCAAGAAATTGCTTCGAGATCCTTGGATGAGAGAAGCATACTCAAACGCCAAGTGCTGCGGAGGGAAGGCTGCCCGGTTCCCAGACCCATTAGCTGCCATTCAGCGAGGACTTAGCAGTTTCCATTGGAGCGGAAAGAAGTTTATTTTGCCATTTTAATTTGGTGCTGTTTTATTTACCCTGTTTGTGCTAGCCCAAATTTGGCACCCACGCTGCACTCCAAGTGCTAATTCAAGTGGCATATTTCCGTTCTGCCTGGGAAGAATACACAGAAGAGCTGAAAGACGTGTGTTTATAATTATAAGGTACCGAGCTGGCTCCAGCGACGTCTCGTAGCATATGGGAACTATGTGGGCTAGTTAGCAAAAGTTTATGCTGAAGCCTGATGCTGTTTGGCTGAGTTTTGTAAACTCGGGGTTGTTAAGCTGTATCTAATAAAACACCGAGTAAATTTAATATTTCCAGGCTTGTGTGTTGCAGCAACAAGGACAGTCCGGGTCCCTTTTCTTGGCATGAGAAGGTAGAGGCTTTCCATTCCACGCTGGGGATGGTAATTTAGTTGAGAAAAGAGGGATGGGCTAATTCTTTTTTATAACAGCATGGTTTTTGAGAAGCGGAACACGGGGCTGGGCTCCAAACAGGATCAATCTGACTTATGATTTTCATTTCAGATGGACATGGAAGAGAATTCTGGGTCTGCGCTCACACTTTTTGCTTTCTGTTTATTTAATATTTTAAATATTCTATTTTATGTGTATGGATGTTTTGTTTGGATGAATGCTTGTGTATCATTTGCGTGCCTGGTGCCTGTGGAAGCAAGAAGAGGGCTTTGATTACCCTGGGAATGGGGTTACAGACAGTTGGGAGTCACTATCTGGTTGCTGGATATTGAACCTGGTTTAGAGCCATCTCTCCAGCCAACTTTCTGATATGTTTTTTTTTAAATTTAATTTAATTAAGGTTTGTTTGCTTGTTTTGTTTTGAGACAGGACCCAGGCTAGCCTCAACTCCTTATATAGCCAAGGATGACCTCGAACTTCTAATATTCCTGCTTCTGCCTCCCATGTGCTAGGATTTTAGGTGTGTACCGATATGCCCAGTTTTATATGGTGCTAGGGGTTGATCCCTGGGCTCTATAGATTCTACATACTTTACCAGCTAAGGCACATTCTTGCCACCAAGCTTTCTGTCTACAAGCAGAACTATAAACAACTGATGTGTAGTATCCATGGATTTCTTTTTATAGGCCTTTTCTCTAATTATACAGTATAACCATGTGTATATATAAGTAGGGCATAATATTTTACGTTTTTGCTGTATTGAAACCAAGATCTCACTTATACTGAGTGTTCTACCACTCAAGCTATATGTCTCAAGACCCTTAAAATCTGTCTATGTGTCTATCAATGTATGTATGTATGTATGTATGTATGTATGTATGTATGTATGTATCATTTAAATTTTGAAGCATGGCCTCACTAAACTGGGCAGTCTAGCCTTAAACTCACACTGTAACCCAGGCAGGCTTTGGGCTTTGATCCCCCTTCTTCAGCCTCCCAAGCAGCTGGGACTACATGCTTGTACCGTTAGGCTTGACCATGGGTAGAATATCCCCACCCCTTCCCCTGCCCACAGCAGCAGTCCTGTGTAGCCCTAGCTCTGTGGCCTTGAACTCAGAGATCCATCTGCCTCTGCATCCCATGCCCTGGATTAGGGCTGTGTGCCACCACACCCAGCCCAAGTGTTATAAACACAGTGGAAAGATGTCTTACTGCAGAGATGGATCTATAAATCATGTGTGTGACTATGTATGTCCACCCAGAGCCCTGCCTTATACACGTGCTTGCGTCTAAGCATGCTTACTGCTACTATCTGATTATACAAGGACATGAGGGGTTTCTGCTCACCTACTGTGTGTAGGCTGGCAGAGATCTTGCCTCCTGACCTTTATTCTCTATCGGCCCTGGGGAGAAGAGTTGACAAGTGACAGCCACCAGGCTCTGAATCCCCACAGTAAGCCCCATGAAGCTCTGATCCCGACCCTTAGGCCAATCCAGCTGGCAGAGAGGAATACCACAAGCACTCCAAGGAAGGCTTCCTGGGCAGTCTGCCCTGAGGTTCAGGACACATGTCTGCCAATGATTAGAGAGTCACCTGCTGGCCCTTTACCCAGAGAACCGAGCCAAAGTGGCTTGTGGCAGGGGACCTCTTGAATCCCTCTTCTGGTTATTTACACGGAATACACAATGCCTTTACCTCAGGAGTGCCGCGCACAGAGCTGGGTCGTTTAAAGGACTAGCAAACAGAGGCAGTGTTCTCTGTAAGTCATTTACGGTGTCACATGTCTGAATCGATTTGATTCCCAAGCTCCACAGGCTTATGAAGCCTGAAACAATGTAACGTCTGAAGTCTCTGAGACTCTTTATCCAGGTCAATATTTCCTGAAAGACTTGGAAATTTTACCTGTCAAATAATGTGCTTTGCACTCGTGTCTGGCTCAGTTTGGGAGTTGAAAAGCTGAGCTGTGGAGTTCACAAGTTTTCTATGACAGGGGGTCCCATGACCCACCACAGTTGAATGTTACAAACCAAAACCTTGCCCTGCATGACATATGGGGGCAGTGACATCTGCTCTAGGGTGGACAGCAGTAATTCTTTTATCTGTGGGCCCTGGGCAGAGGCCATTTCTTTCCACCCCCACTCTGCTGAACCTTATATAATTCCCTCTTTCCCGTTTGCTGAGCATTAATGATGTGTATCACAAACCTCTTGCCTTTCACCAGCCTTCATCAGAGGCTGTCGACATCTCCGTTTTGAGGGAAACTGAGACACTGAAGGCAAAGGCCTCTGAGTGAAGTCTTCCATGTCACCTGCAAGGGGGCAGAGCCCGGTCGTGACATGCTAAGCCAGGAGCGCATTCTCTGCGCCTCGTGAAGCTGGTCCTCCGTTGACTTGACATGACCTGCTGATGTGATGTGATGTCATCAGCCTAATGCCATTATCAGTGTCGTCGCTCAGACAGGGCTGTGCAGGTTGCAGAACTTCACTGAAGTCCCCCCTCTTCTGCCTTTTAGCCATATGAAGCGGGACCAGGCCATCTGTGCCTCTGTTTCCCATCTGCAGAATGGGGCTATAGTAGGCGGGCATAGTGATTACAGGGGTGGTGTTTGGAGCGAGCCTCTTGGAAAGCAGAAATCAATGGCAATCCCAGCACTTGAGAGGGACATAACTATCAAATACACTTGACACAATTAAGGTCTGAATGCAGCTTGGTATGTAGGCATCGTGAGATACATGCCATATGTCCTGTAGATTATTACGCAGTGGCCAGGAGCCTTTAAAAAAATCAGATTTGACATCACTGCTCTATGTCCTACCCTAGGAGACCACAGAGCAGAGGAAAGGGAAACCAGCACAGGCTACAGGGACAGACTAGCTTTGTGAGGGAGCTAGGAATGGAAAGATGGGTAGAGCTGGACCTAGTGGCACAAGGCCATTGTCACCACTACAGGGGAGGTTATGGCTAGAGAATTGCAATTAAAGTCCTGCCTGGGCTGTACAAGTTCAAGCCCAACCCAGGGCAATTTAGTGATACCATTTCTTAAAATCAAAAATAGACACGGGACTATGGAGGCAGCTCAGTGGTAGGATGTGTGCTTGGCACATGAAAGACCTAGGTTCAATCCCCAACACAACAATAAAACAAACAGACAAATATAGTAGGTGAGGGGGAGCTGCAGCTCGGGAGGCAGATCCAGTCCGGCATGTGTGAATATGTAAGAAGGCACTTGATAGATTCACAGGCAGCTATAGCAAACCTGAGCTTCATAAAGGGCAAGAGCCACTGTGCGTACTCAGCAGTCCGTTTCTCAACAAATACACAATGGAAATGAATGTGTACCTTATGATTGCTCCATAAGTAATGAAGTAGCTCATTGGACCTTTCTGAAACCTTGTGTCTTTTGTTGTTGTTGTTGTTGTCGTCGTTGTGTTGCCGTTGTTGATGTTGTTCTCATCAGCAAGGTTCTTGCTACTTCTTGTCCTATCCTGGCTGGACCAAGCACAACCTTTGAGGGAGTGCCAATGGTGTGATTGCATGAAGGGTCACATGGCTCAGCAGAGGTCACAACACTGTGGTCACTCCTTCTCAAGTGGATGCCTGGCTTTCTCATTTGGGGCAAAGTGACAGTGGAAAGCCCTGTGACTGCAAGACCTTTTTTTCTCTGAAGTGTCCCACCTGGATTTATGTGCATGTCAGGTGTGAAGAAATGGGACTGTGGTACTTTCCATTTTATTTTTTTTATTTTTATTTTAGTCAGGGTCACACTATGAAGCCTTGGCTGGCCTGTAGACCAGGCTGGCCCAGAACTCGAAGAGTTCTGACCATCACTGTATCCTGAGGGCTTCGATTAAAGGTGTGTGTGTGTGTGTGTGTGTGTGTGTGTGTGTGTGTGCGCGCGCGTGCACGCGTGCGTGTATGTGACTATGCTTGGTCATTTTGGTTACTTGAATTGATTTTTTTCTTATTTACGCTTATTTGTTTATTTTTTTATGTGAGTGGATGGATGGGTGTGGGGGTTCAGAGAACAACTTGGGGGAGCCCGATTCTCTTTGCCACCATAGGAGGTTCTGGAATTCACACTCGGCTTGTAAGCCTTGGAAGTGTATGTTTCTTCATACGCTGAGGAACCTTCTTATCTCCTTCCTTATATATTTTGTTTGCGGCCACTGGGTATTTCAGAGAAAACATCAGCTGATTCCACGGGCACTTCATACCCACTATTGGCACAGGAGGCTCCCTCCACAAAACTCTGGTGGGTTTCTAGAACTCTCTGGAGCCTGGAGGAAGACCGGGGAGCTCCAGTCTTGGCAGCCTCTCTCCCAGCTGTAGAACAGGCTTGGCTTCCTTCTACTTTATCACGTTTCAAAGATAAACAATTCCCCTGCCTCCTCTAAGAGCAGAATCCTTATCCCCAAGATCCCCTGGAGACAGACGAAAGGTATTGTGGGCTTTGTATGTTGTATTGCCATGATTATTCTTCTTCTAGACTTTTTCTTCTTCTTTTCTTTTCTTTTCTTTCTTTCTTTCTTTCTTTTTTTTTTTGGCAGGGCTGACTTTCCTGAGGTCTCTCAGTTGCAGGAGGTGGGTGGCTAAGAAT
The DNA here is from genome assembly GCF_900095145.1 of Mus pahari. Taxonomy (NCBI): domain Eukaryota; kingdom Metazoa; phylum Chordata; class Mammalia; order Rodentia; family Muridae; genus Mus; species Mus pahari. The sequence goes on from NC_034597.1 coordinate 58,239,731, forward strand.
TTTTGAGAACACCCAGGAAGAAAAGTCCACAGATCTGAGCTCATTCTGCAAACTTTATTTTGCAAAATTATTAAAGGCTCCATGGCAGTAGCTCTCCACCTGGAGGGGGAGACTCCTTTGGGGGTCGAGTGACCCTTTCACAAGGGTCACCTGAAACTGCTGGAAAACACAGATGTTTGCATTATGATTCGTAATAGTAGCAAAATTATAGGTATGGAGAAGCAGCGAAAATAATGTTATGGTTGGGGGTCATGACAACATGAGGAACTGTATTAAAGGGTGGCAGTGTCAGGTGGAGAATTGCTCTATGGAAAGCAAGAAGCAGTTCTCCAATGCAGGCAGCAGGGGACCCTGAGCATTGCCTGGACACTGGGGGGTTCTCGGGCAGAGTGGGCTTTTGGGCCTCACTTGCTTTTCCCCAGGCTCTGTACCTTGCTTGCTTCCTATTGGTTCATGGATCTGGGGGTCTAGTTACTTATCCCATCAATCATGTGCTGATGCCACTTTGAGTGAGGCTGGTAGGGAGGAGCCAGTTCCTTCTGTGAACTGAGCTCGGCTGTGGGCTGTGTGGGGTTCCCGTTCTCATGCTCATTGCAAGTCTGGGAGACCCAGCTCTTCCTTTCTTCACATCCTCGAAATAATTTATTTGGATTCCGGTCTACACCCACAGGCACATGTCAACACACAAATACATATATCTTCTTCTCATCTTCTGTTACCCTGGTACCCACTGGCAGGAGGGACTGGAGGAGCAGGCCCTCACAGAATGGCAAATATGTTGAAAAATGTTAGCTTTCATTTTTTTTTTTCCTAGAGTGTACTGAAAAGTGAAACTGAGATCTCCCTTTTCTCCCAGAGACAAGGTCTTCGGTAGCCCAGGCTGGCCTTAAATGTCCTAGGTAGCTGAGGATCACTTTGAACTTCCTAATCCTCCTGCCTCTACTTCCCAGGTACTTAGATTTCAGGCATGGTTGCAATCCAGGGCATTGTACAGTCCAGGTAAGCTCTCTGCTAGCTGAACTACAGTCCCCGACTTACTTGGAGGATTTTTAAAACTTCCTACCAATAGAGTAGAGAGTTCCCTGAGCCAAGCTGAGAGGTTTATGTTTACATTAGCAACAAGGGTGAAGTTCTTTGTTATGGTTCTGGCTCCTGGGTCTCAGCCCATCCTTTGGTATCAGCGGGCACACCCTGCAAGTTTGTGTAATTTATAAGTCCAGAGGCAGCGAATGTTGGGACTACCCAGAGCCAAAGCCAAGCATTGTGCTTGGGAAGTGGGGGTGCCAGGTCTGAGTTCTGGAGGCCAGTGCTGGGGACCCTTGCCTTTCCTCTCATTCCAGCTTCCCAGGGTGTGTTGAGTCCCTGAGGACAAGCCAGAGGAAGACAGGAAAGGAAGTTCCCATTGAGTCAAGGGGCTTGCATTTAAAATTTTCCTTTTAATTGTGTCATAAAATGGTGAAACAAAAGGAAAGTCTAGGGAAGAAAGGTAAAAAAAAAATCACTGTAGTTTTCGATAGGTTGGCATATTTTTATCTGAGTCATGTCGTCTGTACTTCTTTGTGAGCCTATTTTATATGGATCAGCGCACAGGTTTTTTTGTTTTATTTTTTATTTTTTGTATTCTGTTACTTTAGTTTACATATTGAACTGAGTGCACTTTCTGTGCCTTTAAAGGTTTTCCATCCCCTCTCTTTTAAAAAAAAAGATTCATTCATTTTTATTTTACAAGTATGGGCATTCGCCTGTATGTGTGCCTGTGCACCATGTGTTTAGTGCCCTTGAAGGCCAGAAGAGGGCATCAGGTTGTGAGTTGCCCAGTGGGCACTGAGATCCAAGTCCAGGTCCTCTGGAAGCCTCTTAGCTGTGGAGTCTCTCTGTAGCCCCTGCTGTCTTGTTTAATCACTGTTCTCTCTCTCTCTCTCTCTCTCTCTCTCTCTCTCTCTCTCTCTCTCTCTCTCTCTCTCTCTCTCTCTCTCTCTCTCTCTCTCTCTCTCCACTTTTACAAAATGCCACATGAACATACCCATATGGGAAACAAGGTGTGAGCCCTTGCTTGAGGGTGTGTTAGAATCATAGCCAGTGACTGGTGGAGTCATGTTACGTTTTTGATCAGAGAATCCAGAACATTCTTATTTTATCTATGAACATAATTCTTAGAACTATATAAATACAAGAATGAGACGTAAAGATAGGTTATTATGTTGGTATAGTTGTATGTGTATAACATTTTAAGTATATGCATATATATCATATACACATTATAGTATATAAAATGGATGCTTTGGGTGTGTGCACATGTGTTTCTCTTCAAGATAATGAAAGGGCTCATGTTCTGAGAATCAAAATAATTTCAATCAACCTTAGGGCTCCTATTCTGGAAATCAAAATAATTTCAATCAACCTTAGCTTTAAAAATATAAAAACAAAAGAACAATTTTCTGTTTCTAGTGGTGACAGATAAGAGGGGAGGTATTTAAAAAAAACACATAAACAACTCCTGAAAGTTTAGGGGGCCATCGAAGGGCCTTAAAAGGCTTGGAGGATAGTGGGAAGACAGAATAATCAAATGGGACCTAGGGCCTCCTTTAAGACGGTAGCTTTAGTTCCCTCCCCCAGGGAGCCTGGTGCTCAGACTTCCTCCACTGGGCATGCGCTGAGCCTCGAGTTCCAGATCCGAGCTCCACACTGTGGTAGAGGGTCAGCTGTGTGGTGGAGGACAAAGGACCACTGCTAGCTGGACCCCAGCCTGCCTGGGAAGTGCTGATTGCAAACTGGGGTGGCCCCACCCAGTGGGGGCTCTGGGAACCAGGAGAAGAAGAGTTCAGTGTGGGTGTTCTAGGCGGATTGCTCACCACTTGCCATTTAGCACATGTCTGAAGGAATAGCTCACAGAATTGGCAGCGGAGTTCAGAAAGCTAGACTCTGGGAAACAGGAATGCTTAACTCTTTTTTTTTTTTTTTTTTTTTTTTTGAAGCCCAAACGGGAATGTCAGCCCAGGTGCGTGAGAGTGGGGAGCTAAAAATGTGTCCACACCCAGCTGTAATTGGGCCAACTCTGTCTATAAGATGAGGGGCCGGGACTGTGAAGACAGCCCTCTGGGAGACAGGCAGCCAAGTGCTTTTTAAAACAGCCATGAGCCGAAAGAGACTCTTCCTAAAGTGTCTGGTTCAGAGAAAGCCTCACACTATTTTATTAACCAACTGTGCAATTTTCTTAATTTGCATCATCAAGGAGAGAGCCATGTTGAGGCTTGGACCCCAGTCTTCTGTGTTAGAGGAGGGGGAACCGGCATCGCGTTTGCTGAGCTATTAAAGCATCCACGGTTTTTGATGGAGAAAAAGCCTGCGTGCTCTATGTGACTCTACACACTGATCTTTGCCCCAGCTCTCTTGGCCTTTCTTCTTGGAACCCATGCACCTCAGCTGCTTGGTAGAGATCAGCATGATCTCAGGGATTTAGCTTGGCATCCATCCGTACAGTGCTAGGTGAGGGAGGGCAGAGGCAGCAGGGAAGCCAGAGGGTCCAGGCTACTCCGCTGCTTACAAGTTCTAAGTGTGTGGATAGGGTGAGGGAGCTCTGGATCAAGGTGCTTACCCTGTAGGTAGGACGTGAACACGAAAACGAACCAATGCAGCAGGCGAGAGGGGTGCAGGTAACTGTGCAGGGAGACCAGCCGCACTGTGAGGCGGTGGAAGCTGGAGTGGAGGGTCACTGGGGTGGCTGAGGAGAAAAGAGGGCTTGGTGAGGACAAGGCCTAGAGATGACAAAGAGCTATTTTGAATATAGGGCAGATGTTTCAGCCCTTCCAGGAGCTGGGAACCAAAATCCATGGTAGGTTTTGGAGTCATGTAGATCACATTCTATGAGTGATCCAGTTGAATTTTTCTAAGAATCAACCAACTGCAGTTATGCAGAGTAAAGGCGTGGTGGTGGGGGGAGGGAGGGTCACCTCCACCATACCACTGCTGTTGGAGTGTGCCTGTGGCACCCCCCAGCACCCCTCCCCCACTCCTTCCCTCCAAGGCATGTGGCATCCTTCCTTCTGGTGGCCTCTCAGTGTCATTAAACAAGTCAAAGGTCATCAGTCCAGAAATTGACACGTTTGACCCATTTCTCTTCTGTGTTGGACCTGGAGTCTGGAGCCAGACGCCCCCAGGGATCATGTGGAGGCCTCAAAGCCCAGGGTTCATTGCTTTCTTCCCATGAGGTATATAATTTGATATTTATTGCCTCTCTCCCCAACAAGGTCTATGGTGCCACTGGGATCCATTCGCTAAAGACTGCTGATCCCTTTATGAATTTTTGATGGTGGAGGAGGAGCGATTGAGACCACTGGGGGACCTTGTGAAATGGAAATGTTTTTTCTTTTTGATCCTTTCTCTCTCTCTCTCTCTCTCTCTCTCTCTCTCTCTCTCTCTCTCTCTCTCTCTCTCTTTTATTTTCTTTGCTTTCTTCAATATTGTTGCCCTGCTCGGCCTTTTCTGAATGCAACTGTGTACTCTCTTTGCCACAAGGCATAATTCCAGCTTCTTGGAGCAGGGACACCCCTTTCCGCATCTCGATGGCTGCGTCATAACCACTGGGAACTTTCTTCAAGGAAAGAGATTTTCTGGCCAGAAAACAAAAATCCAAACAAAAACAAAGCAACCAACAAGATTCAGCCTGGACAAGGAGGATGAGTGAGCCTGTCACTCCACCCCCACTGCTCCCTTTTTGGTGGTCTGCAGGGGCAGGACTCCAGGGACCCGGCCAGTCAGGATCAGTATTTCACTTCAGAGTGGCTGACAGACAGCCTCAGTGCAGCACTGCAGTAGTGCTTTTTATTAGCCTGTGTGAGTCCAGTGCAGAAAAAAGTTTCTCCTCCTTCTATTCTTTTCATTTTTCAGAGGTACAAGTCTTTTTGCCAAACCATGAGATGATTTAACTACAATTTCCTTCCTGATGATTTTTTCCCCCAGGGGTGGGGGTGGGGGAAGAAGGATGAGAGAGCCGGGTGGGTGTTATTGTTTAATAAGATTTAAACAGGGTGCCTATTTTGTGGCTGGAACAGCTTTCCGTGCCCTTTATCTGTACTGGGATTTCAGCTGGGTTTTTATTTTAGTGACATATGGCCCATCCTATAATAAAAAGAGACGAACCATTCAGATTTAATTTGAACGACTAAGGGCGTCAGAAGGGCTGTAAGGGGGAGGCTGTACCTGAGCCTTCATTTATTTTTTTTCAAAAAAAAAAAAAAAATTGTGGAGAGAAGTTGAGAAGGTGACTTTTGGAATTAGTTTGGTTTGGAGGCATTAAGTCCCGGATCAAGAGGGAAGGTCAATTCTAAAGTTTGGGATCGATGCCAGCTCTGCTCGCTCCTTTATTGGAGTGTTGCCTGTGGGGCCTTTCAGGGGGTCTGTCCTTCAGGGGTACTGCCTTCCACCTGCTACCCCCTTGAACAGGGAAATGGGCTTTTTAAAATATTATGCAGCATGCCCCAGCCGGCTCCCAGTCCGAATGCCTTGTGGCTTGTCACAATGTGACTTGGGGGCAGAGCTTGGGTCTGCAGCTGGCACACAGAACCTGTCCATTGAGGGGATTGCCTCTTAGCCCCAACATGAGCTGCCTTCTGAGGACACGGCCCACCTGGCTTCCACATCCCCCTGGCAACCTTCCCAAATCATTTACTCCCTTTCATTCCCCGAACACTGCCAACAGAGGAAAGGCTTTCTGCATCTAGGGGCCGTACAGCAACTTGTGGGCATGGTAGAGGCTTTGTGGGACCTGGGCTTGACAAGGACAGAGCAAGCAGAGGGATTCGTGGGACTCTCACCAGTAACTTGTATGCAGCCGAGGAGAGTGCGTTCTGTTATTCAGAAAGCACACCGTATACCTCACGTGGCTTCTTTGCAGCCTGAAGCCTCTACATGTTACAAAAAGGACCATCCCTTATGTTGGTCCTATGTGCCCTGAGCATCTAAGATGTCTCTTTACTATAATCTTTTTTACAAGTTTTCACTATGTGACTTGTGTCCACTATGCTTTGAATTACCCCTTTATGTTCCTTCTAATTGACTTGATAATGACCTTTGATATCACCGATGGTCTGAAGGAAGGAAACTTGGCTAGGACTGGTCCATGGGGGTAAAGTCACATCTTATAGTTGTGCTCTGGTTCTGAACTTGTAGCCAGAAGGCATAAGTGCCTTTCTCCTTTCACCTGTGTTGGATGCCAGGAAGACACCGACTCTGTCTTCTTTAGCAGTCATATACAGCTTGGCTTGGTATATAGACCATTTCCAGGATGTCCTTCACTCCCTGGAATGACAAGGATGGCTGTTCAGGCCACTCTCCAAGACAGCTGCCAATAGCATCCTTGATTTACTTGCAAAGACTTAAGAGATTGGCTGCTAACAGCCATCTTGATGAGAAACAGTACTGTAATTGCTTGGGGAGAAAGGCAGGCATTTAGCAGTCGTAAAAGAAAATCTGCCCACTGCCAAGCCAAATGCTGCCGTTCCCTTTCCATGTGGTTGGCTGTCTGTCCCCTATTCCGCCCCCTCTCCTGCAGCCAAGGTGGGTTTGGGGCTCCCCTGCCTTCTTTACCTTTTTCGTTTCTAATTGTAGGTGTGAATAGCCCTTTTCTGTTCCCTACCGGAGAGCATGGGCAAGCAGGGGGCTGCGATATTCAGTACATGTTTTCCAGGGCGTCCACTGTGACGATTTTGGTGACAGGAGCCTCCTGACGGGTTCTGGGGCTGCCCAGCAGCCTGTGACCACAGTTGATCAGCTGGGGGTTCACAGTGCTATCCACCTTTCAGAGTGACAACGGAGCAGAGAAAAAAGAATGAGAATAAGGCTCAAAGCTTAGCTCAAGGGGACTGCATGAAACCAACCCGGATCCTTGCTTTGTTCCCCCTCAGGAGCAGCATGAAGGCAGCCGTCCACCATCACTTTGTTATTGTTACTCTGTGTCCACAATCGCTTGCCTTTTTTGTAGCTCTGTATCTAAAAAAACACTTCTTTGACATGTGTCAGCCAGTAGCATTTGTGCTTCTGCATTGCAGGTAAGGCAGTCGAGTTTGACTCAAAACCTGTCCTGCTCATGTTGGCCGTGGGAAGGAACCTACATCTTGTCTTCTCTACAAGAGAAACAAAGGGAAAATAAAAATGGCTTGGCCTTCGCCTCCTTTCTGGCACTTTTCTTCCTTTGAGCTTCTAATTGCAGTGTCTATCATGGTCCAGATACAGCTCAGGACAGGAAACAGAATGAAAGAACGCATGGGCTTAGTGAATCACTCACCATTCACCATGTGTGTAGCAAGCACCCCTCTGCATGTGGGGTACCACACACCTGAATCCCCAAATCACAGATCCTTGCTTGTGTTCCATTGAGGAATTAGGCTCAGGCAGACTGTGATGTGCTGAGCTCTGTCCAGGATTGAACGGAGACAGGTTATGTGCAAGTATTTGGCAAGGTCCCTGCCTGCTGGGGGCGGGGACATTTGATGTGGGTTAAACGACACAGCTTAGAACCACTGTCCTATAATCAGTCTGCACCTCCCAGAGTTCCAGGCCAGAGAAGGAGGCCAGGGAGGGTCTGGGTTAGAAATGCCTGCTTGTTGCATTCCCCAATCTGATCTCAGTCAGATAACAGCTCAGACCTGGGAACATGAGATTTTAATGTGAAATGAATAACTACCCTGAGACTGAAGCTTGTCACTGCCGCGCATCTGGAATCACTTACAGCTGGGTAAATTCTCTGGGAGCTGCAAACGCCAGTGAGCAGGGGTTTAAAGGAGGCGCACAGCGCGTTCCTTTTAATGTCTAAACAATCTGATGTTGACAAGCCTTTCACATTAACCCCCAAATGGCAAAGTTTAAACCCTTTATTATTCGATTCAGTTTGGCAAATCATTTAGAGGCTTAAGAGTCCATATTTACACAGGAAAAGCTGATCTCTTTCTGTCTCTCTGTTTCTCTCTGCCCCCAACCCCAACAACACAAGTGCCTCTAATAGATGCATATTCATGTTTACTTAGAAGGTTTAAAAGACCTTGAACACAGAGGGAGATTCAGCCTAGAGAAAGAAGGTTGATTCTCCATCTCCATCTCCCAACCCCCAGGAAGCCCCTAATCTCACTAGAATACAAAATATCCAAATCTTTCAAATCCTGGAAACACTATCAGGTTAACAAATAAGTAGAGAAAAGAAACAACAGGAAGTGGCTTCCAAATAGTATGAGTCTTCGTTTGAAATATATTGTCTTTCGGCAGCCAATCCCAGCTTGGTGTCATTTTCCTAAGGTTTCTGTCCAGAACATTATGAGGGATTCTGAAGACGGAGAAAGGTAGTTTGGGTTCTATAGGGGACTACTAAATATTACGGAAGTTAGAAAACTTAACTGTTGAGCTGTGCTTAACAACTGTGTCTTGGACCTGTTGCCAAACAGGCAAAACCTAAAGCGCCTCCATTAAATCGCATTTAAGAACATGGAAAAAAGATTACAAGTGGATTTTGAGATTTAGATTCAACAATGATTTAATAATTCAATAATGATTTAATAACTTAAACCACATCCTTTAAAACTAATGAAGGTGTTTTAATTCTTCTTCATAAAAAGCTATGATGCAAGAGCTGAATTTTTAATTTTCATCAGAGGAAGAGCCTTTATGCGGTTGGATTCATTAATATTTATGTTGAAGGAGACCCCCAAACTGAGACCATGATCATCTCTCCGAATCACAGTAAAACAGGGATCCTGTCGGAAGTGCTTGCTGTTCCTCTGGATTCTCTGGGAGACGCTTATAAAGATGGATATGACAGGGTAATTTTGACTGCAGCTGTTCACCCCTTAGATAAAAAAAAAATTTAACTTTCCTTTGGCAGCTGTACAGAGTCAGAGCTCAAATTATGAGTCTCCAGCTTTGCTTAAGTAGAATTTCAGATTCGGTCCTAATTTTGAATATGTATACTCAGTAAGTACACACATAACACCAGTTCTGACAACTCAGGGCACCTCTGTCCTCTTTCAGTAGATATGAAGACTTTTGTTTGATTTCAGTGTTGCTTGGGAAACTAAACACGGCATTTGACCTAACCTTGCAGTTTAGGCTTAGGCAGGGGGAAAATAAAGGCTCTTAGACTTTCACATCATAAGGACACTTGCGGGCTGGAAAGACAGCTCAGCATCTTAGAGCTTCTGTGTGATGTTCTTGCAAGGGAACCCAAGTTTGGTTCCCAGCACTCACGATGGGAGACTCATAACTAACTGCCTGTACTAGGTCTGGGAGAAATAACACCTATGGTTTCTGTGTAAGCCTGCACTTACGTGTGTACACCTACATACACTCAGACACACATCATACACATAATTAAATATATATCTAAAAAAAAATATTCCCTACAGCAAACATTTACAAGTTGCAAAATAAAAAAGAGTTTGCCTATTTAAGTATTCATTTGATAGTCCGTGTGTAGCAGCTGCATACTAATGACCTAGAATACAGGTATAACTCAACTTACAAGTGCGTAGGTGTCTATTTAACCCTGTCACATTATTTAATCAGGATAATTTGCATCTGACTTTCTGCAGAGAGAATGGGTCAGACACTGCTTGCCACAGGCATTATGTGCTCGTGGCATGTTTTCCTGAGGCCTCTAATTCTTCACCAGCTACATCTCATGCAAAGGGAAGCCAATGCAAACTGCTGTAAAAGTTGAAGCATGTATCGTTCCTTTCATTGTCCCCCTGTAGCCCCGGCTCACAGCCTCGAGCAGAGGATGTGATCTCCAGCTCTGCCCAGAGCTCCCATGTTCTCCCAGGCTTCTGCGGGCTACGTGCGGGCTCGTTTCATTTTCTCTACCTGTGTGCGCAGTGTTGCAGGAGTGATTCGGAGCAGAACCATTTCACTGTACGGTCTCTCCAGCTGGTGTGCTGTTTGGGCTTTGTGGCTGTCCTGGAAAAATAACAACAGTGAAGGTGATGCTGATTTGAGCTACTGATGTCAGCTCTGTAATGAGAGGGGTGGAGCAGCCAGGAGCTTGATTGTTCTGGATGAACTATTCGAGATCTGCTGGGAATACTGGCGCCTTGACCTCCACAGCCCTCGAAGTGCTGAGTGTGGAGAACGGGAAGGATCTCCCTGGGCCTCAGAGTGTAAGAATGTCACAAAAATGCAGTTATTGGAAAACTGTGTTTTGCCAGCTACTATGGAGCAGTGTGTGTGTGTGTGTATGAATGTGTGTGTGTGCATGTGTGTATATGTATATGCATGTGTATACATATATATGTGCATGCATATGATGTATATGCATATATGCATGTGTGTGTGTGTGTATGTGTGTGTGTGGTGTAGGAGGTGAGGATAAGGAGGTGTGAGGAGAGTGGGGTCTCAAGATGTTTTTCAGTGCAAGTTCTACTTTTTGTGTCATGAATAGCTCTGCGCATTGTCAGAATCTAAAAGGAGAAGAAAGACTGAATTGTGTGTGTTACATCACTTAGTTGAATAACGAAATTCTAATTTCCTGTTGTGTGTTTGATCCACAGTCCAGTGAAAGTTCAAACTAAGATTTTTTTTTTCTTTTTAAACTCAGTGTCTGGCTCCAGGCACTATCTCAGATCCAAATGGAATTTTCCCAAGCAGGTATGTGGACTGTGGAAAGTTTCCCTTTGAAAGCAAGAATATTTCCCTGGCAACAGTCTCAGTGACAGCAAGGGCAGGAGCTAGCCTGGACCCCATCCCTTCTCTCACAGACTCTTCTGGAGACCCTCAGGCCTTAGAAGGAGGTTACTGAATCTCAGGTCACCACTGGGCTGACAGGAAGTTGATAGGAGGAGCTGGCCAGAGCCTTGAGTTAGATTTCCAGAGACCTGGCTCCTCGAATGGCATTTACCCGTTCCGTAGTTGGGACATGTCACATTAGTGACTTCATGTGTGAGAAACAGTTTGTTAGCTTGACCTGAGTTGCTTCTCCCTACTCTAAATCCTTATTTGGGGGTAAGAATTTTCAAATCTTGTATTTCTGTTTGAATTGCTGAGCCCCAAAGCTCAGGCCTTACCTTTGGGAATGGCTGAAAGCCTCCTAATCACTTCTTACAGAATAAAACTGGGGGAAAAAAGCCACACTCCCTTACTGAAGTGGCACACACCTGTAATCCCGGCACTGGGGAGGCAGAGGCAGGAGAATTAGGAGTTCTAGGTCATTCCTCAGCTACACAGTGAGTTGGAGGTCAGTCTGGCTGCATGACACCCTGTCTTGCAAAAACAAAAACAAAAAACTTGTACTAGTACTAAAATGCATTGAGAAGACAGGGTGGGAATACATTCGAAGTTGTTTAAAAAGAATTTTTTTTTTAAATCACTTTTCCATGAAATGTGGCTGACATTTAGAAAAACTAGTCTCATTTACAGTTTTATAAACATTTGGAAACACCACTATTTCTAAGTCACTTTGGAAAGCGCATTCCCACTAGCTCGCTTTGGTAGACTGAAGAGTCTTTCTGGTAAATATGGCAGCAGGAACGAGGCCTAAAAGCAGTGGAAAAGGGTAGAAGTAATGCTGGATGTGGGGTGGCAGTCAGGAAAGGCCAAGAAAGGTATTTAGTTAAAAGGATAAATTCTCTAATTTAAAAATCCCCAGATACGCATCTTACTGTTTACCTTTTATTTATTTTTTAAAAGTCTGTGCACGTTCTTATTTACCTGAGATCAATTGGCACGGAAAGTCAGCCTTGTTCCCCTGTGTAAATAACAAGTGCTCTGCGGACACCCGAGTGCTCCAGGCCTGGAAACAGCTGCCTCTGGGGTAAAGGCTGAGCTCAGGAGACTTGGTTTAAAATGATCACAAAGCAGGAAGCAAGTGCGTGGCGGCCAGGGTGGAAGGGGCGTGGCTGGTGGAAGGGGCGTGGCAAGTGCAAGCACCTGGGCTGCACAGGCAGGTGGCAATGCAAAGCCACTTCAACAGAATGTGTTTTAAAGATGGATGCTCAGGTCCAGAGTGGTGGCGCACACTTTTAATGCACCGGGAAGTGGATCTCGGTGAGTTTGAGGTCAGCTTCATCTTCATAGGTAATTCCAGGGCATCCAGAGCTACTACACAGTGATGCATAAACAAACACCAATGCTCAACACTGTGCCCTGGAAGCAGTGCTCATGGGCAATAACTTGTTTTTGGGTCAAATATCGCCTCCCTGTGTTGGTCTTGTGGGTCTCAGTTCTCACCTTCAGGTGGCCAACAGGGCACGCAGAGCATCCCAGCGATACATGTGTGATCTCGCATGGGATTCAACTCAGAGCCAGATCATTTTACCCCACCCCCACCTCCAAACCACTTTCCCAAATGCCCCCAAACCCTCATTCCCCACCCCACAACTTATGGTTGGTTTGGGCAAGCCAGAGATGGCTGCTCCCAGTGGAGACCCAAGGTGAGGGACTATGCTTACTGTCCTCTCTGCTCCTGGGTGTACCAAGGTCGCATGCAGACTGGGCCTTTCACAGGAGTCTGACAGGAGAGGATCTTAACCCTCGATTGCTGTCAGTCAAGGAGAGAGGCTGTCGGATGCAGGGCCTAGAAGCCTCTCTCTGAATCAGAACTTCTCCTTTAGCAGCCGGGGTGGGGGGTGGGTGGGGTGGCATTTTGCGTTCCTGGGGACCAGCGTTGTGCCCATCCACACACTCTGCTGGGGCTCTTCAGCCTTGTCAGCTGGAGCCAGCCCCGTCATCCCCTCGCAGAGCTCTAACCTTTTGATTTAACTTTATTTGCCACAGCAGGACTATCACCAGAAAGGGAACAATGCGGCCTCGCCATCTGGCCCCGGCAGCCTGAGGCGCTCAGCCCAGGGTCCTCCGAGGGGGCTGCTGTGAGCCGGGTGAACAGAATCCCACCAGCATACTAGACGGGTGCCCTGGTTTTTGTGTTTTTGCAAATCACCCTTTTAGGATCCAGATGCAGGCTACAGCCGGTGACTCAGAAAACCATAAATAATACAGCAGGCTTTGCTTGAGGAAAATGAGAGCACACAAAGGTGTATCTATCATTATATTTAGGGGTAACAGGCCAGAGATAAAGCTCCCCCCTTTCCCCATGACCCTTAAGTAAGTGTGACAGGCATTAACCCATCAATATTAGTGAGTGATTTAATATACCAACCAACATTTGCCTGCAATAATTTCTGTTGTAAACGACTCCTTTTGGACCCTCCTACCAATAACTCAGTGCTCATAAATCAGAACCCAGAATGTCGCTCCACTCAGGCCCCGGGTGATTCTTGAGGTCTTTTTTCTTTCCTGGGGAGGGAAGTCTGGAATCCATTCACACTGTCCTTTGCCTGCCATGGTGCCTTTCTGAAGAGCTTTACTCTGGTGACAGGGAGCTCAGTTCCATTTTCGTCACTTTTCCTGGACACATTGGCAAGGACTAAGCCTGGCTTTGGGTAGAGGGGATTCTGAGGAGATGCTGAGGGCATGACAGCCAGAACCGTTGTGAGGTCCCCTCTAGGAGGCTTTCTTTGAGGTGAGATTGATAGGAGGTAGCAGTTACAAATCCAAGGGGAGCTGGTGGGAGCAAGGACAGCAGGGAAACAGGCCCAGGGAAGGAGTGCACCATAGAAAGTTCCAGATGAGTAAGAATGTAAGCACCAAGCGAGGCCAGAACTATCAGACCTCATCTCTGTGTCTTACATCCTTCCAATCCATGTATCTGCTGGCAGAGGCAGGAAGGGTACACTTGTGCCACCAAATAATATACCCACTTGAAGACGGGTGATTTCTTTAGAGTGAAGATTTATTAGGAAAGCCCGGGGAGAGGGGAGGGGAGTGTCTGGGAGAGGCTGAGACCCATCTGGTTTGTTGTGGGTCTTTTTTTATTAGAAGAGGAAAAAAAAATCACTCTGTGGGTTCATATGTCCAAGGAGAGCTCAATTAAAGTTATTTGCTGGAGCTTAAAATATGCCCACACCTGCTTCCGCGCCAGGCTCGGAGACCGACAGGCACTCCCAGAAGGCGGAGCGGATGAAGGCTCCTGTCGTAGTGAATGGAGGGGCAGGGAAGAGACGTGCACGCACGCCTTCTTGGGTATCACTCCAGGATGGGAGACTCCACAGCCAATCCAGAGGCAGCTTCCAGGCTTTATCAGGAGACCACAGAATGTGGATAGCTCTCCTCAGCTAGCTCTACTGTTTACTCTATCTGCCTCTGGGCTGCGTGTGTGTGTGTGTGTGTGTGTGTGTGTGTGCCTGTGTGATATACATGAATATGTTTGTGTGCATGGTGTGTGTACACGAGTATGTGTGTGTGTGCACATGTGTGTGTGCATTTGTGTGTGTACATGTATATACATGAAAACATTTGTGTGCATGGTGTGCGTACATGAGTATGTGTATGTGTATATGTGTGCATTTGTGTGTGTGCATGAGTGATATGTGTGTGTGCCTGTGTGATGAGAGGGGTCTTCCTTTCCTAAGCAGGTCAGGAGTCTGAAGAAGCAATGGCATGAAAGGGGCTCTATTATTTCGCCATCTCTCTGTGTGGCCGCTTCCTTGTTGATTCCAGGACTCATAAAACCCTTTTCCTAAGTCCTGTTGTGAGAATAATAAATAATACTGGCCAACATTTTCTGTGTATTAGACCCCAAAGTAAGCTCTGCTTAACACATCAACCCATGGATACTTACCACAACCCCAAGAAACAGGTAATATTGTCAAACACCCCCCCCCCCCCAGTTTATAGATGGATGAGGAAATTAGTGCCAGGAGAGATGGGATTCCTTGCTGTGGTTGCTCAGCAACTGAGCTCCATCTGGTCCCCAAACCTGTGTTTTCAACCAACTCAGCTCAAAGGAGACTTGTGGGCAAGAAAAGCTCTTGAGCAGAGAAGTTACACAAACTTGCCATAGCCTGGAGATAGATGTTCTGGCTGAGCAAACACATTGTGACTGCACCACGTTTTCTTGCTCTGCTTCTGTCTCCAAAGAGAAGTTCTTCCTGGAGACTGATGTGTAGTTCACTTAGTACAGTACTCACTTAGCATGCTGGAGAGGACCTGGGTTCAGTTCCCAGCACTGCATATACCAGGTGTGGGCATGCAAATCTATAATCCCAGCACTTGAAAGATTTAAAAGCTGGAGGATCCATACTTCGAAGCCATCCTCAACTACGTAGGGAACTGAAGGCCAGTTGGGTGCCATGAGACCCTGTCCTAACACCCACCTCAAGCCCCCAAAGAACAAATAAAAACAATCCCTTGAGAACAGATGCTAATGTATGCTGGTACTGCATTTCTTGCTCGAGGCCAGAGTCCAGGCCTGGAGCTAGAGCCATGGCTCCGTTCTCTGTTCTCAGAAGCACAAGGAAGCCAGCAGAGGCAGACGTCTCTATTGTCTCTGTGCAGAGCAGGTGTTGATTTCAGGGTCTCTATTTCTACTCCACAGAGCCTGGAGAACTTCTTTTTTTTTTTTTAAATGCCTCCTCCTAATCTGTGCTCCACAATGAGAGAGAGAGAGAGAGTTCAGACATTAGAGAGCAACCTCTACACAGCCAGGGAGGAACTCACTGGCTTTCTGTAGTAGATGCTCTTAATAGACATCTTTTGTGACGGTGTCTTTCACTCTAAGGGATGACTTGGGGGGTATGTGAAAAAGAGAAATCTTTGCTACAGGGGATTTTTGAGACCAGTGGCAGTTAATTTCTACTTGAAATGTATCTCTCTGTGTGTATGTGTGTGTGTGTGTGTGTGTGTGTGTGTGTGTGTGTGTGTGATTCTTCGAGATTCTTATTTTTATGTTATCTATTCATTTATTCATAGAGACTTGTTTTTATTTTACGTGTATGAGCGTTTTACCTGCATGTATGTATGTGCGCTATGTGTGTGCAGTGCCTGTAGAGGCTGGAAGAGTGCATCAGATCTGTCTGGAATTGGAATTAAGGATAGTTGAGATTCCAGTGGGTGCTGGGAAGTGAACCCAGGTCCTGTGCAAGAACCACTCGTGCCCCTGACCACTGAGCCATCTTTCCAGTTTCTTTTATTTTTATTATTTCATTTCTTGTCAGTTTAAGTTTAAATTAAAAAAAAAATGTGATAAAACACATAAACCTGTTAAGTGCATTTGCATGATTATGCAGTCATTGGTACCACCCATCTCCAGAACCTCATCATCTTATAAAACTAGGATATTGTACCCATCAATCAATAGCTCCTATTAACTTTGGGTAGCCATCTCATATCATGTGTCTATGAGTTTAACTTCTCCAGATGCTCCATATAACTAGGGCCATTCAATCTTTGTCATTCAAGGCTGGCTCATTCCACTTAGCATAATATCCTTAGACTTCATCTATCTAGTAGCACATAAAAAAAAATGTCTCCCCTTTAAAGGGTAACTGGTATTCTATTGTGTAGCTCTATGATGCTTTCTTTTTCTGTTTGTAGACACTTCCATGACTCAACCATCATGAATATAAGTCCTATGAACATGGGTATCCAAACATAATTTCTCTGGGAAGAGAACTTCAGGAATGGAGGTGAAATCATGAACCACTGAGATTATAGTTTATAGATCGTAGCCAGCAAGAGCCCCAGACTTCATTCGACAGCCCACTAACGTCTAGAAATACTAGCAGCTGTAGTCTCTACTTTGTCACCTTTTCAAAATTTTCATCCCGATTCTTCCATCTTAGCTGTATACTTTATTTAAGTGCATGCTGAGTGTGTGCACAGAACATGTGTACTTGCTTGTGTAGAAGGTATCATTAAGTGCTTTTCTTGGCTGTGGGCCACCTCGTTTTATCTTTCTGATTTTATTGTTTTGTGGTGCTGGGGACAGAGCTCAGAACCTCACACATGACAAGCCACACTCTGCCACTACACTGAGACACCATTCCTTATTTCATCTTCGTATTGCAGGCACCAAGACTGAGAAAGGCTAAGGAATTTGCCCCCATTAATAAGTACAGAAACATGAACTTGACCCAGGCATTCTAACTCCCAGAGCGATACGGTCCCAACAGTCAATGTTTCAACAGTTGATCTTTGCTGGGTCTCATGGAGACTCTGTAAGACTGTATAAGGAGCCTCGTCTGTTTCTACCATCGAGAACGGCGCCCTCTTGTCCCCAGTTCCCTACCTAAGAAAGAGCTCTTTTCTCTTTAACTTTGCTACTGAAGACTTCCAAGCTCTGCCTCTCTCTTCTGTCTTTAACAGTGATGGAACAAACATATATCAGTGTTTCCTCTTCAGCCTCCATGTGATGTCAGCTCGCCCTTTGCTGTGCGCTCCATTAACTGGAGATTTGACCTCCCCAGTACACAGATCCATCTGCAAGTTTTGTTTTGTTTTTTTTTTTTTTTTAATGACAGATGAGGAATTTATTTATTAGTTTCCTTCTCATCTACTGCAGATGTATACACTGGGATTCTCACCTCCCACTGCCTCGCCCCTACACCCCCCCCCCCACCGTTTTTTGACACAGGCTTCAGGAGTTCCATATAGTCAGGGTTGGTGTTTGGGCAGAGAATCTAATGGCAATCTATAGAGAAAGTTAGTTCTGACTGGCTTGTGGAGGAAGGGTTTCCATCACCCATCCAACTTGCTTCAGGGATGCTGTGCCCGGCCAAATGTCAAGAAGTCTGAAGCAATAAGAGGGAGCAGAGGAGAACTAGTCTTTTCTCAAGAACTCAGGGAGGAGACAGCCAAGCCAACTCATTAGAATTTTGAGAAAGGACTCCCACCTTGCATCTAAAGACAGCCCCAAAGCCCCTGCCTTCTATTTACTGGACTAAAACCCTCTTAGAGGTAACACGGTCCTCCCAAACTTCATTTACCCTCTAGAAACCCCAACTGTCTAGCTGTGTTGTTACTCCTTTCGAGAAACCAGACCAGGGCAATGTCCTAGCAGAAGTGATTCCTTCAGGTCCCAGATGGGGTAGGGGCAGCAGGAAGGAGGCTGCCCCCTAAACCATGTGGTCATACATTCCTGTTCCTTTCTGTATCTCCCTGTGGTCAGGAACAGCAGTGAGCGACTCCATGGAACACATGAGTTCCTAGAACCCTCATAGCTCTCCTCCCTGGCTTAGAAGAGCATTGCTGTCTCTGAGGTCCAGACCTTGAGCCAATGCCATCTTTTCTTTTGAGAATCAGCCAGACCTGTCAGGGGTGGATTAACTTCTATAGCTCTGATGGAATCTGCTCAGTTACTCTCTTTTTCCTCATTAATTCCTCCTACCCATCTCTGTTGCAAGCCTTCTGTTGATCATTTAAGGAGGAGACCCTTTTCCATAGTCATCTGTCCCTGAGAGAGGTGAGCCACATGCAGAGACTATGGGCCACCATAGTTGGTGTAACCAAGAGCACAAATACCTTGCTTATGCCCCCTTGGAAGTGATCACAGACGAATGCCCCAGGTCACTATATATCTTGTTCATAGGACTTCTCCAGGGACAGGCACAGCCTGTACAAAAGTAGACTCTGGGGTCCTAGGATGAGTTTGTAGGTGGGGTGGAGTCTCCCATAGCAGCGGCACTAGTGTCCACTGGTGGCCTTTATAGCAGTTGTCCTGTGTCTTTACTTGGAACCTTAAGCTTCAGTTGAGGTCGGTGCCATTTCTGGTGTCTGGTGTCTGTGCTGAAAGCTGATGACGTCTGATCCCTCCCTGGGCGCATGCTTAAGTTTCTTGCATTCACTTTTCTCTTCCTATATTATTTCTGGCAACCGAGAGAACAAACAGAACCCTCTGCCTCCAAACTTGTCAGCATTTCTATGCATGGTGGAGCTGAACTCTGCGTAGTCTTTGTTAGTGGACTAGCTGGGGATCAAAAGCACAGAGATGCTACAGAGAAGCAATGCGGTATACATCGAGATCTATCAGGGATTGCTTTTAATGTTGCTTAACAAAATATGTTGCACTCAATCTTTATAGACTGAATAAGCACTCAGAGTTCCAACAAAGTAAACCCAAGTAAACATCACTCTGGTGGGAAACAAAATTTCCTGTGGTTAGGGGCAGGGCTGTGATTAATTCTGTGGCAATGAAAGGAACATGAAAATATAGGAAGGTTATTGACTCTGAGAAATGATTTATATCTGTTGTATACATGTATATATATAAATATCTCTGCATATTCTTTAATACCAAATGATTGGCGGTAGGAGAACTGGTGTTTCTTATCTTTAATTATAAATTAATGTGCTGATACCCTAGGTATAAAGTCCCATCAATTATTGATGCTGGCCTCGATATAGGAATTGGTAAGGAAAACAGTGATAAAAGACAGCATTGCAGAGAGAGAGGAGGTGTGAATTTCTATGACATCTCCCGTGTGTGTGTGTGTGTGTGTGTGTGTGTGTGTGTGTGTGTAATACATACACATCTGTGCAGAAAACCCAGTTTGCCTTTAGAGCCATTATCTTCTTGTCTGGGGATTTTTCCAGGGCTCCTTTGGACTACAGCCTTGACCAGAGTGCATGCCTTCAAAATGCGCATGTTAACGTTAAATGATTTTTAATATTCTACATATGGTTTCATGGTTTTGAGGCTCCTCTATGGGAATGAACAGGGCTGTGGTGTGATGAATAGTGGACTATGTCCAGGACACCCACTTACTTCCCTACATATCAAACATGTGGCGCTCCCATTAGAGGGGGCTGGTCTCTGGAGACTGCAGTTGCCCTATCTAATCCAGTCTTGTTTTGGTCCCTCGGCCCCAGATTGAGAAGGATACATTGTTCTCAGACATTCTTCTTTTAATTAAATGCAGTAGATATGTCACGTCCATGAAATAGTCCAGGTCTGTTTGCACATCTGTGGCTGTGTTCTCTTCCTCGGCTTCCATTTGATTTCTTGGAAAGAAAAGCAAGCCTACATTTATTCTTGGATTAATTGATTAGTTGTGTGCAATTGGCCTGGACAGTTCAGATATGATCTTAGTATTTTCATTTCTATTTGAAGCAGAATGTTCTCTGTCACGGTGCTTTGCAGACACTCGCCGAAACCTTCACAACCCAGTTTCCAATTTTTTTTTGTTGTTTGAATATAGCACCTCATTCAAGCTGTCCCATCTAGGTTCACACATGCCCCTATTCATGCATGCATGGGTGGGGAGGGCTTAGGAGAACATTCAGGTGTAGGGACATGGCTGTGTGTGTTTTAAGCTTTAATTTGCTAGGCTAATTTGCTCATTAATCCTATGGCTACAAAGTACTGTGAGGAACCTTCTATGCTGGGCAGCGATTCCTCTGCTGCGAAGGCAACCTGATAGCTGGTAAAATTCTCCATTCAATTATAATTTTAAAATACTGGAGTAAACTCAGCAATTCACAAGAGGCTAAACTAGAGCCCCATTAGAAGGGTACTACAAGTAAACATTATTAATTATAAAAAATTGCCTAAATTAGATTTTTTTCACACCTGCTTCTTGCTTAATTAGCTAGCAATCCACATATTCCATTCAGTTGAACTCTTACTATTTATTCAAGCATACTTGACATTAACATACTGTTTGATGTTTGATATCCTCAGTTTTAATTTAACCACATGACAACAAATGGTGTTTATGAAATACCAGTGAGCTGGAAAAATATCATGTGTTAGAGTAGCACATGGGAGTGAATAGAGAGTTTCTCCAGGAAGAGCCTGAAGGCAATAAGAGAATGAGACCTTCATTTTCTTTTTTATTTTATGTTTTCATCCCTGGTTTTTATCCTACCCTGTAGAAGGGCTGAAGATCCTTCAAGAACAGCCCCCAACTACAGTGCAAATATCCTGATGGCGTTTGGGATGGAAAAAGTGGTGTCCTCATGCTAGCAATTGGGAAGGGTTTCACAGAACTACGTGCCATATCTTAGAGACAGCATTCTCTCTCTCTCTCTCTCTCTCCCTCTCTCTCTCTCTCTCTCTCTCTCTGTATGTGTGTGTGTGTGTGTGTCCCTGTGTGTGAGGTGAATATATAAATGTGCACCAGCATGGAGACCAGAGGTTAGCCTTGAGTTCCTCTATTGCTTTCTGGTTTATTTTTTGAGAGAGGGTCTTTCACTGAACCCAGGGTTTCCCCAATTCGGTTAGATGCGCTGGCCTGTGATCTCCAGGAATCCTCCTGCCTCCACCTCCCCAGCACAGCACTGGGATTATAGGTTCCCAGCACCATGCTCGGCCTGTTCATAGGTGTTGAGACTCTACAGTGAAGAACATTGCCATCATGGAACTTAAGCATCTCCCTAGGCACTGTGACTGTTGTTTGAGGAGAGAGGGTAATAAGGCTCTTACAGGTCCCTGCAGCCGCCTGCTGTCAGAAAGGGGAAAATGCCTATGTTGAGACCAATGGCTCTGTCTTGATCTTTAGCTCAGCCATTCCCTCTGGTTTGACTTAGCCAAGGTGATCTGGCAACCACAGGGTGAGGCCTGTAACAGAGCACCTGCTGGCATCGTTACCCTTTACAAGTCCAAAGTCCAAAGTCATGGCTGTGAAAGGGGCTTGGGGACAGGCAGGAACAGTTCAAAACCGACCTGCCAATGAGCCCTTGGACTCGCTATCCTGAGACCTCGGTGTCTAATTGGATTTATTCCTTAAACTTCTTTCTCCTCGGCCCCTCCGATAGAGCCACAGGAGGGAGTCGGGGCTGTGATTCCTATCAGCCACTCCGTAAGGAGAGTATCTTGAGATCTGATGATAAAAATCAATGCAGAAAATACCCGGGGCTGAGAGACAAAGGAGAAAATTGTCTCCATAACGTATTGATTCTGACTAATGACAAACTTGTTGGAGAGGATTCGGATTGATAGCTGCTGGCTCCTCTCCAGGAAGACACCGAGTTCCATCTGACTCTGATCAAACTGTCTGTAAATCATTTTGAACTTGGGTCCTGCAGTTTTTGTGTTCACACCATGGAACTGTGGTTAGGATTTGACATCCTTATTCTTTTTTTTTGGGGGGGGGGGTGCTGTCTTTGTTTAAGAACCACTTACAGCTTTTGGCTGCCGGTGAATAGAGATGCTTGTTAGCCGAGGCAAACATGATGTCACACACTCCCAGGATTGTTTTGTTTTTCAGTGTGGGTCAGGCTGTGTGGATCTAAGAGAGTGTGTAGTGTCCTCTGTAATGGATGGCTCTTCAGGTTCAGAGGCTGGATCCAGACACATCTGGATAATAGTGGGAAGTTGACCCAAAGGGGTTGACATCTCTAGGGACTTAGACTAGTTACATTTGGAGCTAATAGTCTTTGCTTCTGGAAGACTAATTATCCCAGAGCTGAGTTGGTATCCAAGTCAGCCCTTGTAAATCTGGGTCCATAGAAACCAGGTACAGTAAAAAGCCACCGGTACCAGCACCGGTGCTCACTGCTTTTTGTCATCAAGGACAGTCTTAGGATTGTCCTTCAGGATTTGGGCAACTCTCATTTCTTTGTTTTACCTGACATGCTCAGTAACATATCTGAGTGGAGCGGGGAAACAGGAAGGGTTTATGTTTGGTATTCAGTATTAAAAACACTGTTACCATTTGTATCCAAAGGCGGCTACTCCTGTGAACTGGCAAAGCAGAGACCCATTGTAGTAGGTGGAGGCTACACTTAAAAATGATCTAAAGAAGTTTGGAAAATACAAAGATAATTTAAAATATTTTATTTTCACTTATGTAAATGTGTGTATATCTGTGCCCATGTGTGTGAGCATGGCTGCAGGTACCCACAGAAACCTGAAGGAGGGGCTGGCGTCCTTGGAGCTTTAAACAATGGAGTCATCTCTTTAGCTCCTAAAAAGATGACTTTTTAAAAACCGAGCTCTAAAGCTGGTAAGAACCACGGCAGCTGTACCCCCTTCTGAGCAGTGTGCACCCCCATTCAACTGCTTTCTACCATTTTCATGTTTGCTTCCCCAGTGGATGGGCCCTTTCCAACAAGACTTACTAAAAATTTCTGTTAATGCCCCTCCCCTTTAAATCAGTGCAGGAAAACCAGCACAATAAAACCCTTTTGTGTGTGTGTGTCATTGACTATTTGAAATAACCCCACTGACTATTTGAAATGGCCCATACGTGCAAATTATAAGATTTATCTCCTTTATGCCAGGGATATTAAATTTCTGTCTTTGAAATTTTAAGCATTCTGTTAAGGAAAAATTCAAACACATGCAGAAATATCAGGTTAGCAATCCAAAGATGCTTCATGCACTGGATCACCCAAACTTGCTGCAAAGATCACCGCTCTCTGTGAATTTTAATCTCAATCCCTTGTCTTTTTTTTTTTTTCATGCATGTGGATTGAGATAGTATACATCTAATGTCATATGTTACTTAACAAGAGGGAATGGTTCTGGGACACTTTTGTCATTTTGGGGTCAACATAGAGTACGCTTACGTAAACTTAATGACTTAAGATGTCACTAGGTGGTAAAATATTAAAGAATATAAAGTATCATAAGCCAGGTGTGGTGGCACATGCCCCTAATCCCAGCCCCCAGAGGCTGAAGTGTGTATTCCTGTGAATTTTGGGCTAGCCTGGTCTACATAGTGAATTCCAGGACCGTCAGAACTACATACAGAGATGGTGTTAATACCACCACCACCACTACCACCACCACCACCAACAACAACCACAACAACAACCACAACTATAACAACAGCAACAACAACAAACAGCAGCAAACAACAAAAACCAAACAAAAGAACACCATCAGAAATGCAGTCTGTCATTGATTAAACATCCTTACACAGGGGACGTTCACCTCTTTTCCACCATGTGCTGTATGTAAAATGAAGTCAGGGTTTGAGGAGGGTCATTTTCCTATTGGTTCATATAGGTATTTATGAATGTATACATAGTTGCCTCTGTGTATGTGTACATATACATATTTATATAGGCATGCAAATATGAATATTTATAGATTCATGGGTATGAATATCTAATGGTAGCATTATCCTCACCCTTCGTTTTTAAGTGTCTAAAGCAGGGGAATCATGCAATGAATTGAAAGCGAGAGGTATTAATTTCATATTATATTCTGGCTTTCTGGAGAATCTATCGGTGATTCCTTTAGCAAGAATTATGATTACTCTAACAGTTTCCCCTCTCAGGGGAACTTTCAGTTACACACTAGAGAAGAAAAAGAGTCAGTGAGTAGAGACTCTCGATTGGAGCATCTCTTCTCCCATTAATTTGTTTAGTGTGAGGAGTGTCTACAGGTACCCTTGAGTAAAGCAGAAAACTGACAGCAAACTGAGCCTTTCCGGTGGGGATAGGACAAAGGACAGCCCACGATTAGGCCTCCACTTGTTTATTATGCCGGAGAGCTTTGGTAAATATTGTTTCTGGCCATCTACTTGCTCATTTGCATGTGAAGTTTATTTTCAAAGGCTGTGGTTTTGCTTTGCCTCTAGTCCTTGGAACAAAGGGTAGACAAGCCCTGCCAGCTATATCAGCCTGCTTTGAGGGCTCCGCACCTTGGTCCTATGCAGAGAGAGAGAGAGAGAGACAGAGAGAGAGAGAGAGAGAGAGAGAGAGAGAGAGAGACAGAGACAGAGACAGAGAGAGACAGAGAGAGACAGAGAGAGAGAGAGACAGAGAGAGAGAGAAGACACTGACAGTCCATCAGGAAGATTGGATACTTATACTTAGTATCTCATGTCTTTAAAAATAGACTTCCTGGTGATGACAGACTTTCCTTCTCATTGGACCTCATGTGAGTCCAGATGGAGTGCTGTTCTATCTGAGAGAAACAGTTGAGGCTATCTGTCATGGTTGGAGACTTCAGGGCTGGTGACAAGATGAGGAAGGCATTCAGAGTCTCTGGATGGCCACTGAAGTACTTTCTATTCCTGCTGTCCAAAAACAGTTGAAGATCTTTGCTTTAGCAAGTAGATAAGTTTAAGGGTACTCTTGACCCCAAACCAGGAAAGGGACTACACTGGGATTTGAATGGTATGGGCTTCTTCTGTCTTTAGCTTGTCCTTGGATTTGTATCCTATCCTATATGTATAATGGTGTGATATTGTCTACACCTTGTTGATGCACTTGAGATGATCTGACCAGACACACACAATAAATACTTACACATTCTCTAGTGTGTACGTGCATGCACACACACACACACACACACACACACATACTTTTAAAAAAATCTGACTTGGAATGCCTTTAATCCTAGCACTCAGGAGGCAGAGGCAGGCAGATCTCTGTAAGTTTAAGGCCAGCCTGGTCTACAGAATGAGTTCTGGGTCAGCCAGGGCTACACAGTGAAATCCTGTCTCAGAAAACAAAAGTCAAGCAAGCAAACAAAGCCTGACTTGGGGAGCTGCTTTCAGTTCTTCCAGTGACACAAGTTCAAGCACACTATCGCAGAGACCAATTTGGGCTAAGAAGATCTAAACGAACACTGCTCTGCTGGAAGAATGTCTTTGCTCTTAAAATCTGGAGAAAGTGAATAAATGAAAAGTCATGCTTTCTAGGGACATTGCATACCTGAGTGCTCACATCGAGCAAGAAGATTTTTCTCTTGCTTCCATACAACGTCATGTGTGGCTACTGTGCAAGCCAACAGTGGAGACTACACTGTACTTTGTGTGTTTGGAAGGTTTCTCCAGTAAAGGAACACAGCCTGGGAAAACCCAAGGCTAGGAGCCAGAAGCCTGGTGCCATGAATCAACTTCAGGGAGATGAGATTCCAGAGACACAGCCCTTCAGAGAGCGTAGGGTCTGCCTCAGGGACAACTGTGAAGGAGGATGACCAGAGTTTTCTTGCTGCCTTGGTGACGGGATAACAGGATGTACTTTCTTGCCCTTTAATCACATTTGCTTAGGAGGCATCTGTGAATCCATATTCTGGAATCTCTGGCCCTGTCCATTTCGGCTGCTGTATTTCAGATGTGTCTACAGAGAAATCACCTTAGATGGAGAAAGGTACAGAACAGGTGAGCAGAGGTGTCAGGACCTAGGGCAAAGGGATCTGAACTGATCAAGGAACGGGCTACAGTGTAATAGCTGGGCAGCTGAGCCATGAACTTGAGAGAAACAAAATAAAACCGGAGACATCCCCAAACAACAGGCCAGAACCAATCACACCTTGGAATGGAAGATGCTGGCCACCTTTGACACTTCTGGTCATTTGCTTATAAATGGTTATGTTGGCACTGAATAGGCTAGCCAGGAAAACAGCCCCGAGTTGTTAACTGGCTAGGCAGAGCCATCTAATGCAAGGAAGAGCTCCTCATCCCTAAGAAATAAATACCGAGTGTTTCTTCCTTGTTCTCCCAATCTGGTCTTTAGCTCATCCTCCCTGAGGGCTCTCACCTGCAGTCCTCTCCCGGAGCTTCACGTGCCAAGGCTCTGATAGGCCTGACCCTGACAGGCTTTCTCGTGGGCTCAGGTGGACTGTGTCAGCAAGGGTGGAAAGCAAAGCTTCTGGGGTCGATTTTATAATTCCCCTTGCAATCGAAATGGAAAGAGGGCCACTTCAGCGCAGAGCGGAACAATAACAAACTAGACATCCTGGGTCACCATATGTGGGAAAAAGTTCTCCTGGGTCTTATTGTACTTGCCCAGGGAGTGAAAGAAAGAGGGGAGAGGGAGGCCCTACCAGCAATGGCAATGTGTTAGGTAGGATAAACAATGGCTAGTCACTGGCATGGAGCAGAGGCTCAGATTCCAATAGCACTCGATGGGGAGCCTTCCTTAAAAAATTACAAGAAGCTGGGCTGGAGCTGGTCCACGCTGGGAAAGGCAGAAGAAGCAAAAACAAGAGTAAATGAATGGAAATTAAGCAGCAGGAAACAGGGATTTGGCACAAAGTTGGAATTTGAAACTGTGGAGAGGTGTCAGTGATAAGGTTGTATAGAGTTTCTGGCCAAGGGAGGAGAGAGAGAGAAAGGAGAAAGAGAAGGAATGCAGATGTGTTCATTGAATAAAGTGCAGATGGGGAGGGAGGCAGGAAGAAAGGATGCAGGCAAGTCAGACTGAGCGGAGGTACATTTATGTTTCAAGCAAGGCTTTAAAATTATTTTCTCCGTATGTCTGGATGAAATTACAGGTTGGTTCAGATTGTTCCAATCTACGGGAGAGATTAAGGCGAGGTTTATTTGCTTTTACCTCTTCCTGCTTTGGGCAGCCTGGCTTATTTCTGATGGAAGGCTGAGACTGGCTCAGGACAGCAGGGACTGGCTGGGGGCAGCTGGGACCAGGTGTGCATCTTGGGCCAGGGCTCTCCGTTCAGCTTGTTTTGTTGGAAGTTATCTGGGATGTCTCTGGAGATCTCAGATCATTGTGCAGGTTCACTGACCATCAGGGAAGCTTAGGGAGGACCTGTAGCACGGGAGTCCTGTTAACCCTCTGCTTCTGTAGTGGCCACGGGAGGAAGCCTGGGTTCTTGTATGTCAATGTTAGGTTGGTCTGCTCCTAGGCACAAGGTTAACCCACTGAGATAAGCGTGCATTCCAATAGTCTTACTAGGCTTATATAACAGGAAAGGTGAACTTTACCCCCACTGCTTGGTTGTCTTTTACCTAGGGCTCCACAGACAGCAAGGATAAGAGGGTTGGAAAGAGATGGCAGAGAGATCTTAGTGGGTCTCCTGCTCAGAGACACCTGATATAGTCACTTTACCATCCGTATCACCAGTGGGACTAACAATCACCATCGGGTACATTTTAGAGGTGTTGTTTGCTGAGACAATATATATGGGAGCGCTTTGCAAATATCCTGTGTTCCCTTTCGCAAGGTACCCTCCTATCCTTATCTTCTTAGCAGGGAGCTGCAGTTTTGAAGAGGACATGGCAAGCTTTCCTCAAAAAAGAGAGAAAGCTTGCGTTTTGGAGCCCCTCCATCCCGAGTCTCACCAGCCGAGGGCATGGCATGAAGTCGGGGATCTTGCCAAGTATTTCCAAGGGATCAATATGGATATCGGCAAACACAGGGCAGCGAGTGACTTGTCTGGTTCCCTCCATTTGATGAGCAATGCTTCCTTGGGGATGAGCACAAATGTCATGTTTTCTCTATTAATGTTGTTGACATAATAGTCTAGATTACACTTAAGCCTCACTGTGTCCTCTTGGGAGAGAGAATACCATTTAAATGTTAGCATTGAAGAAGGAAAATTAGATAAGCTTGGGGAGGGGATAGCCAATGAATTATTCCCTGCCACAGCATACCACCTGCCTGGTAGAACTCCCATCCGTCCCTATCCTACCTTCGCCCGATGATCCTGGACCAGAAATACTGGTTCCCTTTCCCTCCCTGGGACTCTGGTCTGTGCATCATGACTGTTCAATATGATACTTAGGAGGAGGGGGGCATATTACTACATCGATTGGTTCGTTTCTTGCATGATTTAAATTCTTTTTCTTGTTAATTGGGTATTCACGTGTATATGTGGCGCTTGTGCATCTGAATGCAATGCCCACAAAAGTCAGAAGAGGACATCGAACTCCCTGGAGTTGGGAATCACAGGCAGTCGGGAGCTGTCTGATGAGGATGCAAGGAGCTGAACATGTGTCCCCTGCAAGAGCAGTGCATCTTCACTGCTGAGTCGTCTCTCCAGCACCCTCAGTACCTTTATACATGTCCACCAGAAAGAAAGTAACACTTGACATTGGCCAGAAGAGAGAACTTCCTTCCCACTACCGAGTAGAGTCTCACACAGCTTAGGCTGGCCTTGAATTTACTCTGTCTAGGATGATTTTGAACTTCCGATCCCCTGTTTTGATCTCCCAAGTGCTGGGACCATAGGTGTGTGTGCCCACAGCTATTTCGTGTGATGGTGAGATTCAAACCCAGGACACCATGCATGGCAGGCACGCAGTTTACCACCTGAGCTGCATCCTTAGCTCCAGAAAGAGAGCTTTAAAGGGGCTTGACTTCGATGTATGAATACAGAGAAACATCCTTCACTTGGCTTACTATTCAAGCTCTGGAAGAGTCGAAGCACTAAATCTTTCCCCTTTTCCTTCCTCATCGTTTAATTCTTCCTGTGAACCAGCAGGCTCTGCTTTCATTTTTTTTTTATGCTTCAAGACATGAGAACAGGCAGTAAACGTATCAATCAACATGGCTAGGTCTTTCATTTTTAAGCCCCTGGACCAAATGCCTAATGGGCCACAAAATGCGTGGTACTACCCTCAATACGTCTCCAGAACTTTTCTCTATCAAAGCTCACCATTCCAATGTACCCTTTTGTCACTGTGGTAGATACAATGGCCTCCCAGCCACTTTCTTGCCTCCAGGTTCCTCTGGGTCTTCAGCATTCCCTTCCTGGAGAACAAATTTGGTCTTACTCGGAGTCTCTCATAGCAGCTCTGTGCCTGTTGCTGGCAGGGTCCAGTTCTTTGGCCATTCAGGATCAGGCTCAGTTGCCAGACCTACTGCCCAGTGAGTGGCCCGGAGTGCAGGTGTCCTCCGTGAGCATCCGTAAGTGCAATGAGTGATCTTCTCTCATCCTCCTGGCTCCTTTGGCCCCAGGACACTTTGTTTGCGGCTTTCTCATGAGTTGGCTTTATGTATGTCCTCACAACAGAGATCTTGGGTCCCCAGCCAGCCGCAGTCACTGTGGGGAGCAAATGAGGCATGCAGCAAGCCCTGGGGGAGACAGTCATAGTGTAGTTAAACATTATGAGTATTAGGGTCTTCCAAAACCATACAGTGCTATGACAGCAGTAGTCAGGGGTCCTCAAACACATGGAAGGAGGGATGGGGACTGGAGCCCTGTTGACTCTCAGGGCAGGGGTTAGGGTAGTCCTGGAGGCGGGAGAGAGTGTGGTTAACTAAGAAGATGGGCCTTGAACTTGAGGGCAGTCATAGCAATAGTGGGAAAATGTTGGGGTGGGGCAGGGTGGGGTCAGGTGGGGTGACAGCCACTTAAGGCTATGGAGATACCTTTTCCTCCATGTCTCGGAGATTTTGTGAGGACCAATGTCTAAATACCTGTTTGAGCAGGAACCCTCTGACTAGCCACCTCCCTGGCTGCTAGAAGGTACTGACCACGGCAGGCTGGCCAAGGGTCTCCGTCCCCATGGAGGCCACAATCACAGTAGTAAAGGCCCAGCAGCTCTGTCTGCTCTGGGAGTCAAGGATGATGTGCCCTCCAGAACCCAGGGTTCTCAAAGACTGGTTTGGGTTCCCACACAGCCATTGTCACCCTTCCTCCACAAGAACTATTTTGAGCCTCTCCTGTCATCCTTCTCTCCCACACGTTCCCTTAATATGACTAGAAGATAGCTAGTTGGTGCTAACATATGTTCTTATAATTATGTTGCTAGCATGATAGATTATTTATTTGACTTTTTTTTTTTTTTTTTGAGTCCATGTACCAAGACTAAGGATCTTGTTTAAATGAAGAGGTACTAAGGGACCTTGACAGCAGCTTGGTTTTTTGGTTTTTGTTTTTTAAAAAAAAAAAGGGAAGGAAAAGGAAAGGCCCCAGCCTTCAAGAGGTCTCTAATCTGCAGCTGTCTGTTTGACATGCACCCTAAGGTATATCTTCGGGGAGACTGACTGAGTCTCCACGCACCCGAAGAAGTATCCCAGCTATCAGATAATGCTAAGCTACTTGTTTCTGACCAGAGAAGCGGGGTCCAAGGGCCCGGCCCTGTGGGGTGTCCTCCTGCCTTGAAGCATCACTCACCCCTGGCTAGTGCCCAGTAGGTGGATCTGGGGCAGTGAAGTACTGCAACATTTTCTCTTATCACAGATGGGAGGTCCAATGATCTGAGTGCAATGTCTCAGGGTGACATCGAATTAGTCAAAAGTCAGACCCCCACATCAGTTGTCTGGCTTTGGGGTCCCTGTCTTCCCATCTATGGAGTGAGCCTTTGTATTACCGACTTTTCTGTTGCTGTGATTAAAAATAAATAAATAAATAAAATAAACAAAACCATGACTGAAGCGACTGATAGGAAGAAGGGTTTATTTCGGTTTCTTGTTCCAGAGGGATCTAGATAGGAGTCTGTCATGACCGGGAGTGTGGCATCAAATGTCAGACAAAGGCGGCTAAAGCTGGAGCTGAAAGCTTACAGAGGAGGGGGAGGAGGAAGGGGAGGGAGAACGGAGGAGGGAGAGGGAGAGACTGAGGATGCTGCAAGACTCTGAAATCAAAGCCCACCCCAACGCATACTTCCTCAGCAAGGCCACGCTTCCCCAAACCAACCCAGTGTCAACAACTAGGAACCAATTATTCAAATACCCAAGATGATGGAGAGCGTCTCATTTTTTATTCAAACCACCACAGTGGAAGGTTCCCCCATGGAAATGCATTCCCTTAGCCCATCTAGGAGTCAAGCAGGAGGAACTTAACTCAGCCCAGTGAGTGTGGCTCTGTTCTTACCTCTAGAAAAAGCATGTTCTCACTTATCTCCTTCCATTATTCTCTCAACCAGCATTTTCTGAGCATCCATGACCCAATCATAATAGACCCAATAAAGCAGATGTAGGTGGCCTTCAAGAAGTTTGTGTGCCTCTTTAGACAGTCTGAGAAAAGTGTGCAGCTTACTTACTGCATGTACAAAAGGGAAAACGAGAGTGAGCCCAGGTTTCCAAGAGGCAGGAGTGATGTTAGGGTAAGGACTCTTCCTAACAGAGCCTGTGGGAAGAGCTCCTAGACGTTCTGCAGGGAAGAGCTGTGCAGCTCGGCCTACGCAAGAAGACAAAAGAAAGCCAGAGGGGAAGTAGCAGGGGTTGGAATGGGCAGGAAGATCTGGTGAGAGGAACGGACATTTGCTTGAGTTTTAAATAAAGCATCACATTTGCCAAGGTGAAGGGCAGATGGAAGAGAGAGAGAGAGAGAGAGAGAGAGAGAGAGAGAGAGAGAGAGAAAGAAAGAAAGAAAGAAAGAAAGGAAGAAAGAAAGTGACATGCCAGGCTATGGGATGAGGACTAACAGGATATTGTAGAGTCCTTAACGCAAAGACTGTCCGGCCTCTTTGCAAATATACCTCCACTCCCTGTGATGGGGCGCTGGTCCTAGTTTGCCTTGCATGGACCTCATTTATACCTTAGCAATCTCAATGCACTCTGTATATTTGTGTGTGCATGCACGTGAGCGTGTAGGTATGTTTCTGTGTGAGTATATGCCACACGTGTGTGGATGCCCATCGAGGCCAGAAAAGGGTGTTGGATCCTTGAACCTAGAGCTATTGGTGGTTGTGAGCAGCTCAATATTGGTGCTAGGAACTGCACTTGAGTCTTCCAAGTGTTCTCGTTAAAAATTACTCCAAGAGGAATAACCTCCGATGATTTATGTTAGTCTTGACCCTTGTCTTTTTGTACTTAGGACATCTACTTCAAGCCATGGTTTATCTTACCTTTGCTCGCCTGCCTAGAAAATGGGAGGTGGGGGGCACTTCTGGCTCTGGTTTTCTCCTAGGAATGCATGTAGCTCATTCTTTCATTGATGGAGCTTCAGAGCTGTAAACACTGGGTGATCTTTTCTCTAGTTCAGCCGGTCCATCCTTTCAGCTCCCGAGTGAATTTCCAGGTTCCCAGAGATCAAGCTGACTAAAATGATTTGAGAATACAGTTCTGTGACTTGGGAAACATTTGAGAATTGTTTGGACAGAGACGGCATAGAAATACCAGGTGGCCATTAGGAAATGAGAGAGTGGATTCCAACCAGTGCTGTGCCATTTACCCCGGCCTCCTGGGTGGCCAGGGAGGGTTCTGGAGTAGAGAATAAAGGGCTGTGTGTGGGGCTGGCTCTTTCTCTTGCAGCTGGACAGGCCTGGACTGCCGCTCACGTAATCACCTCTTACAGCCAGCAGGGAAGATTCTAGTCTCTGGCACCATCCACGCAGCACCTCTTTATGAGTACTAAATTTGTAAAAATTATAAATGAAAATGAGGTTGTGTGTTATTTCAGCATGTGTTCTATTTAATGAAATAAGATGGTGATATCAAATTACTGGCTAATTTAATTGCCTGGAAAAATTAATTTCTAAAAATGCCAAATCAGAAAGAATAGGGAAACAGCATCTATTTTTGATTTTCATTTGGGATGAAAGCTATACAGAGATTTTTTTTTTGTTTTAATCTTTCTTTAAAAACCCATGAACAATCACCCTGTCTTGGGATGGAGAATCGATTTAGTCAACAAAAAGAAAAAAATTTTTAAATAAAATTGTGGTTTCAATATGAATTATACACGGCTCATCAGTGCTGGTTTTTTGTTGTTGTTGTTGTTGTTTGGTTTTTGTTTTTGTTTTGTTTTTTTTTCAATCAGTTTGTGCTAAAATTGTGGCAGTTTAACCCCATTTGTAACCAGATTTACCAGCTTGTGAATTATGTATTTCTGATACTATTTGGAGCACCAAGTTATTAAGACTGCCTGGAGGTTGCCCGAATCCTAGGACTCGGGGTGCATACCTGGAGCACACAATGGACAGTTGTGGTGACATCTTTGAACGGAGGACGGTGGTTGGACAGACTTTAACCCGTACTTCCCTGGTGAGCGTCTGGCTTTTTTATGGCTGCAGCAAATCTTTCTCACGTGCCCCAATCAGTACTCGGATACAGCTACGGACAGTAAGACACGCAGTGACCAACTGTGGCTAATTAGCTGCTCTGGAAGCCTGAATCTTTCTAGCACAGTGGTTCTCAACCTTCCTAATGTACCCCTTTAATACAGCTCCATATGTTGTGATGACCTCCAACCATAGAATTATTTTTGTTGCTACAGCCTAACTATAATTTTGCTACTGTTATGAATTATAAGTGTAGATATCTGATATGTAGGAGATCTGATATTGCAACCCTTGAGGGGGTCATGACCCACAGGTTGAGAACCACTCTTTTACAGCATGGTAGCAGATAGACTGATACTGTGTGCTTTGTTCACATGGCCTCTGTACAATACTAACGCCGTAGCTCAGGCTGGCCATAGACTCCCTGTGGAGCCAAGGATAACCTTAAAATTCGGATGCTCCTGTCTCCATCTCTCAAGCTCTGGGATTACAGGCATGCACCACAATGCCTGGTTTATGGGGTACGGGAGATCAGACTGAGGTCCCTGTACATGGTAAGCAAAACTCTACCCACAGAGCCACCTCCCCAGCCATCTTTCTGTTTAATAAATGTCCTCACATACACAATATGGTGGGTACCATTGATGTAGCATTTTACTGAACTATGAGATATAGAAGCCCACCTGAGGGGTTTAGAGAAGTCTTTGCTAAAGTCATAGAACCAGCGAGCACTCTGTAACCCATCAGTCAGTAAGGAAAGAAGAAAACAGCCAGCTCAGTGGATGCTGCAAACTTCAGGTGACCTTCAAATGATGCTTATTAGCTAGGCTAGTAAGTAAGGGTGAGCCAGTCTTCTTTAAGTAAAACCGTACATCGGTTTAGCCTGTCTCCATTGTGATGTGCTCTGCTGTGCTGTTTAAAAAGGTGACAAAATTAATGTTTCTAGAAATAATGATTTAGCCCTTAACTGATTTAAGACATTTCACCAGAAATGTCATCCTGTGTGGTACTGATGAATGCCCCCAGGCCAGCTCTAGGCAGATCTGTGAAGTAGGCCGAGATTATTTTCCACGTCCTTG
This sequence comes from Mus pahari, assembly GCF_900095145.1. NCBI lineage: Eukaryota > Metazoa > Chordata > Mammalia > Rodentia > Muridae > Mus > Mus pahari. Next base: position 58,274,211 of record NC_034597.1, read on the forward strand.
CCTGCTTCTTACTGCAGTCACTTTCTGCCAACACCATCCTCTCCCTCAGTCCCGTGACCCCTCCTCCATTGCCGACAGTGCCCTTCTAATGCCCTTGGCTTTTTCTCTTACAATGAATGAATGACCAGATGATCTGAAAACCTCCCCATCCTGAGGTATTAGTGACTCCCTGCATTGCCTTTCTTGGGGGGGGGGTATTTGTATTTTAAAAGGGACTCATAAAGAGTCCTCGTGGACACCCAGGGTGTTTCTCCCATTCCCTTGGTTGTCACAATTAGTGGCTGATCTTTGGGCAATTTGATTTTTACTGAAATCAAAAGAGGATCCCTTTTAAAGTATGTGTGTGTGTGTGTGTGTGTGTGTGTGCACGCGCGCACGCGTGTGTGTGAGTGAGTGAAGTCCAATGACTCCTGACATGGTTTCTAAGGGAACTTTCAGTAGCAGCTCTGAGGGATCCAATGGAGAGGTAAGCATAGCATAGTCACTGCACAGCATGCGGAGCCTCAGCACCTGGCCAGAACCACAGGGCCAGCCACCTTTGGACAGCTCCTCTCCTGCTTCCTGAGGGATGGTGAGGACCAAGGGACTTGATGTGCAGACAGTGATCAAATAGCATGGGAAGAGTCCTCAGCAAATGGCATCAGTGATGGTGCCCGTGGAGATAGTTCTAACGATGACTGCATTTGTACAAGACCTGTCATCATCTCCAGCCCTTGCTTTGGGTGTGTTTTGGGGGTCTCTGGGTGACTCGTAGGACATCTGCCACCATAGCTGGAGCTGGAGCTGAAGCATTTTACTGGCCTCCTTTTTCGCAGACAGAAAGAGGCTGAGCAGTCGGCGCCACTGCCACATCCGACTGAGGTGCTCCCAGGGTTCCAAAACCCTGGGGTTCTGAGAGATGTATTCATCTTTCAGTTAAGGCTCCATTTATTTCCCCTGTGTTCAGGGGCTCAAGGAGGGAACCACTATTTCCTTTATTTTATGAGTCGTGGCTGTTCTGTCATTTTGGGAAGGGCCTCGGGCCCCTCAACAGCGTTATCCCTGTCCAATTATCTCGAGTGAAGGCGCACAGCAAAGAGTATTTCCTTTCTAATGTAGTTATAAATGTCGCGTCAGTGGGAGATTCGGGAATGCGATCAGGAATTCCATTTCCTAGTCAAACAGGGTGTAATTACAGGGGGACTCTGGGCTCATCCCTCATAAGATATCGTGACTGGGGAGGGAGAAGCAAGACATGTGGGCGCCTCCTTTGGATCAGGGAAAGGACTGTAGTCTTGGAAGTCTCTCTCTATTTGACTTCGCTTGTTCAGTTATAGAACTAGTTTGTACCCCCAGGGTGACAAAACCTGTTCTCTAGAGTTGTAGCAATGGATGGGGCGGGGTGGGAGTGAGGCTTTCATTCATCCATACAACACTCACATTGGGGGTGCAGGAGGCAGGGGGAGATGTAAATGTTGTCATTTTGACTCCCCCCAGCAGAGATATGGAGAAAACTTGTTACTAGAGTTTTGGTTTCTGCTGAGACCCCCATGTCTAATCTGGAGAAGGATTGTGGAAAGGCTCTACAAATGAAGGGTGCTCAGATGGCTAGGCCCTCTGGTAGAATATTCTGGTTCCAAATGTAGCTGCTTCCCGTGTCTTCTGTGTAATGGACTCCACTCTGAGTTGTGTGTCACAGTTGCCTGCTCCCGTACAGAGGAGGAATTCCAGAATGACAGATCATCAGGGTCTATATCCGAGGTCTGATTCAAATTCACAGGAAGGGAAGACATCTTCAACTCTCCTCAGGATAAGGTAGAAACCCAGATTGAGGAATACCCAGAGTGGATGAGGATTGGCAGAGGGTTGCCTGGTATGGCAGAGGCAGGAGGATGGTGTGACACACTGCAAAACTTACAGGGTCGACACAGGCATGGGAGAGAGGTGCTGCAGCCGGGAGAGAAAGGGGCCAGGTCATCAAGGACTCATGGGTACACTAAAGTACTAAGGAGTCCATTCTCAGGTCTAAGATACCGTTGGATACCTTATTAAAAACATTTTGGTAGGAATGGGACGTTATCAAATTTGACTTTGAGCAGGCCTGGAGTGTGGGGTTTGGTGAGTTATGGGGGAATCACTAGGGGACCGTGAGCTGTAACCAGACCAAAAGATCTAGAGGTCTGAATCAGGCAGCAGTTGTTACTAGAGAGTGGAGGAACGAGCTGGAAGGGTACTTTGAGATAGAAGTGCAAGAGTTTGATTGGATTTGAAAATGAGACTGAGAAGGAATTTGAGTTATAAGTGTAGGATTAGGGCCTAGGTGGCTGGAGAGTATGTTAGTCTACGTTTTGCTGCTATAACAAAATGCAGGCAGCTAAGCATCTTTAGAGTGGAAAGAGGTTTCTGAGTCTGATTCAAATGTAAGGCCTGCACCATGAAATGACTTTCTTGCTAGCACCAGCGCAAGGGTTTGTAGAGTATCACAAGGTGAGCAATAGTGGCCTCTCTCTCTTCCTTCTCTGCTGCCTCCTCCTTCTTCTAATATTTACTCATTTTTATTTTATGTGTGTGTTTGCCTGCATGTGTATATGTGCACTGTATGCATGCCTGATACCCATGAAGGTCAGAAGAAGGTGTTAGATTTCCCGGAAGTGGAGTTATAGATGGTTGTGAGTTTCCATGGGGTGCTGAAAACCAAATCCAAGTCCATTGCAAGAGCATCCCGTGCTCTGAACCCCTGAGCCATCTCTCCAGGCCTTCTTCCCTTCCTCTTACACAGCCACTGGTATTCAATGATGGGGGGTCGATCTTGAGGGTCTTATCTAACCCTAACTTTCCACACACTAAATTTCTTGTGTTAGTACCACAGTACTGATTCAGTTTCAACATATGAACCCTTTAGGGACTCAATAGAGTTCTATTTAAACCACAGCAAGGGGCCAATGCCACATAGTAGGGTCATTGAGAGGCAGGATCTGGCCTGGTTAATGGCAATGCTGTGATTCAGGTTGAGGAAGCTGTAGAAATCAAGGAGAGGAAATCTTTTCTCAAGGCAGCAGTTCCCCCTCAGCCACATTCCAGATGACTGGCTTTGGTATGTTTCCATTGCTTTGTTTAGTATCTTCTTCTCTTGCAGCAGGTTTGCCTGGATAAGATGTGATTGAGCAGGCCAGGCACAGGTCTCACATTAAAGCCAGCTCCTGTTCCCAGGAGTTTACACAGTAGGCCCTTTCATATACATGCTCCTGACTCTACTCCTAGTTATAACTCATGCTCCGTGTCCCATTGCCAAGGGGTGTTGTTACTATACCCTCCCAGATGAAACGAGACAGCCAAGCTTGGGGGTTTGGTCTAGTAGAAGCAGGTGGATCTTGTCTTTTGTTGTTCATTTTTGTGAGACGGTGCCTTGTTATATAGCCCAACTTGGCCTCTGGATCCTCCTGCTTCAGCCTCCCAAGTGCTGGGATTATGGGTTCCCATGCATGGACTTAGATGATCCTGGAGGCCAAATCACTCTGTGTGTGTATGTGTGTGTGTGTGTGTGTGTGTGTGTGTGTTGCATGTGTGTATGTGTGTATTTGCAAGAAGGGACCAGGAAACCACCTCAGTTGTTGTTCCTAAGATACTATCTCTTTTCTGGGGCGTTAGGGAATGGAGATACGGTGAGGCAGGTGCCTTTACCAAATGAGTCATCTCCTGAGCCCCTGGGGCCCTCTTCCATAATAAATATGGCGTTCTGAAAACGGCATTTCCCATCATGCTAGACAGTAGGAGTGATGGTTTGGGCCCATGAGGACTTGATCTGCCAGCTTGGACAGTCCTTCAAGCTGCATCTTGTTGAGACTTTTTTTTTTTTTTCTGATACCACAAGGCAGCGTAATATATTACTTACTGGTAAAGGCTGTCCGACCTTCAATGAAAGGAAGACACTTGAGTGGCTTGGGGAGTCCCAGGTCCTTGGTAGTATTGGGAGTATGAGCACACACACACACACACACACACACACCCCACACACACACCCCACACACATACGGACTCAACAGAGTTGGAATCAGAGTGATTCTCCCCCCCCCCAGCATGTATTTAACTCCCCATAATTCTAGTTGTGAACCCAAACTTAGTGGTCCTCCATAGACTGCATCCACACAACAAAAGCCCCACAGACCCTCACTGTGCCCTCAACAGAAACTTGCTCAAGTTACGAGAGGTACGGAGGCGAGGAGGAAACACTTGATTCTGTGTGATGGACTCCCTTTCCATGTGTTGATAGTTTGGCCAAGAGGGTGAATGTAGAGGGTCTCTTTCTTGCTTTCTAGCTACTGGCACCAGAGGCTTCGCTCAGGTGAAGACCCAGAGGAGAAAATCCACAGAAATGTAGAAGAGATGGGAGCCATTGCCAGGTTATGGAGTCTTGCCATTTTCAGAGAAACCCATAGAATTGTAGAGGGGAAAAAAAAATGTCAGAAATTCCCTGGTCTGTGCTCAATATGGACTGGGGGATCTGTCATCTAATAGGAACTTGTGTGAAACCGGATAGATGCAGGGTTCGGCAAAGGAATGCTGACAAACTAGGCCTATGTCAAAGGACAGTCACTAGAATCTTGCAGGCTCCAAAACCAGCTGAGGGAAACATAGTCCGGTCCATAAGGCCTTGATAAGCTAGACAAGAGCCTAGGGTGCGGGCCACATAGCAATTGCCATTGTAAAGAAATAGTAAATCTGTCTTTGCCCTGTGGGTCCTTCTTTTCTTTTCTTTTTCTTTTTTTTTTTTTTTGTTTCTAGTTTTCTTTTGTGTTGTTTTCCCCCTTAAGACAGTGTTTCACTATATAGACCAGGCTAGCCTATAACTTCACCCTATAGACCAGGCTAGCTTTAAACTTACAAAGGTCCACTCACCTCTGCTTCCATAGTGTGCTGAGATTCCAGGTGAGTGAGTGCCTAACATAGTGTTTTCTTTTTGAGAACCTAGAATCCCGTGGGGTCCGTCGGTGTTTTGAGTGCAGGCCTGAGAACCTGTGTCTTCTGCCAGGTCAGAAAATCAGGGGGTGCTCAGTGGGGTGGACCACTGTATTGAATGGCCGAGTAGTTTGTGGAAAGCTGACTAGATGGGGAATCCTGTGCTGCACAGTGGGGAATCCAAACTGTGCTCTTTGACCTCTGCTTGCCAGCACTTTATAGTCTTATCAGGGGAAAGAAGATGGGAATGCCTGACAGTAAATCAGCCACATTGCACCAGGGAGTCTAAAGGGCCCTCAAGGTGTGGACAGAAGATGCCCTGGAGTTTGAAGGTGGGAATGACCACTTGCTGAGGGCTGGGGCCCAGTGTTGCCCATTAACTTCATGCTTTGAGTTTACCTCCCATGCCTGGTCATCTCGTCTCTTGTCTCTGCAGTAGCTTACAGCTAGGACTCTGCTTCCTGCTTTTTTATTCCTCTCTAGAGTCCCCAGTATGAGCCGAGCTAGTGGCATGCTTAGCACATCTGAAGTGGGAAGCTATGAAAGGATGGATCTTTAAAGTGGAGATTCCCTCCTTTTCGAGCACAGAAGAGTGTGAAAAGCAGCTCGGTGGGGAGGTGCAGAGCAGCCACTGGGGGGGGGTGTACAACTTCCATAGCCACTTTGAACTGCAGCTTCCCGGAACTGCTCACTAAATTACCAGGGCAGGAGACATGTGTGTGCAGTCTCCGATTTAGGCTTAAGGAGGCACAGAAGCCCCTCCCACTCCATCTCTAGAGCTACTTTGCCATATATGTAGCTTTGAAGTAGCCGGAGGAGAGGGCTGGGTGGGGACTCTGCCCCCTACAGCGACCTTAGGTGGCAGTTAATCCCTGTGGAGTCTCTCTAAAAAGGGGACAGGCCCCATGGGGACCTTGTGTCCATTTGCTAATGACTGTAAAAAGCTGCCCCAAACCCCCAAGCACCAGAGGAGTACACTCTCAGTGAAGGGAATGAGAAAGAACTCAGCTCTATGAGGACACAAGATCTCGAGGCTTTGGAGGGACAATTCTCAGCTTCTCTCAGTGGGACAAGTTCAGTGGGACTGGGATTCAGGCCATTTAAGGACCTAGGGACTTCTAGGTGACAGAACTAAACCCTGGAAGAAGAAGGATCATTCTGGTTAGGGGTGCAAGGCATTTGAGGATATGAGAGAATTATTGGGGGATAAGCTGCTGTGATATATATATATATATATATATATATATATATATATATATATATATATATACTGTGATATATATTATACATATATTTTACATATAAGACACTAGGACAGTAAATGTCTGGGAGAGTCCTCCATGACTCTGGGACTAAAGTATGTACACACAAACACACAGAAAGATGGGCTTTGTGCAGTGCCACATTCCCTCAAATATGTTGTACCCTAGCTAGGCTGAGAAGTGATTGTACTCCCTGTCCCCATACCTGAAGGTCATCATGGGCCATGCATAAATTGTCTTAGTAGTCAGCATTCCAAACTAGAAAAGCTTTTAGTTGCTAGTTGTGAATGTGTCCAAAAGATCTGCTATAGAGATAAATGCAAAACATCTTTAAAGGGGGCTTAAGGAGATGGCTCACCAGTAAAGTGCTTACAGGCAAGCATGAAGACCTGAGTTCAATCCCCACAACCCATGTTAAAACTCAGGCATGGTGGTACACACTGCTAACCCCAGTGCTGGGGAGACAGGGACAGAGGCAGGCAGATCTCTGAGCCTCCTAGTTCAGCGAGCTCAGCCTACCTAGTGAGTTCCAGGCCATTGAGAGCCCCCGTCTCAAAACAAAACAAAACAAAACAAAACAAAACCATGGTAGACAGTCTGAAGAACACATGCACACGTGGCACGCACACACACACACACGCTCACACACACACACACTCACACTCACACACACACGCTCACACACACACATGCACACATGTTCACACACAAACGCTCACACACATGCACACACGTTCACATACATGCTCACACACACACTCACACGCTCACACACATGCTCACACACACGCACACATGCGCGCGCACACACATACACACACACACACACACACACACACACACACACACACACACACACACACACAGGGTAGTGTTTAACAACACAGTGGGGCTTCTGTCCAGTTCTCTTTGGAAGCATTTCTCTTCTCAGCTTCATTTCCTCCCCAGATGGAGGGCTGACAGCGGGCCAAGCATTGTACCGAAGGCAATTACATCGTGCACTCAGAAAGTTTATGTCTAACTGGTCTCCTCCCTTTAACAAACACCAAACCAACCAGAGGGGGTTTCTTTAGAGCACAGGTTGCTGGAGGGATTTGTAAATGTCTGTGTTCGAACTAGAAGGCATGCTCTGAGCCCTGTCAAGCGACCCCATATGGGTGGGTAGTTTCTCACATGTGTTTCTTACGCACTGTGGGCAAGAACATGTGTATTTCTCTCTCCAATATGTATGCCCTCTGCTGCACTGTGAATCCTGATGCGGTGGGAATGGGCTCTTCCTCTCTCCCAGACTCCAGTACAGTGGCAATTGGTGACCCACAGAGTGTGTGCTGAGCAAACAAGAGGTTCTAGCATTTGGGACCACTTTGGGACAGTGCAGATTTGCTTTGGACACTTACATTTTAAAACAAAGGTTACAGGTGTTACCAACAATGTTTTTCTGGAATTAAGGTTCTCGTAAAGCTAGAAGAAAGAGTATTAGCCAGAAGGGGATCACACACTCTGACATGTTGGCAACCAAGGACGACTGCTGGATCCTTCTGACCATACTGAACCCCTTTGGTGTTCTTCCACGCATTGGAACACAGAGCAGGGAGTCCAGCAATGGTGGAAACATGGCTTCCGTTACACTTGCCCCACCCAGGAGTCTTCCTTGATTGCTCTGTCCTGTTTCCCCAAACACGTCAGATAAGAAAGGGAAACAAAGTTTAGGGCATCATCTCTGCTTTGGGAGATACCAAGTGGTCATCCTGTTCAGTAGCAGTGGCCCTACAGGGTAGCAGAAGGCCCTGGGACTGTAGAAGGCTGTCATCCACTCCTGCCACTCACTGCTGTCTACCCTTCACGCCCATGAGGTTTGGCATCACACCCCACTAGCTCACTCACAAAATAATATGTGGAGAATACATTCTAGGCGTACAGTGCCATACATATTGATATAAAGTATCCTTATAATTGTTATGAGAGCTTGCCGGAGTGAAATAGATCTTTTTAAGATGAAGTTGTTTGGCACATGGGGAAAATAAGCGGTGCCGTCAGCCCTGCACAGAGCTAGAGAGTATTTACTGGTCCGCTGTGGGTGGGGGGAGGGTGGAGACAGCAGGGGTTGGGGGTCTCTTTCCCTGTACACATACTCCCACATGCCTTCCCTCGTGGCACACACGGAGAAGGTAATGAATGAAATCATTCTTGCCATCACCTGGTTTAAATCATGACTTGCCCAGTGAAATGGGAGAGTTGCCTATTTTAAGGTCTTGGAGAATTCGGGCAGAAATCAAGCTTTTCATTTCAGATGGGCCACGAAAAGGACCTCTCCCTGCCGTGGTTTCCTTTTTCATAATACTAAAAATTAAAGATGGAAGGAAATGATGGCAGAGAATATCTTTCACCTCTGGGATTCAGTCTCTACAGAGCCATACTGCCCAGTGCTAGAGTAATGGGGAAAGGGGTCCGACCTACCGGGAATGAGTGTTCACAGACCCTTGGAAGACTGGTGCCTACCGAGCAGAGCAGAACAGAGCCTCCCCAAAGGCCCAGCCCTGACTTTATGTCTTCTGTTCCTATGTCAGAAAACTATGCAATTTGGAAGGTCCATGTGAGACTCAACATGAGGATGGGAAACCTGTATTGTAGACTATTCTTCAGTTTTGAGTCACTGCTCATTCTGGCTCCACCACCAGCATCGGGGAGCATGGGGGTCCCCAGCTATTCTTCCCCATGAGACCCTGCTCAGTTCTATTTGTTTTCATTTAAAATTTTATTTTTTGTTATTGTTGTGTGTATATGATGTGTGTGTATATATATGTGTGTATGTGTGTGTATGTGTATGAGCGTAGGCTCTCATGCTGCACAGCACATGTGAAGAGGTCAGAGCTGCTAGAGTCTGTTTTGTTTCACTGTGGATCAACTCAGGTCATCAGGCTTGGGTGGCAAGTGCTTCTATCCACAGAGTCACCTCTATGCATCTCTATGGCTATTTTTTTTCTTTTTCGTTGGATACAGGTTTTCATCTAGCTCAGACTAGTCTTTAAACTGCTATGTAGCTGAGGCTGGCTTTGAATTCCTGACCTCCTTCCTCTACCTCCCAAATGCTGGCATTATCAAGACACGTTGCTGGGCCTGGTTTTTTTGTTTTTTTTTTTTTGTTTTTTTTTTGGTTTTTCGAGACAGGGTTTCTCTGTCCTGGAACTCACTTTATAGACCAGGCTGGCATCGAACTCAGAAATCCACCTGACTCTGCCTCCCAAGTGCTGGGATTAGAGGCGTGTGCCACCACGCCCGGCTGCTGGGCCTGGTTTTATCATGCTGTTTTCTCGTGGTGATATTCCTGAGTACTTTTATGATATACTCTACTGGCAAGATTTGACTCTTCTAATCATCATTTACAACACAAGCATCTATTAATGCTGATGAACATACACATAGATACACATGCTTATGTATAAACATATGTAATTATAAATATATCAAGATGTAATATGTTTATATGTACTCATCACATGTGGCTTGTCATATACTCATCGTACACGGCTTGTGAGTATCTAAGAGTTTCATCATCATCTAGTCACATCTATGTAGGCCCACAGAAGTTCTTTCCAGCACCCTTGGAGATGGTTAGCCACTGCAATGAGGATCTCACCCACAGAGGCAGCTGGCTTTGACTTTGGCTGTGATAGTATTGCAAGTCTTCCTCCTGTTGAGCCAGACCTGGTTGTATGGGTGATTACAGCCATGCGTCCCTGTTTCTGCCTTCTGGAGCACAGATCATCTAAGGCTAGTGGTATGTGCTCTATCTCCCCGCCGCCCCCACTCACCTAACTCCTTCTCTCTGCTCCACAGATAAGGACACAGTAAACGTCAAGTTGCCAGTCCTTGGGTCCATTGGTAGTGGGACATATCACAGCATAATTGGGACTGCCTGCCCTGAGGTTTCTAGGACCTCCCTGAACCACATGCAAGTAGGCTACCTGCTTAAAGATGAAGGTCTCATTTCTTCTTACCAACAACACGCCCCATCGTATCGCTTTAGAGTCCTTTGCTTGTTAAGTGTTTTCATTATGTGATTAGTAAAAGGTCTTTCTGAACAATCCAGACCAGCTCATGAGAATGGATCCAGGCCACCCACACATGAAAGTGTGTCCCCACCCAGGTTCACCTTGCCTCTCAGACACATGTAACTAAACTGACATGTCAGGAAACTCTTGGCTAAGCAGTCTTGTGTTAGTATTTTCACACCAAAGAAAACCATTCCAAGAAAATAGATAATACATAGATACCAATGAATTTTAAAATAATGCTCTCAACCTGGACAATCCCCAGTGACGTCAAAGAAAATCATTAGAAGAACAAAAAGAAGGGCAGAAAAAGTGGGGGTGGGGATTTGAGCTTTGTTGGTCAGAATATGAACTGCTACCCTTGCCTCTGAGTTTTGTTAAGTTTTGCATTTTGTCTTAATAGTGAGGTCACCCTGCAGAAAAATGCACGATAGCTGTGTCTTTGTGGAGCAGAAGGGAAAAAAATGAGACTGAAAAGTGCAAACACTATGTCCCTAACTGGGAGTCCTTGCAGGGGCAGGGCAGGGGGTGAGGGCTTCTGAGAGACTCAGCAGTGAGCAGATGAAAAGGGACAGTCTCCAGTGTCTTAGAGACAGCTGATCATGTGCAAGGTTCCATAGCACGATAAAAGGAGCTGTGGTGATCCTTTAAGACTCCTTGTCTTCCCAGGACCAGCCATATTTTACAAGTAAGGCCGTGAAGGCTCAGAAAGCTCTAGCGATGTGTCTACCACCCTGTGACTAACACGACAGAGCCGAGATTAGAACCTTGGTCTTGGGGTCTTAGCCTGCGACGGTCCTCACTGACCCCTAACTGAGCAGAGTAGATGACTCCATCTTTTGGTTGGGAAGATGATCCTTCCCGTCCTTCTGCCAGAACAGGCGTACGACTTTCCCTCAGCCACAAATCAGATTTTATCATCGGCCCCACCAATGACCAGCCGCAGCTCCAAGTCACCAACTGTTAAAGATGTAGTGTTTCTCATATTTCGATTTAGTACTTAGGAGAATGGATACTTATCATCTGTATTTGCTGTCAGTGAAGGATGAATTTTAACAACTGTATAAGTAGAGCCAAAAAAAAAAAAAAAAAAAAAGCCACAAGGAAGGAGAAGAGAAAACTAGGCTTTTTATTTTTTTCAAAGTAAAGGAGAAAAAAAAAAAAACAACAACACAAGCACAAAGGAACACCCTGGCTAAGAGTGGGAGGGGACAAGCGGTGGGAGCTAATACCTCAAGATGCATTGAAACATTTTAGGGAATTAGGGAATTCTGATCTCTTGAAAAAAAAAAAGAAAATTAATATTAAAGACAAGCTGTGAGTTTCCATCTGGCCTTGCCGCTTTCGACTAACGCTTCCATGACGGAATTCATCTGTCCATCAACTGTCAAAAATTCTCCTGTCAGTAAATCCCACGATACCCCGGCAAGCCCACCCCGCTCAAAATATTCCTTGCCACAAACTATTCCGAATTCTGAATCCTTTTTTTCTCAGATCTCCCCACTATAAGACGTAAGTTGTGGCTTCCCACCACCTCAGCTCTATTTTCTCTTCCTTTCCTCTCTCCCCTGCAACCCATCCTCTAGTGTTGGGGTACAAGGGAAGCTGTGCGGTAAATTTGGGGATCCCCCGGTCGCTGGGAGTCTACATTCCCACCAAGATTCGTCCAAGCTCTTCTGCTGGCATCTGACAACAGACAGCCCACATCTGTTTTAAAACATGGAGTACTTACGAAGTGTGAACTCCCTACTGTTTAATGTAACTACGTGACTATTTAATGTACACAGTGGTAGAGGCACTCGGAATGCCAAACTGTTGTGACATGCCTGAAGGACATATATAAACACAATATACTGTGGTTTATTGTCACAAAGAGCATCGATGCCACCAATAGGAAGATCTGACTGCTCACCATTGGAGGCAAATGAGGAAAGAAAAATGTCTGAGGTGCTTTCTCTGGACCTGTCTCACCCGCCAACCCATCCCCTAATTCATACAGGATGGATGACTCGACTTGTAACACTTCCAGAACGGGCTTTCAAAAACGTTCTGTTTCAATTGCTTAAATTCCAGGTTTTTGCAAAGAGTTGTCCTTTAAATTAATCTGAGTGTGTGATGCAGTGGACACAGGAGGATGGATGCAGAGCTACTAAAGGCTTGGCTTCTCGTAGAAACTTGGTTCACTTTTGTGGGACTGAATGAAGATTTTTCAGATGGTAGAAACCTCAGATAACATTTTGGTGCTGTTTGTGGCTGACTTGGGGACATTAGTTTTCTGTGCATTATTATCGACAGAGAAACATCTACAACCTTTGCCTGTGTTAATACCTAAATAAAAGGGAAGGTTTTAAAGCTTTGCAAATTTTTTTTTCATACATTTCTCCCAAAGGTGAATTCTTATACCTTCTGACATCTCATTAATCGATTGACCAGAATCTGTTATTTTTACATTTCGTTGCTACAATTCTAATTAACCTTTGCTAGTTAAATACTTATCCCACCCCCACCCCCACCCCACCAAATTATAGCCCCTTTCCTCTAATGCAAAAATTTCAGGAAAACCTTTTTCTTGTTACTAGCCCTTAATTAGGCATTAAGTGGGCAGGTATGGGTGGGTTCTTTGTGGTATCTACTGCTCCTCGTTAAGGGTTTTTGAAATGTTAGGATAAAATCTTAAGGTGCAAAACACATAGGAAGTGTGTGCTGTACCAAAGCTTCGGAGATAGAGCAGGCTCTCCTTAGACATACAGTTCACACGCTTTTAAAATTCTAGGCCGACATTTCTCAGAAAATAAATTCATTCATGGTAAGCAATATGAAATGTTTCTCCAAAGAACAGCAACAAAACACACCCCATGAGAATCGCTGGAGGCTGAGAAAGAGAAGGACCCACTTTAAAGATAAACCTTAAACTGATATTGCTGTGGATTTTGGAGCATTCAGCCTCACTCGTTATTTCTAGATGCAGGAAGACCCTGTTATTCAGCTTGCTTATCCCAAGCCCTGCCTATGTAATTTGGGGTTCCTCTAGACTTTTAGATTACTGTGTCCTGTGGTTTGAAAAATTTTCTCTAATAACTTAGCTGTTAATTAGTTAATCTGAGCGAGTCTTTTAGGGGGAAAAAAAAGTGGCAAATGTTCTCTTCCTGCTGTATAAGTGCAGGCTGTGTCCTGTCCAAGGGCTAAGGACTTTCTTTTAAAGCTTATTTTAAAATGACAGTTTGAAGAGCCCAAGGCCAGAAAAACTCAGCCACACGACCCTAAGAGGGCAGGAAACCACTTTTCTGCAGATCTGGGGAAATGGAAAGTTTGGGACTGAGGTCTTGTAGAAACAGATTGGCATTAAAAAAAAATGTAGTGAATGTGCTGGTCTGGCCCGGGCGCAGTTTCATAGCATATTCTCTGGTTTTCACAAGACGTGGCTCACCCTCCCCCCCCCCCCCCCCCCCTCTTCACCCCCCCAGCATTCCCATTCTGTGTAACACCTCACACTGCTCCTAACAGGGAGAAGTTTCTGGTTACAGGGCTGCAGTGGCCGGCTAATATTGCCACAGTGGCCGTCTAACATTACCAGCTTTCCGCAGCCTCTGAATGGAACTTGAACAAGGCTTTTTGTTTTAATCTCCTTTCTCCCCCGCTGGTTGCAACTTTGGGAGGGGACACCAAGGTTCGCTGCCACACAAACAGGGTTAGTGCCTCTTTAAGGAATATTTAAATTGCATTTCCTACTGTCAGTTAAGTCTCATCAATCATGTTTTTAATTAAAAAGAAGGACATCTACATCCCACTTTCCACTCAAAGTGCATAATGAAATTGTAGATTGGGGCTGGGCTGGAGAATCTCAGCTCTGCTTTGTGCATTCAGTGGGGAAGCAGGGAGGTCAGAAACAGTGGCGCATACGCAAGTGGCAAACAAATAACACTCCTGATAGGGCCGGGTGACATGTGTCAACCCTTGTCATCGAGAAACAAGAAAGGCAATGTGCCCAGACAAAGGGTAGGGTGGAATCTGTACACACTGGCAGAACCTGACCCACGCGCGAGGGCTTTGTGTAGCAGACGCGGTCTCTCATTGTTCTGTGACTGCCTCCCCAGTACCCCTGACAACAGCCATCGCCGCTGGCATTCCACCCTGACATCTGTTCAGCTTTATTGATGCGGCCCTGGAGGAATTCCCAGTGTAAACAGGGAATTCTCTAAGGGAGTCCCGTGTTGTAAAAGGATGAGCTGCATAACGCAGAGATTTAACCACTATTTAAAGGTGTGACACATGATTGAAAGTGACTTGATTTTTCCCCCCTTTCCAATCCCACCTCCCTCTCCACCCTTAACTGTATTTGGCACAAACTAGCTTCAGCGACACCCCACCTCCCTCCGCTCCTTGCTTTGTTTTCCTGATGTATAACTGTTAGGAGAAATGAAGGATGGGGGTTGCTGGGTACCACCATCCAAAACAGCCATTAAAAAAAAAAATTCTGGGTTACAGTCAATTGCATCTAGTTGTTTTGCTGGGATCCTGCCTGCTGCCCACCCACACTCCTGGCAAGAAACAGCTTGAAAGTCACTTGGTCCTGTGGCGGAGGCCAGTGGGGTGGGCTTTGTCCTCCCACTAAGCAGCAAGTGTGGCAGTTTACAGCCCCAGAGTGAAACCTGGCTGGACAAATTCTGGCCACGCTTTGCTTCAGAGACTTAACTATGGAATTTTGGCAATGGAACCATAGGAATATATATATATATATATATATATATATATATATATATATATATATATATATATCTGATGGGACGTGCAAGGCATCCGTCATTGCTCTAGCAAACACATGTTTGCTCCAAGGCCAGTTCTAAAAGGTTGCAGCTTAGATCAACTTTTTGGCAGACATTCAAGTACAGGGAGTGTCGCACAAGCTCTGGCCACTAACATTTTGTTGCTTCAGTTAAATGTGCAGCAAAGGGCCCTGTGCACCGTGACCGCATGGAGTGAGCGTTGAACTTGACTTGGACTGTGGGGGTAGAACCTATTTTGCCAGGCTGTGGGTCGTAGTTCCAGACCCTGCTGATAGATGGCAAAATTGAAAAGCTACAGTGATTTCCTCTTGGGCTGAATCAGAATAAATGAGGTTCTGGGTTATCATAATCAAGGCAAAAAAAAAAAAAAGGCAACATTATCAGAGTATGAAGTCCAAAGACACAGAAGAAAAGTCTCTCTAGGGAAGTGTTTTCAAAGAACAGAAACTTAAAAGAAGGTTGATGTGTGTGTGTGTGTGTGTGTGTATGTGTAAGAGGTTATCTGTGTCTAAGTGGGTAGTGTATGGGTGTTTCTGTGTATATGATATTGATTATGTGTGTCTAAGTGTGGTGTGTGTATAAACCCTAATTTGTAGACTGGTTTTCACCTAGTGTATTAAGATGGGCATTCAGCTATCTGGTCCTTCCCCTACATTCTACAAGGCAGCAGGACTTCAAGTGCAAGTCTCCGAAGACTGTGATTCACATCTCCACAGCTTAAATGTTTCACTTAAAGCAACGGAAACACTGTAACACTGTATAGATTTCTTTTCTTTTCTTTTCTTTTCTTTTCTTTCTTTCTTTCTTTTTTTTCTTTTTTCTTTTGTTTTTTTTCCGAGACAGGGTTTCTCTGTATAGCCCTGGCTGTCCTGGAACTCACTCTGTAGACCAGGCTGGCCTCAAACTCAGATATCTGCCTGCCTCTGCCTCCCAAATGCTGGGATGAAAGGCATGTGCCACCACTGCCCGGCTTGGATTTTGTTTCTAAAAGTAACTTACGTGTACTCTCTGGAAACAACACATGCTCATTTCACACAGTTTAGAAAATGTGAACAAACAGTACAAAATGAGAGGAAAATGGCCCCAGTAAACCACTGCCCAGACAGAGCGGTAAGCCTTCTTAGTTACCACTCTTCCTGTCTTCCCTCTCTCTTAAAAAAAAAAAGCATGGTGATTTTACATTCTTGCCCTTTAATCTGTTTACTTCTTGGCACATCTGCCTTTTGGTGTCATTGGATACCCTCTTATGACATCATCTTTGGGACAAATACAGCTTCTACTATTTTGTCCTTGGAAGGCAGTACTACAAAGAACATCGCATGGCAGGGAGAGCTTTTGACATAGGAAAAGCTCTTTTAAGACAAACTCTGGACACACAGTTCTGGGGCTGGTAGCTTTGCATGCTCTCAGAGATTCTAGGTCATATTGCCTTAGAGCCAGAGAGATTGTCCCATCTTAGACTCCCTCTGTAGTAGATAGAAGGGTTCTGGAATAGAAGCCCAGAGGGCGCATTCAGGGATTCCCTTATAACGCTGCAGACTGCACAAGGAAGCCAGAGTCCCTTCTCTATAGATACACGGCACGCTTCTAATTAATATGTCCCCTCCCGGTCCCTTCCCATCTGTATTTTTCTGCCACAGTGATGGAAAGCAGCGAGTACTGGCAGCTCCGTGCTGATAAAAGACACAATTCTAACGACATCCTACGTTCCTCCCTGTCAATTTAAAATGAAAAATAAGTTAATGTTGACATTTTCACCAGTCACAGCTTTAGCCACAACTGAAAATAGGATCCAGATCTAGTTCCAAATGGGATGTAGTAGTCCTCCAACATTCAAACCAGGACCTGTTGGAAGGTAGAGGATGAACTAGCTCTCAGGTTTTGTTGTTGTTGTTGTTGTTGTTGTTGTAGTTTTATGGGGGGGGGGGAGACACCCTTGCATCCATGCTTGACTGTTGATAACTGTCTCTTTAAGCAGTCTGCCTTTCCTGAGTCAGAATCTATCTTTTGGGGATTCAAAATAATTTTGCAACAGTGGATACAGGCCTTCTTTATGTGTTATTGGTCTGGGAACAGCAACAGATTAAAAAAAATATTACCAGGTCAAATAACAGCTGTTATTATTAAGTTCAGCTTTTATTATCAATTTGCCAGTAGATTCCGGCAGTAAAAAAAAAAAAAAAAAAAAAAAAAAA